>NC_080593.1:152466419-152782656 GCF_027887145.1 Ammospiza caudacuta
GATGAATGGCCAAGCCAGTGCAAAAATAATCAGGCCCCAAGTGCAACAGCAAACACCAGCAAGGGAGGGAGTTCTCTCTGCCTCACCGTGCCTGACGATACTCACAATAATCCCAAAGAGCTTTGTGTTCCAGCTCCAGCAGGAAATGCCATTTCCACTCATAAAACAAGATACAGCTTATTTTATTTTCATCTGATCCCTAATGGAAGAGCAATAATGTGGTTTTGGGTATAGATCAAAGATACCTTTGCTGTAGTGGTTTGAACATCATTAGATTGAGAATCCCCTTTTTTTAGCACAGGGGAGCTGCACAGCAATGGAGTAAATTTTCACTTAAGAATGGTCAAGAAGAATTGGCAAGAATTAAATCAAATAGCTCAGCATAACTCAAAACTTGTCTTTTTCACAAGCTACTGTAATATTTACTGCAGTTTTCTTATCCAAAAAGAGGTAAAAATCAGAGGACTTTAAGCAGAGCCCTGAGCTGCAGGATCTGTGGCTTAAGCAGAAGTGGGTTGAGCAGCTGCATTTACATTTATTCCATTGCTGCTGGAGACAGATGCAAAAGGGAGCATCAAATATGCAGAGGGAGATTGGCATCACAGGACAGCTCCTTCCTGTGGTACAGATGGATTCTGTGCAGGACTGGTGGCTGTGGGAACTGATAGACCCAGCAAACCTCAAATACATGTAGATAAAACATCATGAACTGCCCACAGGGACAGCAATGGATCCTAAGGATCCTATTCCCTTTTCTCCACCTAATAAAGGGAGAACTACAGAGAAAATTTTCAACTACAGAGAAAATCCAGTGGAGATTCTTTGTAGTTTGTGGAGGAGGGGGCACCTGTAGCATGAAGTTCTGCCCTGGAATATGGTCAAAAACCTCAAAAAATGCCCTATTTTTCAAATTATTAGGAGTGAGCTGAGAGGGGTACCATGTGCTGGGTTTTGGTGTTGAATTGTATTAAAAATGTTAAATTGTATTAAAACCCATCTGTCACATCAGCCTCAAACCAACACCCTGATAGTGAGGCAGAGATTTGGCAGATGAGTTGCCAAGCTGACCTGGAGGCACATGACTGGCAGTCAGCCCCTCTAAACTACAAAAATTTAGTCCAGTTTTCATACATATGAAAACACATATTCACACATTTTCTGACCTATTCCTCTTTAGAGTCTGTATGGACATTCGTCCTTTGGGTAAAGGATGTGCCCCAAGGACATCCCTCAAGGCTGAGTGAAAAAGATTTGCCTTCAGTTATTGGCCTGGGTGAGTAACATCAATCTCTAATAATTGTTTGTTTTGTTAGCTTTAACATAATTTCTTTAATATTGCTTTGATTTAGTGCACTATCCTGTCTGATACTGTAAGTTGTTTTTAGCTTTTATGCTGCGTAGTAAATAAACCTGATTGAGTTATTTTGTTCTAATCATTTATCATAAGAAATAATCCATTTTCATAGACATGTATCTGATTTGCCACCATTAAAATCTCAAGCACAAAGTTGTAAAACTCAGACTGTTGACAAAGTCTGGGCATAAGCCTGGTTCCAGCTGCCCCCAGGCTCCTCTCTGAGGAGTTTAGAAAGGAAAGGGATCCTCTCCGCACCTCATGACTCACTGGGAGCTTCTCAAACTGTCTGAAGCTTCAACAGCACCTCCAAAATGATGCAGAGAATCCTCACTGGAGAGGTGACCCAGCCTTGCAGTGTATCTTGCACAGCCAGGATGATCCCACAGCAGAACCAGAGAATACCCTGAGTTAGAAGGGACCCACGAGGATCATCCCAGCCCAACTCCTGGCCCAGCACAGGACAATCCCAACAATCCCACCCCAACCCTGAGAGAATTGTTCGAATGCTCCTTGAGCTCTGGAAGTCTTGGGGCTGTGACCAGTCCTTGGGGAGCCTTTTCAGTGCTCAATGACATTTTGGGGGAAGAACTTTTTCCTGATATCCAGCCTAAGCCTCCCCTGACACAGCTCCAGCCACTCCACTCCTGTCACTGGTGACCAGTGAGATCAGTGTCTGCCTCCCCTCTTCTCATCATGAGGAAGCTGAAACACTCATCTATAGGATGGAAACGTTTTCTGCCTTACATCACTGCACTTTAGAGAATCACAGAAATGCCAGGATGTATGGAAAATCACGCTGTGAAAAGCTGACAGAGGAGTTCAGCAAATTTATGCGAATGAAGGGAGAGAGTCCACCAGGGCACAGCCTGTGATGGTGTTCACAGGGGTCTTAGGATGTGGGAAGAGACAAAGACATGACTCCATGTTTCAGAAGGCTTGATGTATTATTTTATGATATATATTACATTAAAACTATACTAAAAGAATAGAAGAAAAGGTTTCGTCAGAAGGCTAGCCAAGAATAGAAAGGAATGATAACAAAGGCTTGTGGCTTGGACTCTCTGTCCAAGCCAGCTCATTATGATTGGCCATTAATTAGAAACAGCCACATGAGACCAATCACAGATGCACCTGTTGCATTCCACAGCAGCAGATAACCATTGTTTACATTTTGTTCCTGAGGCTTCTCAGCTTCTCATGAGGAAAAATCCTAAGGAAAGGATTTTTCATGAAAAGATGTCTGTGACACACACCCACAGGGCTTTCTCTCTCTCAGGGTTTTGGAGGGTGCAGCCTCCTTTCATCCCAAACTCCCAACCACATGTTGCACTCCTCCTTTCCCCATTGCCTGAGGCACCAGGAAGGTGCAGCCTTCCCAAACCACCTACCCCATATTCCCCCTTGAATTTGGTATTTTACCCCAAAGTTCAGAAACTCAGGCTTGTGCAGACTCACTTGTTTCAGGAGTCTGTGTCCGGGTTCTGTAACAATCCTTGAAGTTAACATTAATGTCTCATTAGAGACATTAAGACCCATTTCAATGACATGAACACCCATCCCCTCACCCATGGAATTGTTTGTAAAGGCATTAGCACACATCTTCCCTATCCAGGACTGGACTTATGGCTCTGTTTCTGCATGATGAATTCAGGGGGCATCTCTCACCTCTAAACATTTACTGCAGATGTAAACAAAGCAGGAAGACAAACTAGGAGGAAAAGTTATTTTTTGGAATTATAGAATCACAGTCTCACAGGATGGTTTGTGTTGAAAGCAACCTCAGAGATCAAATCCTGTGCCATGGGCAGGGATGCCACCCATTAAAACAGGTTCCTCAGGATCCCATCCAACCTGGCCCAAGCTGTTGCACTAATATTACCATTACCTCTGGTAATTACCATTGCCTGAGGTACCAGGAAGGTGCAGCCTTCCCAAACCACCTACCCCATATTCCCCCTTGAATCTGGCACTTTACCCCAAAGTTCAGAAACTCAGGCTTGTGCAGACCCACTTGTTTCAGGAGTCTGTGTCCAGGTTCTGTAACAATCCTTGAAGTTGATAGAGACATTAAGACCCATTCCAAAGATGTTAACACCCATCCCCTCACCCATGGAATTGTTTGTAAAGGCATTAGCACACATCTTCCCTACCCAAAACTCGTGGCTCTGTTTCTGCATGATGAATGCAGGAGGCATCTCTCACATCTAAGCATTTACTGCAGATGTAAACAAAGCAGGAAGATGAACTAGGAGGAAAGGTTCTTTTTTTACATTTATTTTTACCTAGAATCACAGTCTCACAGGATGGTTTGGGTTGAAAGGAACCTCGGAGATCAAATCCTGTGCCATGGGCAGGGATGCCACCCATCAAATCAGGTTCCTCAGGACCCCATCCAACCTGGACTAAGTTGTTGCACTAATTTTCCCCAAGCCCTAAAGTATATTTACTGTGTTGTTACAATCATCAAAGGAAGATCAGTTAAATCTACCTATTCTGGCTCCAAACTGACTTTCTCAGCCATTTTTCCCCATTTTTCCCCATTTTTTTTCTTCAAGACCTAATTGTGCATTTTGAGGAATAGTTTACAACAGAGCAAAGTAAGAGCTCTAATTCTGATCTGTCAGCAAACCTCTTTGCATAGGTGTAAATCATCCAGCAGAGTAAAAGTCAGGAGAAATATGGACTGCTACGTTCAGGTTTCAAGCCACACAATATTCTAAAATAAAAGCATCATGGATTTCCAATTTACCTGTCACTTGAAAGTATTAGGAGACGTGGCACTATTTTTCTTACAGGAGCTTAGGGGATGGTCTGTGCCTGTGTGGGAAAAGGAGGGGAGGTATTTCAAACACCCCTGACAAGGGTGAAATACCATCTCTAGAGAGGAACATGGTTTGCACTTCTGCTGTTCAGTGGTTCTGCATTATAAAGCAGGAATTTCTATCAGCAGCCCTCACAAATTTCATCACAGAAGTGCAAACCTTAGCAAAATTTTTCATGGCTTTTTCAATACCTATTTTTAAATACCTTTTCTATCATGGCTTCTTAAAATTAAATAATCATAAATAAAGAACCAGTTATTACTGAAATAAGGAGAATGCTTGCTCCCCTGCAGGATTTGACCAGCTGCAGGCAGCCAGTTACTCATCAACCACTACCAGCAATTCAGATTTGCGCTTTTCAATGGAATTATGTGACAAACAGTTTATGAGACACCCCCTTAACCCTGCATCACCTACAGATTAGCTCAGCACCGCCTCAGACTCCATCTGTCAAGTCATTGCTGACAGCCCTCAAAAAGGACCCCATGGGAAGCAGCCCAACAATGTCACTGCCATTAGTCACCTCTCACTTTGTTTCTTTTTCTCCCACCCATACTATTCCCAAGGAAGTTTTATTTTTAAAAGTTCCACTTTCTTTCCTAATGGGAGAGCCCCTTGAATCCTTTGTAAACGCCCTGTTAGCACTTGAGATATATTACACCTCCCTCTCCCTCATTATGCAGTAAGCCTCTTAGCTTATGAGAGGCAGAAATTAGTTTAATTTGTCATAATTCCATTTTGATGAACCCTGATGCCTACTGATCATGATAGTTATATTTTTAATTTTTTTTTCTTTCCAGGTGCTGATAAACTGCTTATTTCTTTTTACCTATTCTTGCAACTTTGCTTGTGCTGAGGTAAACCACCCTCCTGCACCAGATTTCTGCAAAAAGCAAACAGATCCCTTCCTTCCCAGCCCAAGGACCTCAGCTGCCCTCCGTGAGCTCTAAATATTCACCCAAATTTCCAAAATTGCCCCGAAAATCCTTTTAGCGCACCGAGATAAACGGCACCACGGCTGTGACCGCTCTCATTGCTTTGCTCGTGCTCTCTAATTCTGTCCTGCCTCTCACATTCCTGCATTAACCAGGGGACAGCAGCTCAGCATCTGTCACAGAGAGGTCACAGGGATGCAGGGATGTGTTCCTGCAGCAATTCCCAGCGGCAGAGCCGGCGGCGCCTGCAGCAGTCACCGAAAGCAGCTGAGCAACACTCGACCTACAGAGCTGCTATCACGCCTTCCTCCCTGTGATTTGCTGCAGCTCCTTGCTGAAGCTTGGATTGGAGCTGCCTTTCCAGGTTTTTCAGGGTTGGGACTCGATGATTTTTAGGGTTGCTTCCAGCACAAGATATTCTGTGATTTGGCGATTCCGATTCTGCGCAGGAAAGCTCAGGGTCGCTGCTTTTAGGGCTCTGTAGAAGGAGTTAAGTCAACTTGGAGGGGAGAACTAAAAACTTTCTGAGTCCTGCTTGTAGTTCAGAATACAAAGAAAAAAATTATATACTGAAAAAGAGTTTTAGAGACTGGTGGAAGGTGCCCCTGCCCACGGCAGGGGGGTTTGAGCTATATAATCTTTATGGTCCCTTCCAACCCAAACCATTCAATGACTCTGTGATGAAAAATCCCCCTGCCCTGGAATGGCAGAGATGTGGATGTTGTCTTAATTCCATCATCAAATCTTTCTCTGTGTGGACCAACAAATGCAAACTGCCTCTTAACAACATGCTCATTGCAGTACATGGGCTGGAAGCTCCAGACTCAAAATCCAAAATAAAACAAACCCCAAGGACTTCATGACGATAAAAATGATGACTTTTGAAACAAGTTTACTCAAAATTTATGGTCCTGTAGATTAGCTTGTGTGTTTCAGCATAGAACCACAGAGATTGCTTTGAGGGTGCACAAACGTGCCAGAAGGTGCCCTGCACACACACACACAGACACGTATGTGGGAAAGACAAATGGACAGGAGATAAATGGCACTGCAGATTAATGGAGTCTATTATACTTTCCACACTCCCTCTCTTGGTTTTAGCATTTAACATGCACTCAATGCTCTACAGGGCACTGTGAAAAGCAAAGATGAAGGGTTCTTTGCTGATGTGAATGAATGATTGCTTCAGCTCTCCTTGAGAAATCACAATGGAACCACTGTTAATAAAAGAGCCAGCACTTGGAGGAAGAAAAGTTTTGGTAAAGAGAGATGCAGATTTTTTAGGTTTCATTTCCATTTTTAACGTTGCTTTTGCTGATTCATGTGTTTTGTTGCCACCAAATTTTTTCAGTGGTGAGAGCATGCAGAGCAAACATCTGCAAAAAGGGACAAAAATCACATCAATTTCTGAGATGTAGGCATTTTCATCCCAGAAAATACATGTTTCATTAAAAAAATAAAACACCAAAAACCCCAACATTGCTTAAACCCAGGCAATTTTAATTGAAAAATGAATCCATTTCACTCAAACTGCTGCGATGAGTTTTGTTATTTTGTGAAGTGAGCAAGAAATCAAAGGCAAACAAACAGCCTGAGACACTTTTCAGCTGGCTGTGGTTATTTGTGTATTTCTAGTTAGGGGCATTAAAGCACAAATGCTCCTGTGTGTATGCTTAAATTAAGAGATGTGCCCAAACCCGGTTCCTCCATCAGAATTTAAGTGAGAGGGAAAAGGCATTAGCAGCAATTGTGCCCCTGGAATTGTCAGTGTGGAGCAAACAGGCTGTCTCATACAGCCATGAAAAATGTCCACCCTTGGACTAGCAGGAAATCTAAACAGAAAGGCAATGACCAAGCAATTCTTCTGCAGTCCAAAGAGCAAAGCCAGGTGGTTTATCATCTCTGGGAAAGTCAGCTTTAAGAAGCAGCAGACAAATATCCAGAGCCCTGCAGGGACACGGTGGCTTCGTGCACAGCCCTGGCAGCAATCAGGTGCTGTGGGGTTCAGGAGGAAGCAGCTCAGAAAACACATTTGTTACCCTCATCTCCAATTTCATCCCAGGTTATAAATGAAGGGAACCTCACCATAAAGTTCACAGACCAAACTAAAGCAAGGTTTGATTAACACTGATTTGCTTGATGGAGAATATGAAGACGATGTTTCAAAACAACAGCACTGAGGACACCAGGTTTGTTAGAAATACACTTATTTCGGCATTATAAAAAGATTTCATAAAGCTCCACACTGATGTTAATAAACAGTGCACTGTAAATATCAATTATTTAACCTATCTGTGCAATGAAAATGGATTGGTATTTGCAACAGGTGTTGAAGATGATGCAAACTCCACTAACAGTGACACAACATGCAAAGAAATCCAATATTTAGCCAACTCCTGCTCTATTTGTTTTGCTTTGGTACCATCACTGGCAGAGGCAATGGCACAGCTTTTGGCTTCCAAGACAGGTGATTATGGATTCCATGAGTTGGGTTTCTCCTGGAATCTCTTTCTTTTCCATCTTGAAGCTCCATTCAGGTGGAACAAGATGATTTTGGGTTTATTCTCCCAGGATTTAAATGCAACTTCACAAACAAGTCCTGCTTCAAACATGGCTCATCCATAGAGTCCATGCCCTTCTAAACAGAAAAGCACCTTTTGGACCTCTCATTACACAGACAGACCCCTTTCTGTCCCAGAAAAACCAGTCTTATTATGCTTTGTTTATGTCCCACATTTCACCTCCCTGGTCCCAAACCTCTCTCTCACATGTCCTACAGAGAAGGAACTAAATTTTCCCTCCACACCATTTCCACACTCCCAACAACAATATGAACTTCACCAAAACCAAACACGATCCACAAGTTCTCTAATTCCTAAAAAAAAAAAAATCCAAACAAACAAAAAACCAACCAAACAAACCAACCCCAAACAATTTCACACCAAGAGTTTGCTACTATCCTATTTTTATATCAATCTCCCTAAACTCAGATGCTCAATTTCAAATTCCTGTGTAAATCTCCTCAGCCCTGGTGAGGAGGTGAGGCACATCTGGAGTGCTGTGGCCAGTTCTGGACTCCTCAGTACAGGAGAGACATGGAGCTCCTGGAATGGGGCCAGTGAGGGGTGATGAGGATGATATGGGGACTGGAAAATCTCTGATAAGAAAATGCTGAAGGAGCTGAGGCTGTTCATCCTCAAGAAAAGACAATGAGAGGGGATCTCATCCCTGTCAGTGTCTGCAGGGAGGGCTCAGAGCAGGGCCCAGGCTCTGCTTGGTGTTCCCAGCAATGGGACAAGAGGAACAGGCATGAACTGATCCCAGGAAGTTCCACCAGAACATGAGGAAGAACTGCTTTCTGAGCACTGGAATCTTCCATAAAGGGTGCGGAGTCTCCCTCGCTGCAGATATTCCAGAGCCATCTGGACACAATCCTGTGCCTGTGCCCTGGGATGGCTCTACTGGAGCAGGGAGGTGGCACCAGGTGACCCCGCTGTGGTCCCTTCCAGCCTGACCCATTCTGGGATTCTGCATTCCCCAAACATCTCCCCAGCCACATCACCCGAGCTAGGACAGCACCTCCTGTCCCATGACACCTCCACACATTTATAAAGCCACTCCCAATACTCACCTGTATGAGGAAACAAACCAGGGCTTCTCCCTCTGGTGCTCTGATCACATTTTCCCTGATAGGGGATGTCCAAACCACTTCCTCACCCACCTAAAATTCATCCCACATTTATCCCCACCACCATGTCCTGAGCCAGACCTGAAGCTCTCAGCCTGCCTGGTGCAAAAATATTGGGACCAGAATGGGAAGCTGCAAACTGCTGCTGCTTCAGACAGAAAAAATAAAATTACCTTCATGACCCCTTCTGAATGTGATCACTTCCTCTGCTTCTGAGAATGACTTTAACTGCTCCATGCCCTGTGGGCTGGGGCTCTCTGCTCTCAGCAGAGCCATTTCTGCTCTCTCTGAACCATCCTGAGCAGATCCCTCAACTCCACAGCAAGAGCAAACACCAAGTGCTCCACAACTTTGTTTTTCCTCTCTCCTCCACCTCCTCCTCTGCTGGAAGGGGTTTTGGAGTACAGTGCTATGCAGAGAGGGAGGTCAGCTGGAGCAAAGAGACATTTTAAAGTACAAAGTGAAGCATAGAAGTCGATGTTGGTAACAGTGCTGGCGCTTTCTGAACACACTCCCTTGAGGCACTTGTGCCAAGATCTATTTTTTCTGATTTTCGGGGTTTGTTTTTTGAGCAGGAGACAGGAGAACAGAAAAATGTGAACATAATATAAGGCAGGAATCAGCTTTAAAATATGTTTGCTTGAGAGCAGGATTTTTTTGTTGTGGTTTTATTTGTTTTCATATTGCACTTTGTTCTCAAAAGTACAGAGATAACTGGAAGGAATTGTGCTGGGAAGAGAAATGGATCTCAGCAGCCTACTTGCCACCTATTGCTCTATCCCTTATACTTCATATGCCTCTTTAAATCTGACATCTCTGCAACTTCCTGAGCATAAGGGCAAGCTGTGAAGTACAAGGAAAATTAATATATTTATCCCGCACAGAGTGCAATGCACTCAAAATACAGAGTCTAAATCTCCAAATACTTTTCTTTCTCCTTCACTGTCCTTTCCATTCACCTTACATTTCCCTCTGCCTGGCAGTGCTTTTCGAGCAACACTTTAATTTAGCAGGCAGATAGATGTATCTGTCTCTTTTCAGGAATGATTACCTTTCCAAAACAGGCAAAAATCTTAAAAGAAATGCCACTGGTGAGACTCCTCCGCTCATCAGCCCCACATTTCATTACTTTAAAGATCCTTCAGGCTCCCAGGTGACAATAATGCATAATTTCCAGCGTGCCAGAAGTCGCTCTTCCCCACCACCCTGCAAGTGACATCAGACCATAAAGCAGACGAGCACTTAGATTACAAAAACACAAGGCACTTTATTGGCCCATAAAACACCCGCTAGAGCGGCCATGTGAATGAAGACCCCATTTTGTGGGGCAATAAATTTTGCACCAGCACCCAAAAGGCACTGTTATTACAGGAATTGTGCAAATCACCACCCCTGGTCCATGACACAAAAACGCCTTAGACTGTGGCCAGGATGATTTGTGCCTCCACGACAATTAAAATGCACCACTGGTCGTCCAAAAAATTAAACTTCAAAGAGACCCTGCCCTAGTAAGAAACTAGTACAAATAGATAATAAAAGGATAAACAAGCAGAATGAAAGACCTGAGGAAGTCCATTACAAATCACCAGGCTCTGAGGTTTGTTTCAGGTGAGGCAAGACTCTCTGCTGGCAGGAGCATTTAATGAACTCAGATACAGCAACTCTCTGTATACAGGGAGGGCCAAGGGAAATATCCAAGCTTTCCAATCCATTCAGATGTGAAAACTGTGAGCCCCGTTATCAGAAACCTCTGCTGCTGATAGCAAATTTGCTCTCTAGGGGGAAAATGGATTCAGCTTAAGAACCACTGTTAAGAGTCCAATGCAGGTGCTTAAAAGAAAATTACCTGATGAAAGATCAATAATGTTTCTCCTCTCCCTGAATTGAGGCTCATGTGCAGAATAAAAAATTCCAGAGACTGAGCCTCTGTTGCCTTGCTTCAACACGAGCCATTGTAAATGTAACCAGGGTAGGAAATTATATATTTAAAATCATGTGTTGAAAATAACATTGCATTTGTGCAGGTAGGGACCCAAAAAGACAAGAAAACAGAGAAAGTCACACTTAGTGCACTGTAAAACCAGATGGAGCAGCCCAAACATGTTTCCTTGCACCCTCAGTGCTTAAAACCAGCCTTTCATACAAAATAGGTAAGTGTGCTAAGTGTATGCAACAGCTGCCAGAAAGTTGAGCACATGGATCCAGCTGAGAAGTTCCCTAAATGAATTCAGCAGCAATTTCCATTGAAGGACCAAAGCACCACATGAGAGATGCTACTGAAGCATGTGACTGACCTTTCTTTTTAAAATAAAAGGATTTTACATCAAAACGGGGTCAGGCTGAAATGCAAGAAGCTAAAGGGAGTAATCCTAAATATAATTTTTTCATTTTCTTTCCCGAATGAACAGAAGAATTTGTTCACCTGAAAATGGACTTCTGGAGTACAGTGAAAATCTGGGGAATTTCAGACACATGATATTTGGATAAATGGTGATGGATCAGCTGTTATAGAGCAGAAAGAGATTTTCCCCTCCTTGTCAGTTCACTAAAATCTCTCTGTTAATGTGTGCTGTGGTAGCAACAGAAGGCACATGTCAACTCCAAACTTCTGAGCTACTTTTGAGTGATTTGAATCAATAATCCTGTTTGATTTGAATCAATAATTTTTTGAATAAAACCATTGAAATAAAAAGTTGGGGATAGTTTATTATATGCAGAGACCTGCTCTTGGGTCACAACAATTCCCTGCAGTGCTCCAGGCTGGGGGCAGAGTGCCTGGAAAGGGATCCCTCACTATCCATTATTAATTCTTTAATTGAGAGAAAACAGTATCAGATATCCCAAATCCCAAACCCATTCTTGGTTTGGCTTTTATGTTTCAGGATTTCTCCCAGCTGAACAAACCACAAACACTGGGTGAGATCCAGACTCATGACCACTGATGCGTGTGACATCCAAGCCACCCTTCCAACCACCTCTTCTCAGGGCTCCACCACCCTGGAGGCACCAAAACACAGACCGTGACTCTCTAGTTACTCAAAAACCTGTGGGAATTGAGTGTCTGCTCCTTCCATGTGTTTAAAAACACCAGTTCCCTGGAGACAGGCAGATTTCCTTCCCTTACAGCTCTTTCGCTCTCCAGGCTGATGATTCCTGCACAGAGAATGCCACAAATCAGTTCTCTCTCAGCCCACAATTTGTGCACTGGATTCTGGCTGGAGCATTCACCTGGATCCCTTATCCCAAAATTGCTGAGAAGGTACAAAGATTAGGAAGCTGGAGGCATGAGGTCAGCATGGGTAAGTGATAAGACAGGAATGAGTCCCACCATCTCCCTTAACTGAGGTCTACAGTCACCTGAGGCTGCCAAAAGCCTGATCAGAGTTGGCCTTGTTCTTCTTGTTGGTCCAGGTGACAACCAGAAAATCATCCCAAACAACACAATTTTGTGATGTGTTGAGCTCTGCTCAGATTACTGGATTGGTGCTTTTCCCCAGAATTTATCACCCTTTTTCTTCCACCACTTCATTCCAAGGGTAAGCGAGGGCTATCTCTGGTCAAAAAAAAAAACAAGAGTCTATCAAAATGTTTGGAAAGCCCTGGAGCATCCACACAATTTAAATAAAATAAAATAAAAAAATAATAAAATCACTGCTTCCTGATTATCTATTTTTCCTCATTAATGACAAAAAATTAAAAGAAATTAAGTCATCAATGGGTGGAACAGCTAAGAGAACTGCTGATATTTTCAGCTGCACTGCCAAAGAGAAATGTTCTGCCCATACATTCCACCCTGTTAGACCAACATTTAGCTGGGTATTTTGGGGTTCTCTGAGCAGCTCCATCAGACCAGAGTGCCCACGATGGTCCTGGCAAGGCTGCAGCCATTCCCAGCCCTGCCTGTCCCTGTCACGGGCAGCCACAACTTCAGTTCAGCAAGATTTCAGCAGATTTTACACCCTTGGTGAGGTAAAATTTTGTGCCATACTTTCTATCTCTTACAGAAGATAAAAAATCTCTATCAGTGCAGGATCTCATCTACCCTAAAAACTCCCATAAAGGAACTTGCTGAGTCAGCTGTATTCCTTTGATTACTCCATACCAATCTCTTGCATAAATGTATTAATTTAATGCCACTTCAGAAGTGTGCTTTATTATTATTTTAGAGGCTGGAAGATGTCAGAGATAATCACAAAGAAAGGTCTTTGGTGCTGTCTCACTGAGAACAGAAAATAAAATCAGCAATCCATAGCAGCAGCTTTCTAACAATGATAGAAAATCAAATTGACAAATGCCTGGATGTTTGTCAGATCACATCCAGAATCAGATCAGGGAACTCTTTTCTTAATAGAAAGAAAATATTGCAGAAATCTCCTTCTTCCCTTCTGCCCTCCCTCCCTGGAGAGCTGATTTTTAACACTCCTTTGCTATTTCCCAACCAGCCTGGCACTGTCCAGGACAGTAAATTGGAGATGATAAAAAGTTTACCAGAGTTTAGACAGCATGCCTTGTTAGAAGAGCCCAGCAGTTCAGTAACAGCTGTTGTCTCTTGAGAAAATCTGTTTGCAGATGGGATGGTTGGGGAAAATCCAAGGTATTTCAGTTTCAGTTAATTGTTAAAAATTCAAAGCAGCTTGGAAGCCATCAGTGAAACCACACAGATGTTAAGTAATAATAATAAAAAACTAATAAAACTGTGGGTTCAGGAGAAAGCACTGACCATACCAAAGCCTATTTCATATATGCTGGCTTTTTCCATGTTTCCTGTTCAGCAGAATAAATTTTTCCTTTTGTTGTTGAAGAAAATAACTATTCCTTACTTGCACAATAAGATGAAATTTAACATTGTGACTGCACTAGCTGATTTGTTCAGATGTTGAGTGGAGGAGCAAAAAGATTTTTTTAAAAGCTTGAGGAAATAACCTTAAAATGGAGATGTTTTTCTACCCGGCATTTTCTGTTGGATTGTCTCTTATTTTTTCCTGCTAAGATAAAAAAAACTGAGGTCACCCCAGACTGCTCCTTTCCAGCCAAATATCCAAGTGTCTCACATCAGCTGCCCCGTTCAAAACCTTTTGTTTTGCTTTGTTTTTTATTCCACAATTGACTCCAAGGACAATTTTTCCTCCGCACTGAAAGCACTGGCCAGGTGCACACTGCTCCCACAGAGAGCACAGCACTCGCTTTTCCTTTTACAGCACTATTTTAAAAAGTGCATTAATGAGCCAGGTTACTTCTGTTTTAACATTTTGGCTTCTTTCCTGCTTCAGTTCCCCCTTTCTGGTGTACTCAGAATTAATTTCTGCTTCTTTCCTCCTGTTTTCTCTGCCTTGTCCACGGGGCTGGGAGGGTCACCCAGCACAGCAAAGTGATGCTCTCATTTGGGGCTCTCACTGCACTTCAAATGCTGGCAAACAATATTGAAATCTCATTTTAGGACCAAGATGTAATTGGGTCTGAACTTCCCTCCGGTCCTACCCTGACGTAATTCCATTACCTTTAATGGAATTACTCTCGATTTGCACCGGTGTCTTGAATTGAACTTTTGCTTTTGAGGATTTATATATCTTGTTTTCCTACCATTTAAAACAAGAAGCCAGCCAAAGTCATTTCCAACTCATTTTCCCCTCCCCAATAAATTCAGGCATTATTACAGTTTATCTCTGTGACCTCCACTTGCTCTTGTACATCATCCATCTCATTATTCACGGTTCCTGCAGGACTTTGCATTCCATTATCTCCTATTTATAAACCCAGATGTCTGAGAACAAAAGGGGGCAGGGTTCTCCAGGATTCACCTTTCTGGCCTCTTTACAAAATTTTCTTACTCATTTCCAGCTGCTCCCTGCCTACAGCCTCTTCTTTATCCTCCTGGAATTTGTGTTCTGTCCTTTAAACACAGCTTCCCATGACCCACCTTGTGACTAAGAAAAGGAAGAGCCAAAGAGGCGTTGCAGGTAATTTGTGAAGCAGCAGAAACATAAGGACACATTTGACATTATCCAGTTTTTAGTTCAGTCTAGGTGGGAAACCATAATTGCTGATGTGGTGGGTGATCACAAAGTGAGAGGTGGGAAAAAGGCTTCCAGTTCATCATCAAAGAACATTATTTAGCCCACACTCTGTAAATAATACTAAATTATTCAGCAGTGTAGTGGTGGATATATTCTTCAAATTAAAAAGAAAGTGGAGAAATAAAAAAAAAATTAATTAATATATCTGGATGCAGTCACCAAATGGGAATATTTCAATTAAATACAGGCAGCTCTATGTCTTGGCTGACTACAGAGCATTTTTGTGTGATCACCTCAATAAAAACACCATTGCTGCAAGGTGAAAATCCCTCTCAGGAGGAGAGGAGACCTTCTCACCTCCAGCCTCTGCCCATCTTCACAGGGTGGGAGCATTTCCTCCTGTTCTGGGAGCATCTCCTCAGAAAAATACAGTTCAAAAGGCTTTGAGACACCTGCTCAGCCTCTTTCATTCCACAAGTGGAGTCAAATGTGCACAGCAAAGCCTTGGTGATGGGTTTCCCCAGTTAAGCACACTCAAGTCTATTTGTTAATTGTATTTTTTTCTTTAAATTTTTCGATTTTTTCTGGTGTCAACCTTTTACCTTCTCTTCTTGTCACTCCTTTCCCTGATAGATTTAAGAACTTTCCCCCCTTGAAGGGGCTTGTACTCTGTAACAAGTCACTTCTCAGCATCATTTATAAAAAAAAAAAAAAAAGAAAAAAAAAGTTAAAAAAATTATAAAAGAAGTTAAAAAATAAAAACCCAGACTATGTTACAAGGTTTACAGAGAAACACCTTTTTTTTTTTTTAATAGATCTCGATTATGGCTTGTGTTTTCTCAGGATCATTTTTAATACTTCAACCACAAATTGTGAACACTGAAAATGTTCCACTCTGTCCTGAGTTATAGAGAGTTTTTACAGAAAAAAAATCCTGAGTTATAGAGAGTTTTTACAGAAAAAAAATCCTTTTCCTTCCTTCAAACTCACTTGTTAAATGGTCAAACCTGGGAATGCCATTCCTGGGAATTCCTGATGAGTTTCTTGACCTACATCCGGACTCTGCTTTGCAATGTCCATCTCTGTTTTAAAAATGGTTCAGATAATTTCCTTTTTGGAATAACTTTGTGCCTGGCTCTACAGAAATGTGCTGCTGGGCAGGGCTCAGCCTAACTCAGCTCCTCCAGACTTCCCTGGACTTTGTGCCAGCTCTGAATTCCAGTAGAAATATTTTCACACCCACTTAGCGCTGACAAGAGAAATCACTTATGAGGATCAGGCCTGATAGCAAGCACAGAGAAAACCCATTAGAAATGCTCAGTTTTGATTCCAGTTAACTTTGCAGAGAGCTGTCACACTCCTTATCCTGCCTTTTAGACTCAGTAAACCGTGGAGGAAAACTCCTCTTAGGCGTGCCTGTGCTGGGAGAAGAGCAGAGAGATTTGGGTAATAAGAATGATGTTTTTAGGTGACAAGGGAGCGTTCAGTTCTTCATCAGAGTGAGACCTGGGCATTCATCCTCCTCCCTCTTCCTTGGAAAATGAAGCAGGTTGTATAAGCCAGAGGAGACACAGGATGTCCCAGCCACATCCCTGGAATTCTGCGTCACCAATGTGTGGCCACAGAAGCAGGGCAGGGATTGTCCCTCTGGGCTGGGCACTGATACCATGGACCACCAGCCCAACCCAATTAAAGCACTTTAGGAATCTTAATTAATGGCACTCAAAACCTCAGGTATTAAAAATCCATCCCTGGAATTCTGTATCACAAATGTGCGGCAGCAGGAGCAGGGCAGGGATTGTCCCCATGGGCTGGGCACTGCTGAGAGATTGCTGTGTGCAGTACTGTGCTACTCATGACAAGAAGGACATTGAGGGCTGGAATGAGCCCAGAGAGGGGCAAAAGAGATGGAGAAGGGACAGGAACAGCAGGAGCAGCTGAGGGAGCTGGGAAAGGGGCTCATCCTGCAAAAGGAGGCTCAGGGGGAACCTTATCCCTCTCTACAACTCCCTGGCAGGAGGATGCAGCCAGGTGGGAGTCAGGCCCTGTTCCCAGGTAACAAGTGGCAGGATGAGAGGAAACAGCCTCCAATTGTTTCACTGAAGGTTTAGATTGGGTATCAGGAACAATTTCTCAACCAGAAGGGTTGTCATTGTTAAACCAGCCCAGGGCAGCGGTGGAGTGACCACCTCAGAGGAGGATGTGGCACTTGAGGATGTGGTGACTGTTATGAGTAGAAAAGCTGCCCATTTTTTAAAAAGGTTGCAGAGTTCAGAGGTTGGGCCAGTTGCTGCCAGGGTGGAGTTCTAACAGTTTGTTGTTGTAATCACCTGTCCTTTTCATTAACTACCTGTTGTTGATGGTTAAGAATTCCCCCTTTTGTGAGTGACACCCTGCTGCTTCCTGGAGGATGGCACCCAGATGGTGAAGAGGAAGAGACCTTGGAGAGAGCATGAAAATGACCTCAGAACCATCACCATTTGGTGAGGGAGAAATCCCTCACCAAACATAGCTAAAAACCTCTCAAAACAATGAACCAACACAAAATAGATGCATCAAAGTGATGTCTAGACATGAGGAACAGAATCCAGTGTCTGCTAAGACCCTTTTTACCCTTCACTGTAACCTAAAAGGATGTCAGCTAGGCAGAGGACTTCAAATGTTAAACCAGGGAAATTAGGGAATCTCCCGATGCTCTCCTGAAGATGAAACCCTCAGCTCTGCCCACAGACCAGCAGACAAAGCTGCACTCCTCCTCATCACTCCTGGGAGCAGCAGTGGCGTGAGTGCGGACCCGTTGGTTCTCCCCACCTGAGGCGATCACTTTAAATAAAGGCATTAAAAGGAGAAAAGTCTCCTGCCCGTGTTTTTTTCAGTGACAGTTGTGGCAATGCTGGGTTGGCAGCTGGACTTGATAATCTGAAATCTCTTTCCCCATCTGAACTGCTTGACTCTGTAACATCACACCTGTGCAATCCATGCCAGGCTCCTGACACACATCTCACCACGAGGCTCAAATGCCCTCACAGCCCCAAAATTACTCTGCCATTGGCTGAATGACCATGGGCCAAAATGACAATGCCATTGGCATTGTGATTGGCTGAACATCCTTCACAAGGGCTCAGCTTCACGGAAATCATCTTCTGCCTCCACAGGAGACAGGGATTAACAACTTGACAGGGCATCTTCACCTGCAGCAGGCAGTGAGGAGCACTGGCTCTTTGTCCCCTCCACAGACAAATTATCATCATTCCTGGGACTAATGAAGAAAGTGGAGGTGTCTGCTATGGGCAGCACCAGGACATGAGAATACACAAGACATCTCATCGTGCACAGCTCACTGTTAGAAAACTGCTACTATGGTCCACCAGCCCAGCCTAATTAAAGGAATTTAAGAATCTTAATTAGTGTCACTCAAAACCTTAGGTGTTAAAATCCACCTGCAGAACAAGGGTGAAATTGCTTCATTTATTCTGCGTTTTTTATGCTAAATCTTTCTGAGCTCAACTTCCCATTAGCTGAGAGTATCAATCCTTGCCAACTTTGCTTGGCTTCTTCACCAACTCAGCCAAAATTGGAGTGATTTGTCAAAAAAACCCCACAAAACCTCCCTTGATGTCTGTGTTTCCCTGGATTTTGCAGGCATAGGGAGAGCGTTTCCTTATTCTTCTTTCTGAAAAGGGTTGGTTTGAAGAACTCACGTGCTGCTGATGTAATCCTGTTGATTTAGAAAGAAAATGCACAAAGACCTGATCCTCAAGTTCAGTAAAAGGAGGAAAAAATGCACCAACAAATAACACCAAACCAAGCAGCAGTTTTTGTTTTTTCTTAAGCTGCCCCTCTGGAAATGTCTGTGAATCTAAAGCCTCCTGTCCATCCCAGTGCTCCCACAGCCACCCCTCCAACCCAGTTCCTCTGCATTCTGCAGGGTGAGAGCTTTTATCAGCTGCAGAATGGAGCTAAACTGTTCCTTCTGGTTGGTCAGAGGAAAAAGCAGCCTGAATCCCATCAGCTTTGGGAGAGGGAGATTATCTCTGAGCAGTTGCACTTGTGGGACCCAGCCACATATTTCTAAATACTCCAGAAAATAGAGTGTTACCCCTGGAACCCCTGCTGGCTTTTTGTTGCTGCAGTTACTGAGTGCTGGAATAAAGGTGCTGCTAACGCTGGGGTGAAGTGTGATTCCACTTCTGACTGACTTCCCATTTCTGCTTTGTCTTTTTTTTTTTTTATTTCTTTCCCCTAATGTTCTCCTTTATGCAAGACCTTGAGTATTTATTTTGACAGTTTACATTATTCAGCAAGCAATTAAACTTTCAAATGTATTGTGTTCTCATAGCTTAAAATAGCTTTGGCAACATCAGTAGGGTTTCTCAATCCCCCACACAATGTAGATAAAGAACTTCTCTGTTGAAGTTTTTTTTTAATTTTTTTTTTTTTTTTTAACGTTGCTTATTTTAAGCAAGTACAGTATTTTAGAGAGCCTTCATGTTTTGACGTTCTTACACAAACCAGGCAAATACTACACATGGAATTTCCCACAAAAAAAGTTAAAACTGGCAAATTGGCAACAGGTACATAAAATGTGATATAGGATAATGGAAGTAAACAGATGGAGTGTGAGGAACAAACCAGACTGATCAGCTCCATGAGTTCCTCTTGTTCATGGCTCTGCCTGTCCCCTGCACTCTCCTGTGGGAGGCTGGGAGGGGTGGGAGAGGGAAAAATATTTCCAGGATTCAGTTAAAAGCGATAATTAAAATAATTGTGAACACGCCCAGCTCTAAAAGCAGAGGTTTTCCAGCCCTTGGAGAGTCTTTGTGGTCTCTGCTGAACTTGCTCCAACAGTGCCACATCCTTCTTGTCCTGGGGGCCCAAACAATCCAAATCCTTTGTTTGAAGAAGTCCTTTGAAGAACTCAAGGAAACACAAGCTACCAAACACAAACACTTCCAGTTTTTCCACATTTCCAAGCATAACTCCAATTCTGGTTTAATTCTTTTACTGTTTCTCTAAACCTCCACATTTTGCCAGCTGAAAACCAAGATTTTGTGCCATCCAGTCTTCCCTTTATGCTGGCAATGGCTGCCCACAGAGGAGCCACCTCTGCTCACTGCCAAGTGCTCACATTCCTAACCTGCCAACCTGCTGGAACTCTGATGGCTGAAAAGTTCAAGCTTTCTGAAATCAAGTAAAGTAAATTTTAGGTAAACACCTCGTTTGATCTGAGACCTTGGAAAAAGCTTCAGAAGTTGAGTGATAGCAGAGAAACTCTGTGTGTGTAGTTTGGATAGTGCTGTGTGATCTCACAGTGTGAAAAAACTTAGATTTGAGGTTTTCGTTTATGGTGATATATGGGAACCAAGATGGAGAATTTTGGGTGTGGATTAAATGTCTTTTCTGCACCTTCTTCCTTCTTCTTCATGAATCTGAGTAGTTTTCTCTGACTGGGTGAAAGATGTCTGCATTGAGGGTTTTGGGTGATCATAATTGGGTTAGAAGCATAAATAATATAGATGTCAATTGATTATTGGATAATTGAGACTTCAATAGCCTTGAACAGAGACCATCTTAGCTCACTTTCTTGACTTGTTAGAGAGAGCTCACATCTCAAGAGTTTGTAATAGATAAAGATAATAAACTTCAGAGTGAGATTTCAAAAATAAAATCTCCTGAGTTTTATTCACCCTGACCTTAGAGCAAGAAAAGGCCTGAAATTCCAACACCAACCCACAGGGAGCCTCCAGCCAGAGATTTCTTGCTCAACTCCAGGACCATGGCAAAGTGCTCCTCCCATCAAATGGTGCCTAAGGAGGGCTAGGATGGCTTTGAGACATTCCTGAGAGCTTTTGAATGGAAATGGAATGGGAGGAATCAGGCAAAGTGCAATTTCAGAGGTAGCAGTTTGGGTTTTGGTTTGTTTGGTTTTGGTTTTGGTCTTAAACCAATACCAGATGTTTTGGTGTTTGGTTTTGCTTTTTGGTTTTAAGTTCCACCTTGGTGTGGAGAGGAGGAAGGGAAGGGAAGGGAAGGGAAGGGAAGGGAAGGGAAGGGAAGGGAAGGGAAGGGAAGGGAAGGGAAGGGAAGGGAAGGGAAGGGAAGGGAAGGGAAGGGAAGGGAAGGGAAGGGAAGGGAAGGGAAGGGAAGGGAAGGGAAGGGAAGGGAAGGGAAGGGAAGGGAAGGGAAGGGAAGGGAAGGGAAGGGAAGGGAAGGACATAATGACATTTATAATAATAATAATTTACAGTTATTATTTCTTACACCATTCAATATCCTGGTGACGCTGGACTGAAGGACTCGTACCTGCAACTTTTTATTACAATTGTCACCACTCCCTGTGAACACACCTCAGCTGTCTCTGCTCAACAGAGCAAGGATCAGATGCTACTTTTTTTTTTCCCTCTGTAATTTAACATGAGACAATCTCCCTTTCTCCCTCTAGTAACCCCTGCTCCCCTGTAATTTATTGTCCTATTCCTCTTGGCTTCAACCACCCAGTGCCAGAGGACAGAGGCAGGCAGTGGTTCAGCTGATAGCCTTAAAATCTAAAATTTGCATAGATTTTCCACTCTAAGTTGCACTTTTAAGTGAAGGGATGTCTCTGCAGAAGATCTTGCAATTTCTGCACTGCAATCCAGTCCCACCCAGGAACCACAGCAGCCCCAACAACCTGCAGAAAAAGGAGTTTTTTCTTCCAGAGCACTCAGGACAATCTTCCTCCTTTCCCCAGGTAACAGAGAGCAAATTTCTGTAGTTGTTCTGGCCTGAGAACAAATGTAGGACATTTTTAGGCAGAGGTAACCTTTTTTCATCAAAACAAGTGGTAGAGCTGGAATAAGCTTTAGGCCTACAAGCAACTCCCTGTACAGCTGAAGGAAACTTATTTATTTTTACAACTCTAACACTGGGTCTAATAAAAGATGCCAACTCTTTAACACCCAGACTGAGCTAGGCCAGGTCTCTCTGAAGAGCACAGTGCTGAAATACCTGTCTTTACATGGCAAAGCCTAAGCTTGGTCTGCTCACACACCCTCCTCCCAGACAAAAGTACGATATATACCCCCATATATATAATATATGTATATGTATATGTATATGTATATGTATATGTATATGTATATGTATATGAATTTATATTTATATTTATATTTATATTTATATTTATATTTATATTTATATTTAATTTTTATTTTATATATAAATATATATAATAATATACATATTATGTATATGGAGGTATATATACATATTATATATTTTTGTATATGTATCTATAATATATATAATATAATGTGTATATATAATATATATATTATATATATATATATATATATATATATATATATATATATATATATATTTATACACCCAGACAAAACGTGGTGTTTTTCTGACTTGCTTTGCAAGGCTGCTGTCACACACATCATCACAACTCTTCTTTTCCTTTCCGTTTATACAAGAAAATTAAGGGAAAAAATAAAAGCCACCTCTAATTTGAGGCTCACCAGAGGAAACTCATCTGCAAAACTGCAAGGTCCCCCTCACTGCTTGTCCCCTGTGTAGGAGGAGGTGACCACAGGGATGTCCCAGCCATATGTGGAGCGGAGGAAGGGCCACAGCAGGGTGGGGACCTCCAATTTGGTCTCTGAAAGGCAGAGCCAGCAGGCAAGGTCACAAAACCTGGCATTCTGCATGAGCCATGAAATTTCTGTCCACCACTGCTGGCTTGTCACAGCCTTGAGATGGTGAGAGATGGTTTGGAGGCAGCCTGGGAAGGTGGGGAGGGGATGGTTGGTTGCTTGAGCCCTGCTGATTTTTCTTTGCTGTATTCACCACTCTGAGCACTTTGAATTCCTCAGCACCATCCTCAAATCAAAGGAGCTTTGCTGAACCAAGAGCTGTGCTCAGCCCCCAGGGCTGGTTTAGGTAAAACACAGCATTCCCATGGCTTATTTAGGTAAAGAACAGCATTCCCAAGGCTGGAGCTGGCTGTTTGTAACCCCTGGTTTCCTAGGAGACATTTTCCATGGGATGAAAACAGTGACTCACTGGGCTGCAGGAGTGTCCCTGCTCCCTCCTCCTCCTCCTCAGAGATCAGCCCCATGCTCTTTGTCTCCTGTGAACACACCAGAGCTCCCATTTCAGCACCACATTAATTCACACTCGTTTTGAAGTAGCCCCTGGGGAAAAATAAAAAGCCTTCTCCTCCCATCTCCCTCAAAGACTGGATTGTGGAGGTCAGTCCCAACAAACCCATCCCAAAGTGATTGATCACCACCCAGGCTGTCCTCAGACATTAATGAGCCACCAGCATTAATCCAATGTTCGTGGAGATGGAGAAAGTTTAATTAACAAATCGTGGTTTTATGCGGAATTTAAGATTCAGATGATAAGAGGGAGTTTGAATAGCACCCTGCCAGGCAAAGGCAAAATGTTTTAACAGTCATTAGTTTAATCATCACCCAATAGTTTAGTTCAGTGCCAGGACAAGCAAAAGGCTCAGGACAGAGCAATGGAAGATCTTTTGAGGTAAATCAAGGAACGCAGAAGGAATTGGAAGAAGCACCAAAAAAATGAAGGAAATTCCAGGAGACTCCCAGAAGGTAAAAAACAAAACCAAACCAAACCAAACAAAAAAACAACCAACCAATCAACCAAAACAAAACAATAAAAACAAACAAGTAAGCACACAAACAAACCCAAACCAACCTAACAAAACCAATGAAAACCCCCCAAAAAATGCCAAACAAACAAACAAAAACAAAAAAAAAAAAAAAACAAGACAAGACACCACCCCCCCCCCCAAAAAAAAAAAAAAAAAAAGGGTGAATTAGAAGCTGTGAAAGGGAGAGGAACATTATCCTTCCCAAAACAATGACACCCCCATCAATCATCCCCATCACTTTAGGTCTGTTTGCCCCTTACAAAAGCAAAGGCAAAACCCAGTGTGGGAAAGATGGGACAAAACACACAAAAAGCACAAAACTGAATCCACAACAAAGGGGTGGGGATAAACCAAGTTAATACTGAAAGCTACACATGAGCAGCATAATCCTTTGGGTAGGAAAATCTTTTATTAAGAGGAGAACAGGAAGGATGAAGAGAATCTTTGCATGGAAAAATGACAGAGCTGATGTTTTCTGTTTGATATTTCCCTTTAATGGGAGGAATTTCAAATTTATCAGGCATGAAAAAATAGTGACCATTGCCTACATCATTAATTAAAAAATAAAAATAAATCAAATTTAATTATTAATTAAACTATGCAAGTCCTCAACACCTTCTGTAGAGAACATCCTTTTTGTTCAGGGACACACACCTGTGCAAATATTCAGTATTTTTTATAGCCACTTGAAGAAGGAGTTTTTGCCAATATAAAACCTATAGAAGACCTTTGGGTAGCTTGTGCTACACATTGAGTAGTAAATCCCATTTGTTGCTTGCCCTCAGATTAAGTGAGCAACCTTGGAAAAGAGGGGCTGCAGTCCAAACCTGTCACCAGAATTGCACCTTTTTAGAACTGTGATGCTTGGTCCTCAAAAGTAATTTCTAATTAGGGACACTTTGGTCACTCTGCATCATTCATTCCCTATTCCAAAATAATTTCCCAAATCTGGAAGGACTGGGAATAACACAGGGTCATTTCTCACACTGACCTCAGCTCTTAACACATTTAAGCCTCAATCCTCTTTTCTGGGACAATGTGAGTTGTCACTTTTTTTTTTTTATTATTAGTCACACAAAATTTGTTGTTTCTACTTGCTGGTGTGACCAGAAAAGTAGTCAGAAAAGATGATTTTGCCGTCATTTAGAAAAAGCCACAGTTTTTGGCCTGACCTGACAGTGCAGGGTCTCAAAGACTGAACTCGACCTGAGCCCATCTGGGCTTATTTCAGCTGCTGTAACAATGATCTGGATGATTGCCACTGACTAAATTTGTTCTGGTTTTGTGTCAGCTCACAGAAATAACAGGTGACTGCTCTGTGTAAAGCCTGGATTAAAATGAGGAGTGGCTGAGTGCAAGCACAGGTGAACAGCAGCAATCCCAGTCTGAAACACAGCAGCGCTGCCCTGTGAACAGGTAAGAACTTTGGGGATGGTGAGGACTTTTTATAGGCAAAAAAGGACAAAAAGCCTGAATAACTGGGAAACAGAAAAAAAAAAAAGTACCAGCAATAACAAATTATATTATTAATTAATCAGCTGTAGAAATTAGATAATTTGGACAGTAAGAGTGTGAAAAAATTCATTAGATTAACAAGAAAATTGGACTAAGAATAAAACCACTGTGCTCCCTTTTGACCCCAACAAGTTTTGGGGAATAACAAAATGTACCACCCTGTGGTGCTGCAAGGCTGGGATGACTGGAAGATTCCAGGGACTCACTGCCAGGAAAATTGATGGGATTGATCTGCTGGATCCTCCAGTCCCTAGAACACCTGCCCTGAGAGACACAGCCCTGCTTTGGGAGTGAAATATTGATCCTGACAGTGACCAAAACACCTCCCTGCAACCTCTCTCATCCTTGCCACTGTCACAGCTGCTTCTGGCACAGCTGCTGCCCCAGCAAAGCAAACACTGTGGGAGTTTTGCACACCTTGTCTTGCTGTTCAAGGGGCTGCTGACTAAAACCATCATAAATACCAGCAGCTCGGACATCCCTGCAATGGAGGCAGGGTGGAGATAAATTTAGGTGTGTGCCAAACCAAATGCTCAGGCTGTGATGAATTATTATAAGCCTTGCAACTTCACTTGTAATATTTTACCCAGAAACATTGGCTTTAGTCAAGAACTCAAGTCAAAGAGCAAATTTAAGCCTGACTACTTCCCCAGGGTGAAGGGTAAACCAAATTAATTTTATAGAACATTGTCACGTTATAATATAATTTATTTTGCTTGTTTCTTCTAGAAATGCAGATTTACAGAACAAACTATTTGGCAATAACAGAGGTTTTTATCTGAGGAATAAAACCAATAAGAACCATAATGGGGCAGGGACACCCCAGGAGGGCTGCAGAAATACAAGCATTGAGTTTACACATTTTCAAACAAGTCTGGTAATTTATCAAAGCCAAGAAATGCATAAAAATAAGTAAATAAAAGCCAGCAGGCCTTTTTTAGTGTGTTTAAATCAGGCCATCCCCTAATTACCCCATTAAGGAGTGCTCTACACCCAGGATGCGCAGTAATGCTTCTGTCAGAGGACAAACCTGGAGACTGGGAATGAGCAGAGGGGTGGACAACGGGCTTGACACATCCTTTTTATCCAAGCATTCCTGTTTTCCTCTTCTCTTGGAGACTGGATGGCTAAAATAACTTGGGCAGTTGTTCCTAGGTCTTTAAAAAGGAGGTGCCAACATCATCTAAAAGCTTAAAGCCTCAAACATTGTCCGTGTCCCATACTTTGTAATGGGGGTGCTCAGGGCCCCTCTGTTTCACCCTTTGAAAACCAAATTAGTCTTTCTGCATTACTGCACTCTAAAGACATTGCAACAAATTGTTAAATTGTTTAATAATAAAATAATTTTGGGTTATATGTGAAGCATGAGGTTGAAGAAATTCCAGAGGAATTGTTTTACCGCATTCCAGTACCATGGATGTACAGAACATTTTTTTCTTAAAACATTTCGTCTGAATGAAACTGGGATTGAGATGGCTGTGGAGCCAGTCTTAAGGCTTTATAGGAAATAAAGGATTGTACTTTTTTAAAAATTTTTGCTTGTCTGTCCTTATTCTCACCAATCTGGATTTCAAAAGCCAGAGTTTAATGTTCCACCATACACACAGCTCAGAGTGCACAGACACGTGTTAACAGCAAAAAACTAAAGAGGGCAAAATGATTTAAAAAGGATTAAAAATAATCTGTTCATTGTTATTTTGCATATTGAGTAATTACAGCTGTGACAAGTAAATTGAATTAAAAATCACTCCAGTCCCTAAAAAACCCAGCAAACATTACCACAAAATAGCCTGAACCCACTACTGAAGGAAAATACAAATCATCACAAATATTGTGCATCTTCCCCAAGGCCTCAGACATTTATGTATCAAGCAGCACCTCTTTAAATGCTGAAAAAAAACCACAAATGGCTGCATATTAACATCAGGTAATCCCCAGGTGAGCAGACTGCTGCCTATAGGTGTGTGCTAAGATCTTACAGCTCCAGTCAAGGACACCATCTGGTGTCACAAGGAACTGAAGTATCCATGAAATCAGCATTTAATTAAGAAAGTCATAATATGTGATTGTATTAGATCACAGAAATAGTGAATTTTTAATGTTGGAAAGGACCTTTAAGATGATTAATCAACCAGCATGATGTTCACCATTAAGCCACGTTCTCAAGTGCCACATCCCCTGCTTTTTGAACACTTTCAAGGATGGAGACTCCACCACTTCCCTGGGCAGCCTTTTCCAACGCTTGACAACCCCTCACATGATGAATTATTTCCTAATACCCAACCTAAACCTCCCCTGGTGCAACCTGAGGCCATTTCCTCTCATCCTGACGTTACCTGGGATAAGAGGTTGACACTCACCTCACCACAACCTCCTTGGTTAATGTAAGGTCTCCCCTGAACCCCATTTCCTTCATACCAACACCACTTCCAGCTCCTTCTGTGCTTCTCATGAGACCAAATCTTTAAGCCAGCGAAATATTAAGAAGAGTGCCCCAGAAAACACAGCAAATTCACAGGCACAATAAATAAGGATGCACAGGATACAAGGCAAGTAAGCCAGAGTGTAAATCTGCTGCTGCATCCACCAGCATGGAAGGAATCGAGCTATAAAAGCCATAAGAAAGGTCATGAAAGAAGGGAGTGATTTTTATTAACCCCATTGATGAGAGAGGGAAGGGGCTGAAAAGAGCAAGTATGATGCTTATGGGTACAAACAAAAGGATGGTGTCAGCTTTCTGTGTTTTATCTGACTTCATTATGTACAGCATTCTTTTGAAGCCAATCCTGTTCTTGTTTCACCCAGGAATTATTCCGAGTTTGTGTTTTCTAGGCATCTCTGCAATTTTACAATCATCCCACACTGTGCCAAGGGTAGTTTAAAATGTCATATGAGGTTCTTTACTCACGTTATTTATTTTTTTTTTCCCCTGGTTTCTCTGAACACTGTTTTGTTCCTGCTTAGGCAAACTTTGATTTCAGCTAGAAACTCTATCCCTCCACGAAAACAGAAGGCAATGGGGAAAACAGTGAGCCATTCACACATTCATCATAAATCTCTCCTCTCTCACAATAAACAGTCCATCATGTTCCAGCTCCCCCTCACGCTGATGATTTTCCCACTCCAAAAATGCCAGATTTAATGCCTCCTTCAGCTCCTACTCCCCTCTTTGTGCCCTCATCTGCACCATCATTTATGAATAAAAGGCTGCCTGGGTCATCTTTTATTAAGCTACCACATTTTCTCCATGGGTCCAACAGCTCCTGCTGATGTTAATAAGACTCTGTACAGAGAAACCTCACAGAGGGATGTCACACCAGCAGCTCTGGAGCCTCTCACACAATGGTTTGGGTTGGAAGATCATTTAGTTCCAATCTCCCTCCATAAATTCTCCTGTCCAGGTGTTAATCAACATGCAAAAGCAGCAGATTTGGCCATGGTCCAGCCAGGAGGGTTCCTGGTGAACTGTTCAGAGAATCCTGCATTATACAACAAAGGGAGCAGCTCTTTGCACCACAGCTTTATTCTCACAGCTTGTTAGTTTTAAGCCTAATCAGCATTGAATAATTTCTTAATGCTTTAGAAGATAATAAGAAGTTAGGGCTGAGCAATAAAAATTACACCTTGATTTTCACCAGTCCCCTCCAAAATCTAGGGAAAAGATCCACTTGAACACAGTCCAAGGCAAAATCCCCCATGAGCAGCAGACTTATAAATAATGGAACCACACTCTGTGCAATTACCAGCAATAAATGACTTTTATCCTGGGTAGCTGTCACCTGCCTTGAGGTGGAAGGGGAGGGATGAGAGAGGCAATCCACCAAGGTGCATTTTTCAGGAACACTGCCCATCTGCACAGGAATAATCTCCTTTTGCTGAGCAGGCACAGCAGCTCATGCAATCTTCCCAGCCCTCTCCATGTCGCAGCCCCTGCTGAATGCGGAGAGGGAAGCAGGTGCTGCTGTGGTTTTGTGCATTTTATTTGGATGGGTGGATTGGGAAAATTGCTCAGACCAGTCTAGGGAAAATGCTTTTTCTCTGAAAAGGAAATTTGGGCAATGGCAATAAAGAGATGTTCTGGATTTCAGAGTATAACCATAATGATAATTAATATGTGTATATTTATTTAATTTTTTTTCTTCTACTTCACAACGACTCTGTGGTCTAGCAGCTGGATTCAGGAATATCTTCACAAGAAAAGATAATGTGGTTTGTTTTTAACAGAATATAAGCATCACTGACAAGCCCAAGCATTCCTTTTTTTCCTCTTTATTCATCATTTTGCCAGTTGACAAAATGGCAAAGAAGAGTACTCACCACATACTCATTTCACATCTAAACAATGGAGGAAAAAAACCGGTCAGCAGTCTTGAATGAGCGAAGAGTCCAATACTAAAATATTCAATATTTAATGAACTTTACATACTAGAAATAGAAAAGGAGGTGTATAACTGATTATATATTGTTGCTATCCAAATAAAGTTATGTCTTCATTAGAATAATGGAATGGTTTGGGTTGAAAAGGACTTTAATGATTGTCTAATTCCAACCCCCCTGCCATGGGCAGGGAACTTTCCACTAGGGCAGGTTGTATTCTTACATCTCTTACCTCTGTGCTGAAAGCTGGAGCAGGAGGAAACCTTCCAGTGGGAGCAAAAACTGCTGCAGCAGGACCAGGAAACTGTGTCCCCGAATGGGGGTTTAGATAAATGAAAATCCCATTTTTTTTTTCACTTCATCTTTTTCCATGCCTCAATTTATGTGTCTTTCTAACAGACACACCAACACACAAGACACTTGAAAATTAAAAAAAAAAAATACAAAGTGATTATTTTATATGGATAACAAGATGTTTTACATATTTATTTAAGAATGTCTGTGTAGTGTACACATATATATCTCTGTGTATATAGACACATATATATGTACACCTATATAAATAATTTATCTCTAATTATATATCTGGGAAAAAAAAAAACAAAACAGGTAAATGCTAAAATAATTCTTGTTGGTTGCACTGCTTGAGCAGAAAGAAAATGAGTCCCAGTGGCTTCATAAAAATTAGGATGAAACATAGCTGACATTTCCTTGGCTGTGACTAATGAGCTCTGAGCAGCAGCAGTGACGTGCACTGGAGCACTTTTCCCCCAGGCAGTGGCCAAGGCTCTGAGTGTGACTGGGATTGCTGGGTGCCAGCATCACAGCCCATCTCCCCAATTCTCCTGGCTCAGCACGCAAAGTGAGCTCAGATTTGGGAAGGGATGAGATCCAAAAGCCCACACCTGCCCATGCAGAAGAAATCATGGTGGGAAGTGATCCGTTATTGGAGGTGGGTGGGTTTGGGAATGAATTTTGTGGGGAGCCAGCTAAAGCTGAGATCAGCTCCTGGAATTAGGGTGTCTCATGTGCCACCCATCCAGCCCAAAGGCTTTGGACACATGAAAATACTCGACACATATTGTCCTGTAAATTTTAGCTTCTCTTTCCTTCCATAGCAATGAGCCATGTGGAATTTCCTACAAGGCAGGTGAGGGAAAAGCAATCACCCTGAATTGCACCACCTCTGTCTAAAGCATCAATCCATCCCTTGCTTCTCCAGGGCTGAAAGGTGTGACGGTGTTCACAGAGGTCTTAGGATGAGGGAAGAGATATGGATCTGACTCCATGTTTCAGAAGGCTTGATTTATTACTTTATGATATATATTACTATCCTAAAAGAATAGAAGAAATGGTTTCATCAGAAGGCTAGCTAAGAATAGAAAGGAATGATAACAAAGGCAGCTGTCTCGAACAGAGAGTCCAAGCCAGCTGACTGTGATTGGCCATTAATTAGAAACAGCTCTATGAGACCAATCACAGATCCACCTGTTGCATTCCACAGCAGCAGATAACCATTGTTTACATTTTGTTCCTGAGGCCTCTCAGCTTCTCAGGAGGAAAAATCCTAAGGAAAGGATTTTTCATGGAAAGATGTCTGCGACAGAAAGGATCCTTCCCTCCTCAGGCAGGAACTCTGTTGGGTGACACCTGCCTGGTCTGGTGCCCAAAAACATTTCCAGTGCCACAATCCAACCTCTTATCCCAAAACCATCAGTCCCAAACAGACCAGCCTCCCACCAGCCCTGCTGCCCACCCCTTTGCCCAGCATTTTGCTGTGTTAAAACCAGCCAGGCAGCTCAGGGGGTGCACACCCAGCCAGCAGCTTAGAGAAGAGCACTTTCAAATATTTCTTTTTCTTTTTTTATTTCCTTATGACCACGTTTTCCATCCCTCATCTTCCTCCCCTAGGTACAGCCCCGCCATGGCACATAAAATGCCAGAGGCAGCCGTGCTCTGCTGTAAAAACAGATGCTTTTTTAATTGTCCATCTCACAGGCATAATTGGTGGAACGAAGAAACTCATAAAATAGGCTGCAGCACACGTGTCAAGGGAGGCAGCTTTCCTCAGCTGCTGCTAGAGGGAAAAAAATCTCCCTCTCCCAGCCTGAGAATGTAGTAATTTTCACAGATCCACTCAAATTCACTTTTCAGGGCTGTAATTAGCATGTTCTGGCCCTGTAATGCAGCAACCTTTACCCTGTGACCCTGCTGTCTCTTTTTATGGCTTGTTAGCAGTGTGGTCACTCAGGCATAGCCAAGGAAAGCAGATTCATATGGAGCCATGGGGCTGCTGCCAACCAGGGATGGGAGTGCCTGGGTAAAGTGCATTCCCTCACCCACCTAAAACTAACATTTCTTACCCTATTCAGAGCATTTCTATGCAGGAGAAAAGGTTATTACTTTTTTTTTTTTTTTCACCCTTGTCATTTGTTCATTGCAGGAAACCTTTTCTCTTGTCAGCTCAGTCAACTCTAGAATTAACCAGGATGCAAAGAGCCTGCACTCCCAGGTCTGTGTGAAATCATATTCACTAAAGATGATTAACACGCAGAATGCTGGTAAAAAAAAAGAATTAAAAAAAATTTAAAAGGATCATGGCTTCCTTTTATTTAAGCTTGGTTTGGTGTCTGACTTTGAACCTTTCATAATAGACTGCTACCCAACTTTGTGATTAATTCACTGTAGAACCTTAAAAATTCACAAGGCCTCTTTTCTCCATCTGTGAAATGAAGAAATAAAACTAGGACCTAGATTTTCAGCATTTCTACTGAGGCTTTTAAAATGCCTGTTGCTATAGTACTGTGAAATCTTTTTACAAATGAGTCTGAAATATTACCAGCATTCCAAGAGGTAATTACAAAAGAAAAAAAAAAAAAGAAATAAATCACTATTTTTTTCTTGTGTCCTTTACAACCTTTAAACCTGGATTTGTAATTGAAGTGCAAACTGACCTTTACAAACTGTACAGCATCACTAAAATACATTATTCTGCAAGGCTTGGGGGAATTTTCCATGCTCAGCAATTCAATAATCTCACTTGCTTTCATTTCTGCTCTCCAGACAATGTGACATAGCTGGATTTTCCTTCATACTCCAGTGGCAAATCAAGCAGGAGAGACTGAGGAGCTTTATCAATGTAATAATCTAAATCTCCTGTCAACCTGCTGCTGTCACCTGCTTTTTTGGCAAATAACTCAGCTGTCTTGCCCACCTTCTCAAACATCTCAGCAGTTAATACCAACCCATATTAAATCCCATTTGCAATCTGCTACCTCAGAAGGTTCAGTGGTCTATGGAGAAATGATCCATCAGCACCAGCTGAAACAGCAGAGATGATTTTATCTCTAACCTGGCTGTACAATTACACAAATGCACTCGTGTGCAGTACCATGAACACAGCCAGAATTTCCAGCACAAGGCTTTGCTACAGGGTAATTCACTGAAAGGAAAAGAAAAGTGCACAGTGGGAAAATCACTGCAATCCTGCATTGAACAGGAAGCTCCCAAAGTGGTGATTCCACAAAACTTTCAGTTCTTGGGAGCCCATTCACAGACAATCACTGAAACCCTGCTCTGCCCCAGTCAGCTCTGCTCCCTGCAGTACAGCCCCAGCTTCTCTTGCTTCAGAGTGGTTTGAATTGTCAGGGCTGTGGAAACACAGAAATTTAGTTGGAAAAGATCCCTTAAATAATCAATTCCAGCCCTTAACCCAACTCTGCCAAGCCCACCCCAAAACCATGTTCCCAAATGCCACATCTGTGTGTCCTTTACATCCCTACATGGGATGGGGACTCAGACACTGCCTTGGGCAGCCTGTTCCAGTTCTTGAAAATGCACAATATTTTTCCTAATATCCAATCAAAACCTCCCCTGGCAAACCTTGAGGCTGTTTGCCCTTATCCTATGGCTTGTTATTTGGGAGAAGAGATCCCTCACCTGTTTACAACCTCCTGTCAGACAAGGTGTGCCCTGAGCCTCCTTTTCTCCAGGCTGAGCCCCCTCAGCTCCCTCAGCTGCTCCAGAGCCTTCCCCAGCTCCTCCCTGGACACATCCCAACCCTTCAATGTCTTTCTTGTTGTGAAGAGCTCAGAAATAAACCCAGAATTTGAGGTGTGGAATCTGCACCCGTGCCTGCAACTGCAGTGCAAGGCTCTTTCCACCAGGGACAAATTCACCTGAAAAAGTGACATCAATTTACCTCCCCCCATCCCACAGGCAGCACCCTTCGTGTTGATCAAACAGCAATTTGGTCCACCCCTTTTTCATTTACACTTTTTGGTCAGTCCCCTCCATCAGCCTCCTCTGGAGCCCTGAGGTCCTGCCCAAAGCCATGCTCAGAGACACATCCAGGAGGAGAATTTTGACTCAAGGGTGGCACAAGCTCACCAGATCAGCTACATTCTATTTTTGGCCAGGATTTTTCAGTTTGCACCTCCTGGGATTCAGCACCAGAAACAAAAGCTGCTGCTCCATCTCCTGCTGCTGTGTTTGTATTTCTCCCCAGGTTTTGCCTCCAAGAAGCAAGACTGGACTCCAGCCATAATCACCTCCTCTCAAGCAACAGATTTTTCCATTTTTTGCCCAGAAGGGGGTATATTATAATTTATAACACTCTCCAAAAGGGTGTTAGACAAGACTTTGGCACACAGGGTTAACATTTCCTGCAGCTTAAGGGAAAGAAAAGGAGAAATACAGCAGAAACAAAACACTGTTGAATGTTGTACCAAGTTTGCCTTGTCTGCACCTTTCATACCATCATTGTTGCCATGGGACCAAGTGGCAGAGCACTCATGGCACTCAAAACCACTCAAACTTCATGGAACTGTTTACTGCTGCAAAGAGCAGGGATTCAAGTGTGCAGTTTGAACCTTCTGTAACTGTTTACTGTATCAATACCAAAAAATAACTTCAAAAGGAGGTTGAAAATTCCCCTTTAACTAGTTTAATCCCTAAGGATGTACACTGGGGAAGTAAGATTTTTTTTCCCCCATTCATTATCTTCAATATAGAAAGAAAATTCCTATTTTTTGACACTGTAATCTAGGAAAGAAGCATGACATTACTTGTTCATTATTCTGCAAGGCTGAATGCATGAAGATCACAGGATGCAAACAGGGAAAGACTCCATGTACAAATTGCATCTGTGTTTTGTGAACAAAGAATATAAACAGACAGCAATAAAAAATATCCTGGTAAACACATATAAATCCCCTTGAGGTTTCAATTATTTCAAAATAAAACACATCTGCTTGTTGAACACTTGACCTTCAGCTTTGTTATTCAAGAAGATGTTGTGGACCCATGGCTGATCACAATGATTTTCTGGAGTAAATCTGTTAGTTCACATGTTATATGACAAAAAGCTGTGCCATTACTAACAACCAGTCAATATTAAAAATCTTTTCCTTTTCCTTTTCCTTTTCCTTTTCCTTTTCCTTTTCCTTTTATTTTTCCTTTTCCTTTTCCTTTTCCTTTTCCTTTTCCTTTTCCTTTTCCTTTTCCTTTTCCTTTTCCTTTTCCTTTTCCTTTTCCTTTTCTTCTTCTCCCTCTTTTCATTCCCCTTTCCTCTTCTCTCCTTTTTTTCTGTTTTCACCTGGAATTATCCACTTCTATTTCTCCAATACATTTTCCCAAAGACCATCCTGATCTGCCTTACCCAGTTTCACTTCAAACAAGGCAGGAAAAGGGGTTTAAACCAAATCCCCTATGAATTTCCAGCTCTAGTGCAAGGTGTCCCTGCCCAGGGCAGGGGGTTGGATCTGGATGAACTTTAATGTTCCTTCCCACCCAAGCCACTCTATGGCTGTATGATTTCCCTCTGACCTCACAGCAGTGCTGAACTTGGAAGTGTTATTTGCCAAAAAGCATCTTCTTGCTCGGTTTTAGCACCCAATGTCCACACAAATAACATAAAGATCTGTTTAACCCCTGGTGTGCCTCCTGCAGGGGGCAGATGTGGGGGGTTTCTGCTCCAAGGGTTTATTCCTGATGGAGCAGAGTGTGAAAGGGGTCAACCATTAAATCACTGCAGGAAAAATGCAGATATTCACCCCAGAGTGACTCCCCCAGCAAGCAACAGATTGGCAAATCCTTGTACTCAGCTTTGAGATTGGAGTATCCTTCCTTCCTTCCTTCCTTCCTTCCTTCCTTCCTTCCTTCCTTCCTTCCTTCCTTCCTTCCTTCCTTCCTTCCTTCCTTCCTTCCTTCCTTCCTTCCTTCCTTCCTTCCTTCCTTCCTTCCTTCCTTCCTTCCTTCCTTCCTTCCTTCCTTCCTTCCTTCCTTCCTTCCTTCCTTCCTTCCTTCCGACACTTCCTTCCTTCCTTCCGACACTTCCTTCCTTCCGACACTTCCTTCCTTCCTTCCTTCCTTCCTTCCTTCCTTCCTTCCTTCCTTCCGACACTTCCTTCCTTCCTTCCTTCCTTCCTTCCTTCCTTCCTTCCTTCCTTCCTTCCTTCCTTCCTTCCTTCCTTCCTTCCTTCCTTCCTTCCTTCCTTCCTTCCTTCCTTCCTTCCTTCCTTCCTTCCTTCCTTCCTTCCTTCCTTCCTTCCTTCCTTCCTTCCTTCCTTCCTTCCTTCCTTCCTTCCTTCCTTCCTTCCTTCCTTCCTTCCTTCCTTCCTTCCTTCCTTCCTTCCTTCCTTTCTCTCTCTCTCTCTCTTTCTCTCTTCCTACCTCAAGCACAGCAGACCTTCCAGAGGATGCCAATTGCTCCAAAAGACATCCTGCAGAAATGTGGGGTGGCTCAGTCACAACAAACATCACTCTGCCATTGCTCCCAGCTCTGTGGGCAGCACCAGGCTCAAAGGATAAACCAGACCTTTCACAAAAACAGCAGAAGGATCCCAACAATCATTATTACACAAAGCAAATGAAAGGATCCCAACAATCATCATCATGCCTGGGTTGCTGTGCCAGAGCCCTGGAGGAGCCCCTGGAAATGCTCAGCCCTGACAAATGCTCACTCCAGACAGGAATTCCCAAACAAACCTCATCCCACAGTCCCCCTGGCCAATCCACATGAACTGCATGGCTCAATTTGGAACTGATGGCATTAAAAACTCACCATAAACATGGAGTTGTCCTATCCCCCATTCAAGAATTATTTTTTGGCCTGAAAAAATTTATATAACTTGTAAATACTTAACCAGAGCAAAGTGGCTCCAGTCAGGATCTCAAGTCATTAGATAAACTTCCTGCCTGTGGATATTACAACCCAAATATAAAATTATTTTCCCTCTGCAGGCTATGCTAACTGAATGTGATCTTGTCTTGCACTTTCTATAACTCTGCAGGAGGAGGGAGGCAAAATATCTGAAGCTGGTTTGTTTTTCAAGGTGAGAGAGGATGAATTTTTCTCGGTTCCTTGAAACACGAACTTTTACCTAATCATATCCCACATTTCATTGCTAATACATGAAAATGTCAAAAGATGTAAACTCCAAATTAAAAAGCTACTATTTTGGTAATATTAAGAAGGGAAATTTGCATACTTTTTAATGATTAATCTCAGAAAGGCTTCTGAAAAATTAGCAAAACTATTGTGGTGCCCAAGAGATGAGAAGGAACATTTTATTCTATTTATTTCTTCGTCCTTCTGTCACCCACAAAACAAAAAAATAAAAACAACATCAGTGTGAAATCAGCTTTTCCCAGATAAACATCTAAGAATAAATTTATTAAAAAAAATCCCAAACATGACAATATTTTTACACATTGCAATATCCAGCCACACTTCTGGTAACGTAAAATTTTCAAGCTACAAATAGAGTGCTCACTGGGGGATGCAGTTGGCTTCCAAAATGCAAAATAGAGGAGCACAGAAGATAAGGGGGATAAAGTGAATGTCTCCAAATCTGATAGCTGGATGGTCGTGGAGCCAAGCAAGGATTGTTGGTAATAATATGCTGTGAGAAGGAAAAGGATGTGGCTACAGAAGGGGCCATGCAGAGGTAGGGCAGCACTTTTCTGGGAAAAATATCCTGGTTTTGGCTCCTGGAGATCAGCAAAACTCAGCACAGTGCAGGCACAGGAATGAGGTTGGGAATGGGGGACAAATTGTAGGGGCGATCAAGACCATCCAAGATCCCTGAAGGCTCTGACAGGTCTAGAAGAACAGGCTGTGACTGACAACTGATTTGCATGGAAAGAGAGAAAATAGCAGGGAAAAATTATGTATGAAAGGTAACCCTGTGAAGCCTGAGCACGGACACACCCCAGCATCCTGGACATCCCATCACCTGGGTCAACACTGGAGCCAAGATTAGTGATCTCTCTTTCTCCTTCTCTTTCTCCCTATGTTTAATCCATCTCTGTTCACTCTTCTCCCTTATCCAAAACCCTCTGCCTTTTGCTTAGATAGGAAGTCAGGGATTAATTTATACTGATTTCCATGCTAAATTTACAATTTATTAATGAATCTTTGTATGCTTGTGTGGATCCTCTGACTTTTGCCGTTCCTTTTGGCCACAAAGATCCACAAATCTCGGGTGTTCCCTTCCCCTTAAGTGTGGGATGCCACAAGAGCCAACATTTTTTAACCCAGGGCACCAAAGGGGGGAATGGGGTGAGGAGGAGGAGGATTATTTTTCCATTATCTAGACACTGGCAGAAGACAAAAAAGTAATCTCATTGTTTACCCAGATCTGTGCTCCAAATGGCACAAAGGCCATGGGACACTGCTGCAGATCCTTGGAGCAGATGTGCAAGGATGTGGGCTCACACAGTGTTAATTTCTCCTGCTCCTCATCTCCCTTGGTGTTCAACTCAGGGGGCAAATCTGCAACCTGGAGATGGGAACAAGGATGTGTGGGCAGGCTTGGGCTCCAAATCAATGCAGTTTTCACCAGTACGGAGTGTGCTGTTCTCCCCTTGACTCTGCAGAGCTCTGAGAAGGAAAACCAGGGGGTCCTGGTGGACAAGCAGTTGTCCATGAACCAGCAATGCCCTTGTGGCCAGGAAGGCCAATAGGAACCTGGGGTGCAGAGGGAAGAGCATGGCCAGGAGGTCAAGGCAGGTGATCCTGTCCCTCTGCTCAGCGCTGTGAGCCACGTCTGGAGTGCTCTGTCCAGTTCTGGGCTCCTCAGGACAGGAAGGACATGGAGCTCCTGGAGTGGGTCCAGTGCAGGGCCATGAAAATAATCAAGGGACTGGAGCATCTCTCTTAAAAGAAAAGGTTGAGAGAGCTGGGCTTGTTCAGCCTCAAGAAAAGGCAGCTGGAAAGGGGATCTCATCAGGTTCTGTCAGGGTCTGCAGTAAGGTGTCAGAGCATGGACCAGGCTCTGCTCTGGGGGCCCAGCAATGGGACAAGAGCAACAGGCAGGAGATGAATCCCAGGAAGTTCCACCTGAATGTGAGGAAGAACAACACAACCCACTGTGGTGCCTTCCAGCCTCACTCAGGCTGGGATTTTCTGTGATTCTCTGACCCCACCACTGCACTGAGGAGAAGACAGAAACCATAAGCTGAGACATGAAAGCATTAAAAAATTACATTAAAGCATTAAAAAATTACACAAACAGCAGCAGCAGCAGTAAGAGACCTTCAAGACATTATTGGTTATCCCCCAGATGCCACCATTCCTTGTCATCTCCTGGAGGATCCATCCCTTGCCACAACAAATAATTCCTCCATTACTAAAGGGTTTAAAGCTCCCAGCCTACATCCACAACCCATCTAGATGTGGGAAGACACTTTTGCTTTGACCAAGGTTTCTGGCCACCTCAGAACTCCGGCAAGGACAATTTGGGGAGAAAAACACTGAAAAGCAAAACTTTGCTGACAGATTGATTTGTAGTGGCCATTAGGAACTGCTCGAGCATGTGAAGGGATACTCCAAGGACCTCTCTAAGCAGGGCAGGCAGTTCAAAAGTGTATGAATTTATCATCATTGGAGGATTCTGCAGTTCATCACCAGCTTTTGTAATTTATCACAGGGATGTCACATAGCTGAAGCTCTGGGATTCTTAAGGGTGAGATCTGTCACATAAATACAGTTATTAAGGCAAAGAGTGTATTATACAGTTAAATGCAAATGTTGCAATCTGGCAACCCATTTTTACTGCCAGAACCTAGAAGGTTTCTCCTGTCAGAAATTGATGCCAGTAGCGATAAATGAGGGATAGATAAAGTTAATCCCACTGCTTTGAGTTGAACAGGGAAGGTATTACTTTGAAGGGTTTAACATATTAACGGAATCAAAACGACATTTCAAAATATTTATGGAAATCTCTTTTTTTTTAAAGCTTCTACAAGCAGTATAACAAAACCATATAAAACATTATTAAATTCTATCCTTAATTAAACATGCTGACACTTAAAAGCTTCTGTCTGATTTACTTTAACAAATCTTCTTTCCGCAAATTATGACTTTAAAACATCATTCTGCTCTAAATGAATCTGAATGCCAGAGGAATTTAAATCTTTTTTACAGATGCTTTAAAAAAATAAATTTAAGCTATACCTCCAACTTATCAATCATAATGGTGAAAGGAGAAGGAAACAATACTCATAAATGATAAAAGTAACTGAGGAAAAAAAGTCTTTACTGTTTCATGTCAATTCAGAAAAGCTGAGGGCCATGGATCCATCCACCTCTGCAGCAGGTTGGTGAGGCTTCAAGACATGAGGAGAACTATTGAACCTCCCTGGAGCATCCAGAGGAACAGGGGAATGTCCAAAGGTCCCTCTGGTCCAGCTAAGGTACAAATGACCCCACAGCTCCCCCCAAAAAGGGTTGTTGCATTTCTTAGTGCAATGTGAGTCACCTCAATCGTCCACCCTGAAGGTGAAATTCCACTGCCACTTCCTTCCTTGGAATCAGGGGGTCACAGAGTGCCACTGTCATATTTTCTGAAAAATCTCTTTGCCAGGATTTCTTCTTCTGGGAAGTCAAGAAGCCTCAGAAAAAAAAAATGAAAACAATAATTTTCTGGTTGCCTCTCCTGTGTTTTGTTGCTTTGGAATGTGGTTGGAGATTGTTTATCCAACATGTGAATTGTTTTTACTTAATGACCAATCATGGTCCAGCTGTGTCAAGGCTCTGGAGAGTCACGATTTTTTCATTATTAACTTGTTAAGCCTTCTCCATCTATCTCTCCATCTCTATCTCTATCTCTATCTCTATCTCTATCTCTATCTCTATCTCTCTATCCTTTCTCTATTCTTTAGTATAGTTTATTACAGCATTCTTTTATATAATATAATATCACAAAATAATAAATTAGCCTTCTAAGAACATGGAGTCAGGTTCATCATTTCCTTCCTGCCACAGGGACCCTGAAAACACCACACACACAGAGTGTCACTTGAGATGTCCCAGTGTTCCACCACACCTAATGCTGCCATTTCAGAAGGGAAAGAACAGCAAGTCTTGTGCCAAAATTCCCAACCTGTCTCAGACACCCTGGGGCACCTCAACAGCTCCAAGAGTCACCAATCCTGGGCTGCATCATGAGAAAGTGTGGTCAGAAGGTCAAGGCAGGGATTGTTCCCCTTTGCTATGACCTCGTGAGGCCCCACCTGCAGTGCTGGGTCCAGCTCTGGGGTCACCAACATCAGGAGGATGTGGAGCTGCTGGAGTGAGCCCAGGGAAGGCCACAAAGATGCTCTGAGGGTTGGAGCTCCTCTGTTCTGGAGCCAGGCTGGGAGAGCTCCGAGTGTTCACCTGGAGAAGGCTCCAGGGAGAGCTCAGAGCCCCTGCCAGAGCCTAAAGGGCCTCCAGGAGAGCTGGAGAGGGACTTTGGACAAGGGATGGAAGGATAGGAGAAGGGGAATTAACTTTGAAGTGAGAAGGGCAAGTTTAAATTGGACACTGGGAAGAAATCCTTGGCTGTGGAGGTGCTGAGACCCTGGCACAGGCTGCCCAGAGAAGCTGTGGTTGCCCATCCCTGGAAGTGTCCAAGGCCAGGCTGGATGAGACTTTGAGCAACCTGAACTCGTGGAGGGTGTCTCTGTCCATGGAAGGGGAGCGCTGGAACTACACAGCCTTCAAGGTCCCTTCTGACCCAAACCATTCCATGATTTTCTGACCTTGTCAGGATGAGCTGAAGCTTGACAGAGACCAAAAATGTAAGCAACCATTTTAAGGGTCTTATCCATAAGAGGTTGTAACAACCTGTGCCAGGCGAGACTCACAGATGAGTCCAATCTGTCACAAACTTTCTGATTCTATCCTGAATGTCAACAAATGTGTCAAAAAATGCTTCTACAAATCCAGCAAAGCACCTCAAACTGAGCCTGAGAGCCCTGAAGAGCTCGTGGCTTCAGTCTTGGACAGGGATGTCTCTCTTCCCAAAAGCACCCCAAACTGACAATATTTCACCCCAAACTGACAATATTTCACCCTAGGCTTCCATCAATTTTAGGGTGGCAAAAGAAACTGATTAATTAATTTTACTGCTCCCAAAAAAATCTGCTGGTAATGATGCAAATTTCCTGGGGAAGGGTAAGGAAGATGGAATTCCCTTCAATCCCCGTAGAGAATATGGCAATCTATACATGCATGCCCAAGGAAAAGAGGTGCTCAGTGAAGTTAATATTTCACCAAAAAACAGGTTAGAGCAGCAATACAAAAGTTGCATTTTCAGTCTCTTCCAGGACTGTTGAGTTGTCTCACCCTGAAGCAGCTCAGATCTCAAACTCACCTTCCCCACTTGGAAAATGGTTTGGAACTCCTTTGTGGCCATAGGAATTCTCTGACTTGCATCATGTTAACGAAGATTTTGTATCAGTTCAGTCAGAAAAGCAGGTTTGTTCTCTCACACTGTACAGATGTAGAGCTGAGCCCTCTCTCAGGTGCAAGAAAAAAATCCTACAAATTTCAATAATGTGCACTTAAAAAAAAAATAATGCCAGTGGGAAAAGTGAGGTGAAAGCTAAAAATCTTTTTTTTTTTTCAAATCAGGAGAAATCAACACTTTTTTTACTAAATCTCATCAGTGCTAAAATCTCATCATTGCTAAAAGCCCCAAAAATATCCCTCTTATAATTCCTACTTACACAGGCAAATTCTTCTGCTAGCGACTAGTCAAGGAGTGAAGACTCATGGGTTACATCCCAGACACACCTGAAAATGGTAAAAAGCTGTGATTGTGACTCAATGCTCTTATTCCTCTTGACCTTGCAATGACACAAGGTGAAACGTCCAATAAGGTGACAAACTCAGGTGGCACTCAGCAGTGCAGGAGCCTGGTTTGGAAAGCCTGGATCATTTCTGTAGCCACCCAGTGTCCAAGGAAAGGTCATCAAGGACCTTTCACTGTCCCTTCAAGCTCAGTTTCATGGCTCCCAGGTGGTCAGCAAAGGCCTCTTGCAGCCTGCATGGCCACTTTGCTTTTCTTGAGATCACAATAAGACAGGGTCAGGTTGTGTGAAAATGAAAGATTCCTAATTTTTTTTTTCTTCTTCTACCTCTCAGAGAGTATTGTCCAGGTTAGAGGGAGGCTTTCATTTTCACTTCCACTTTGTGGAAGATGTTGGGAGACCAAAGAGCTGCACCAGTCAAAAGGAAGGAGATTGGTTTTCATTGTCTCTTGGAGACAGTGCTCTACCGGGGTGTTTAATTTGATTTGCCCAAATTAAAAACTCAATGCCTGATGTTGGAGACCCCCCTCATCCCACACACTCTGGCTAAGGAAGCAGATAAATGCCTTGGAAGCCTGGATTATTAAACCAAAGGTCAGAGAGAAAACAAATGAGTCGATTTTTCCTGCATCACTGGAAAAAGCCTCAGCTTTGCCTTCTGGCCTCAGCTCCTCGTCCCAGCTCCATCCACCTTTTTTCCCTTTGCTCCCACTCCCTTCCCAATTAATCCAGGGTCAGTTGCATTCAGCCAGGAGCTTTGTATGGGCATTTACATTTCACTTGCCAGCACATCCAGCTCCAAGCATGCAGCACACAAATATTTGTGCTGGTTCTGGGAAGAGCCTCGACCAGGATTATTCACTTTGGGTCTGATGTATACCCTGCTCCCAGCAGCAGCCAAGTCTGTCTCACTGACCAGAGATGGCACCCCATGTGGGATGAACTCTCCCAAATTTACTTGCCACAGGTACAATACTTATTCTGGAAGACTCAGCTCTCAAAAGCAGAGAAAACATTTCAGAAAAGGAAAGAGACCAATTTGACAGTAAAAATCCTGCCCTCATCTGATGCCTTTGTGAGTCCTGTGCTTAAGAAGCAGAAAGTCTGCCTGAATTTGGCAAGGAAACAGGTAACTTTGGGGTTTTTTTTCTGTTTATCAGGACCCTGCAGCCAGGTAAGCAAACACTTCTGCAGCTTACAGTCCAAAGTAGCTGAATGTCCTGTGTGGCAGAACAATTCACCATTAATCCCTATTCCCAAACACTCTGCCTTCCCTCATCTGCCTAATTTTAGGCAGCCTCATTTTAGGCAGAGTGACAGCCACTTAACAAGAAAGCAGAAATTGTGGCAATTTTACTACTTAGACACCCAAACCCGTTATCCTTCTCCTAACAGCCAGGGCTATAAACCTGCCAAATGTTCCCTCACTGCTCCCATCTCCAAAGCTAGAGGGTGTTCAAGGAGAGCCATGCATCAGCCTCTGAAGGAGAGGGGTCAAGAGGCAGAGGAGGAAGATTAAGCCATGATTTGCAGCCGTGGAAGCAGAAAGCACTGCCCCAAAGGTCTCACCTGAAGAGCTGACCCTCCTGAGCAGAGATCTATGCAGCCCTGCCAGCTCTAGTGATTCATGGCATGCTGATTTTTGCTGGTGCAGCTCTCAGGAGGGACAAGCTGAAGTTCTTGTAGAGCACTCGGGGATGTTTGCCTGGCGGTGAGAAAGGGGGGCAGTGGAAGGACACATCAGTGTCAGGGTGTGAGAGTCTGTCTGAATTTTCTCTCATCTGCCTCACCATCATCATTTGGGGACCACTGAAGAGAAGACCCCTCCTGTCTGAAAATCTCTGGCTTTGTAGGAGAAAGTTACACATGCCAAAGGTCCTGAGACCTGAGAGCACAATGCTAGGTTATTTTTTTCACAAGTGTTGTTTGCTGTATGTTACACTGAGCCCAATGAGAAGAGGGCACCGTGCCCTTTTTGCACATTAGTTCTGGAATCCTCCCCACCTCTCCGCCTGGCTGGTCTCCTCCTAAGCTTCAGGGTGGTCTAAAGGAAGACCCCTCTCGCCCGTTCATAACCACCGTGACAGACAAGTAGAGATGTAAGGAGCCTCTCCATCAAGGACTGAGACATGACACCCCCGTGTGCAAAGGCCCCTCTGCTCCTTCCAAGGACTGGGACTGAAATCCCCAACCCGGGGGAGGTGTGTGGGGGAGGCAAGCTGACCAAAGCGAGATGTTTGCCTGAGATGTTGTGATCACTGGACCAAGCAGACAATGGCTCTTGTTTACTGCTGAGAACATGGACTACCTGTTACATCTATTCCTTATTGTATCTGTTTCCCCTCCCTCCCTCAGAATTATCATAATAAAAACCTCTGAGTTAGCTAGAGATTTTAAAATCTCCCCGACGTAACAGGCGGATCCTCGACTGGACTGGACCAAAGGACTTAGTCTCTACGTTTGGTAGCTCTATCCCCTCCCTCTCTCTCTCTCTCTCTCTCTCTTTTCTCTCTCTTTCTCTATCTTTTTCTCTCCCTTAATCCCTCTATCGCATTTTGCTGTGGTCATTCAATAAATGTGCATTTGTTTTCATTATCACTGCAAATCCACTGTGCCGCGTCGGTTTTTTGCACCCTGAGATCAAATCCACAAACCATCACAAAACCCGTTCATAAGGACGGATAGTGACACAGGGCAGGATGACAGGCAGGATTGAAGGGAAGGGAGCTTCTGGTCCTCCTCAGCAGAGCACCCTGGTTCTGCTCTGTATGGAGACGCAAAAAACCAAATGGGAGAAATGGGAGATCCATTAGGCAATGGGGAGAGGGGATGAACCAGGAGACAGCTGGAGGAATTCTGGGGCTGATGGCAGGGGTAGGGTAGGGAAGCACAGTTAAAATTTTAAAAACCTGCATTTAACTATCTGGACAATTAACAATAATTCTGAGATCAAAAAATAATTAGTGCAATTAGTGCCTTATGCAACTGTTTATGTAACTGCTCAGGAAAGAGGAAAATTATCCAGGCATGCTTCTGGAGTGCTCTGAAGAGTCAAGGAATTGATTCTTTAATTAAAATTAAAAAAAAAATAGTTTAGAAGAGCAAACACAATATCTGCATGATGCAGAGTCTTTTCTGGGTTAAGGATCTCCAGCAGTTATTAAGGTGCTTCATGCTGCAAATTATTTTGTACATGTAAACATCTTTCCTGATTACATCAATCTCCACAGGCTGACTTTTTACTCTTACATCCTCTCCAATCTCCTAAATTTACTTTCAAATCTTCTGACTATTACTATTTTTAATCCTCTGGTTTGCAAAACAGGGTATATGGGAATTAGGGCAGATCTGATGCCCTGATGAAAGCAATGGATTGGAGAGAAAAGGAGAGACATTGCAAACAGGTCTGAGAGTTTATATTGCATAGAGAAGGTCAGTCAAGTCCATCAGGCAAATAAAGAAATAAACCCCAAATTCTCCTCTTTCTGCACAGACAAATCTCAGCAGGAACAGCAGCCACACACATGAAATCGGAGACATATCCCAAACAGTTGATTTTTGCCTGCAAGCTGCTTGAAGGGAGGCACCTTTAATAAACTGTGCTACATTTGGAGAAGTCATTTGAATTCTGTAATTAGCAGACATACAAGGAGAGCTAACTGTGCATGTTTGTGTGTACACAGCTCTGGAAGAGGGAGTTTAATGAACTGTGTCCCCTGCAACTGAAAATCAAGTTTCATTTTGTCAGTGCTGTGCCACGTGATGCTGTGATGCAGCTTCCAACACCATAACACACTTTTCCTCCTATAAAATATGCTCTCCCTCTTTTATTTTTTCATAGAATCATGGAATGGTTTGGGTTGGAAGGGTCCTTGAAGATCCCTTGGTTCCAATTCCCCTGCCATGGACACTTTCCACTGTCCCAGGTGGCTCCAAGCCCCCTCCAACCTGGCCTTGGGCACTGCCAGGGATGGGGCATCCACAGCTTCTCTAGGAAACCTGTGCCAGGGCCTCACCACCTTCATAGGGAAGAATTTATTCCTAATATCCAATCTACATCTACTGTCTGTCAGTTTGAAGCCATTCCTCCCTGTTCTATCACTACATGCCTGTGTCACAAGTCTCTTTTCTCTTTCCTTTTGGGTCCATGGACCTTGGCTAAGTAGAACTGGTGGGTGAAAGAAAAGGAACAAGAAAAAGCTACAGAAACATCTGTTTTGGTTTAACTCCAGCCAGCAGCTAACCTCCCACAGCTGCTCAATCACTCCTTATTTGTTGGTAGGGTGAGTGAGAAGCAGGAAAGGCCTTGACTCTGTGTAAGAACTGCTCAGCAGTAACTAAAATATCCCTGGATTATCAACACTGCTTTCATTACAAATCCAAACCACAGCCTCTCATACTGGCTACTGTGAAGAAAATTATCTCCATACCAGGCAAAACCAGCACAGTTTCCTACTCCATCTTCACTTTAAAAATAAACAACCACTGCCCCCAACAACAAAAAAGCACCAAACAACAGAAAAAATAACCCCTCCAAGAACCACAGAATGCCCTCTTTCACCGAGGGCCATCTTTTCTATGTTATCTCCACACCATTCTCTGCCACATGAAACCAGCACAAGCGAAGCTTTACACGATCAATACACATCCTACCGCCATTAATCACAAACAGGAACGAAAAGAACCAAAGCAATCCTGACAAAAAGGTGCCCAGCTATAATAAAAGGATGGAAGAAAAGGTGAGGACAGATGAGGGGAAAAAAATGAAAAAGCTGGGACAAAGAAAGATCTGCAACAATTTAAAATAAACTCACAGTCCATCCTGCAGCTCTTGAGTATCGTTTGAGGCCCCCAGGGATCGAAGACTTCTCTCCAGAGAGGTCACTGTCAACAGCACAGAAAGAAAAGATAAAGCAGCAGCACATCTTCTCAGAGAGAAAAAAATATACTGGATCTTAGTTCAGATGTTTGTCTTTTAATTTTATTTTATTTTTTTTAAATACAATTAAGTACTTGAACAAGCAAGCTATGAGAGAAAGGGGATAACATCTACCAGTGGCCACTGCCACAGAATGATAAATTGGGTCCTTTGGAAGCTTATACGATGAATCCATGTAAAACATGCCATGACATGATGGAATATGACCCCTCGTCAGGAAAACCTCAGTTCCATGGACCTTGCACAGATCTCTGACTCTTCCAGCCTTGAGGTGACACAGAATTGTGCACTGAGCATTTCCAGCTGGAAATGTGCCCCTGGTGAAGAGGCAAGAAATTGCATAATAACTGTTTATTGCTCTGAATTATAATTAAGAGGCAGAACACTGATATGTACTCTGGTATCTTCCATCTCCTCGTTCAAGATGCTTAAACTCAAAATGTTTTCTATCTTTTGGCTCAGAAAATATGGAGATGTAATTATCTCCTGTGTTTGTGCTCAACAACTTCTTGGGTTTTTTCATCAGAAGAAGAGAATACTCTAAAAGCAGCTGGAAGGTGAAAACATGGTTTGCTTTGTAATTTTCAATTACTTCAGATTTAAGAAATATCTATATATATATATATGCGTGTGTGTATAAAAAAAGCAGAAATCTAGGAATACTGTTGTCTTTTTCCATCCTTTAATTTCACTGCCTCAATTCACTTTCAAATTAACAACAGGTCACTACTTTTGGACTTAGCACAGCCAGCAAGCAAAGCACTTCATGATTTACCACAATGGAAAATGTTAAATAAATTACATTCTTGATATTTACATGTGGGATTTCTTTCAGGACATTTCCAGTTGTAAAACCCATAACCCGTTATCAGTCACGCTTCAATATTTAAGGATAGAAAGAAGAAGAGATTAAAAACATGGTTCAATTATTTCTGCAGAAATTTAAGAAATCCTCTGTTTTAATGACTCTGCAGACTTGGACTTGGCCTGTAATTTTGCAAAAGTCACTTAATGATATTTCCACTGTCAGACAAAATCCTCTCTTCTCTTTTGGGCTCTGCTGGCTTGACACCAAAAGTCACTAAACAGCATAAAAAGTAACTAATGTGCCTGAACTACATGAATATTCAAAAAAACTTTGAATACCACCACATATTTCCATCAATGCTAGTTCTCAATAACAGATTTTACTGCAGAGTTTGGAGATTCGGTAAGATAAAGCCTCAAGGAATTGTCTGTAACTGAGGTGATAATTATTTTTCTTTGCTGGAAGCACAGTGTTCTAAAGAATAAATTGGAAGTTTTCACTAATAACCATTTGCTTCTGTAGAAGGACACCACTGACCCTGCAGAGATCTCATGAATACTGTAATTCCTTCTTTCCCTCTCCACAATCCTAACAAATCAATTTCCCTTGGAATCCACATGCTGTACAGTTCAAATACAAAATTTTGCATCTACTAAAAATACTTTTTGGCCCATCAACCCTTTGGAACAAAGCAGAGTGTGGTCCTTGGAGAATGGACAGCAAGCCAAGGTAAATAAACAACTTGTGTGGACACTGAATTTGTAAGAACAAGTTAATGGCATGTGTGCAATTCCAGAACAAAACCAGCAGCTACAACCTCCATGAACCTTTCTATCCTGACCTGCAAAAATAAAGACAATTCAAAGTGAGTTTTACTGCCACTGCTTGGGAGAAGACTGGAGTGGGAAGCAGTTTTGCTCCTGAACAAAACACTTCAAGACTTCACACTCAAGCCATTTTACATCGAGGCAAACCCAGGAGCTGTCAGATTTGTTCAGCATTTTAGAAAACCTACAAAAAGGTGAAAAGAATATGAGACATGAATGCGAGAGGTGAGGAAAGCGTTTATCAGTTAGATGAGAAAGTGATCTGTGATTAAGTTCTTATCCAATAATTTTACCTAATATTCCAATTCAAACACAGCATTTAGACAACTAAATAAATGTCAGTTGTCCCAGAATTACAAGATATGCACACTGGAGGAGCCAAAGGTTACCATTTGATACACCAATTCTTATGTGGAAAACAGCAGGACTAAAACTCCAATGTGACTTTTCTAAATCTCAGGAAAGCCAAAAGAACCCTGGGCTGCATCAAAAGTGGAGTGGCCAGAAGCTCAGTGGAGGTGATTCTCCCCCTCCAATCTCTTCCCTCACTGCATCCAGCTCTGGGGCTCCCATCCAAGAAGGACAATGACCTGTTGAAGAAAATCCAGGTGGCCATGGAGATGATCACAGGGCTGGAGCAGCTCTGCTCTGAAGCCAGGCTGGGACAGCTGGGATTAATCAGAGAAGAGAAGGCTCCAGAGAGGACTTAGAGCACTTTCCAGTGCCTAAAGAGGCTCCAAGAGAACTGGAGAGGAACTCTGGGCAAGGGCATGAACTGATAGAACAAGAGGGGGAGGATTTACAGGTTCAGATTGTATATTAGGAAGAAATTCTTCCCTGTGAGGGTGGTGAGGCCCTGGCACAGGTTTTCCAGAGCAGCTGTGGATGCCCCATCTCTGGAAGTGTCCAAGGCCAGGTTGGATGGGGCTTGGAGCAACCTGGGATAGTGGAAGGTGTCCCTGCCCATGGCTGGGCGTTGGAACCAAGTGATCTTTAAGGTCCTTTCCAACCCAAACCATTCTATGATTCTACAATTAAATCTGAGCTACTCTGGGCTAAATCTAACTCGCTTCGACCAAGAATGAATTTTATCAAAATCTCTGCAGCTCCTGTTCTGGATGTGGAAAATTTCTCTCAATGTACCAGTTCTGGTCATGTGAGCAGTAATTTGACCAGAGGAGCAAAACATCAAGCTCTGCTGGAGGAATGTGTGAAGCCATTCTTAAAATAGGAATGTCGCAGACATCTTTTCATTAAAAATCCTTCCTTAAGATTTTTTCTCCTGACAAGCTGAGAGGCTTCAGGAACAAAATGTAAACAATGGTTATCTGCTGCTGTGAAATGCAACAGGTGCATCTGTGATTGGTCTCGTGTGGTTGTTTCTAATTAATGGCCAATCACAGCAGAGCTGACTCAGACAGAAAGTCTGAGACAGCTGCCTTTGTTATCATTCTTTTCTTTTCTATTCTTAGCTTAGCTAGCCTTCTGAGATGAAACCTTTCCTTCTATTCTTTAGTATAGTTTTAGTGTAATACATATCATGAAATAATAAATCAAGCCTTCTGAAACATGGAGTCAGATCTATGTCTCTTCCGTCATCCTAAGACCCCTGTAACCACCGTCACATAGGAATCTTATTTTAAAAGTCTTGTTCTTTCTATCATTAAAAGGCATGCCCAAGTGCTCCAGAATGACGCACACTCACAAGGCATCAGTGATGTTGGAGCTGCACTGATTTACCTCACAGAGAGCTTGGCTCCCAGTTGCCTGTGCCATTGCAATCCTCAGATCAATGGGGGATGAGGAACCATCCTGAGATGGCAATGGAGACTCAATCACACCTGAGGGATCCAGGAAAATCCTTTGCTCAGCCTTTAAGATCGAGGTAATGGGACTGCACATGGCACCAACCAGTTATGGGCAGTCATTAAAGAGTGAGGAGCAGGAATCAGAGAGGCAAGAGAGCCATTAGAGAGTTCAGGTTCTCAATCTGGCCAGCACAGGCCTGATTCCTCCAGGATATCCTCCACTGACCAGGAAGGATGCACCAGATCAACTCCATTTAGGAGTGTTATTTATTGTACTTATAAGATACTTACTAAGAGGCAGCTAAAAGCTGCACATGAAAAAAAAAAAAAGTGTTGATAAAAGTATAGATAAAAAATAAAGCCATAAATGAGACAAATTCAGGCAATATTTGAGCTCCTTTTTGTGTGCTGATAGGAAATCAACTACACTGAAAAATAACCCAAAACATGAACGTTGCAAAAGTCAAGGCACTATGTGACAACCTGGTCTACTGGAAGGTATCCCTGCCCATGGCAGGGGGTTGGAGCAAAATGACCTTTAAGGTCTCTTCCAACCCAAACTATTCTATGATTCAATGAACCTTCCTTATTTTCAGCAGGGACAGCCCCAAAAGATTAAGAGAAAGAAAGCAGGTGCAAAGATTAGGAAAAATCTCCCTCTACCCTTTCACACGTCCATAATAGATGGCATTAAAAAAAGTCTATAAGCTCATGACCTGGCAGGAGAGTGATCCAGTAGCATATAAACAGAACCAGCTGTCCTGGCTAAAATTTTTATTCAACAAATGAGGAAGATTTCCATTTTCATGGCAGAAAAAGGGAGCAGGAAGCATTTATGGGTGAGAATAATCACAATCAACTCAGAGCTGTAAAATCCCCCTTGGTCAGGAAGCAAGTCCTGAAGGGCCCAAGAAGAATTTAAATCACCTCAAAGGCTCAGAATTCTGTAAAAAGAATAAGGACAGCAAAGAGGGACAAAGCACACTGTGTTTATTACTTCTGCAGTGTTACTCAATAAAATTCAATGGTGCTTTAAAATCCTGGTACAAAGTTGACTCCTTGTTTCATTAAAAATAGTCATTCCCCAAAGACATAAAAGGTATTGCTGAGATTGGCCTCAACCTGGGATTTTTAGAATCTAAACAACAAAATCATAACATGGCCAGCTCCTGCCAGCTTGGAACAGCCTGGCCAGGGAAGGGGTGAATTCACAATTCCTGGGAATGCTCAAAAATAAACTGAAAAGGCACTTCCCAAGGTTTAGTGGCCTTGGTGGCATTCAAAGCTTGGACTTGGAGATTTTGGAGGTCTTTTCAGCCTTAATGATTGTATGACTCCACAAATCCATGATCTTCAGCACCCCAAAAGGGACAAGAACATTTCAGGTGCACAGTTAGATCTCCAAACACAACAGAGAACCTCAAAAACCCACAGAGCTGCAGCAAGCCAGGAAAAGGAGGGAAAGGGGAGCTGTGATAGGATTTATGCAATTTTTAGGATGTTCAGCACACCATGCCCAGCACAAAAGAAGTAACACCATTACCTGGTGAGCATCTGGAATGCAGCTGCCTGTTCCTTGCTCAGCCACAAACAATATCACTGACTTATTTTCCATGCTCCAAGCCAGAGCTTCCTGAGTTTTCTGAAGAGATTTTATGCTACAGAAAGAATAATGGGCATTCTTCCCCATTTCCTAAGCCTAAAAATTCTTTACTTAAAGTGAATTAGCTCTGCCAAATCTCAGCACCCCACTCAGCAGCCTTCTCCTGAAAATCTCTAACCACTTTTTGGGGGAAAGAATATAAAAATAAACTGAATGAAACTGATTTTGTCAGACAAAAAATAATATGGGTAGTGAACAGAGCAACAACAGTAGAGTATCTTATGGACGTTTCTTCAACCTAAAAGCACTTTAAAAGGGCATTATAGATTCATTGATTCATAGATTTTAAAAGCCAGAGAGAGAGCAATTCTGATTATCCAACCTGATTTCCTCCCATAAAATTTTGTCCCATCACTCCCACATCAAGACTGGAGACTGCAGCTGGACTAAAGTAAATCTTATAAAAAAGATATTTGAATCTTGATCTTAAATTCAAGATTCAAATATCTTATAAAAAAGATATTTGAATCTTGAATCTTGATCCTGGCAAAGCCAAATCCATCAAGCCCCCTCTACAAGCAGTTCTAATGGCTGGTTACCCCCATATAGAAGAATTGTATTTATCTAGCTTTAACTCTTATCTTCTGATGTCCTCCTATGTGAGAACAATAGATTAACGAGCCCCTTGTTATCTATGTGATATCTTTCTTCCTAGAGAGATACTTACACAGCAAGATTGAGTCCTCTTGGATGCCTCAAACAGAAATTTGGATGGCACAAATTTTAAAGTCTGATTTTCAGGCATCAAACAATTTTGGCTTTTCTCTGCACCCTCTTCATTTTTGCAAAATAGTTTTAAGTGCAAGTATTGTCATTATCTGCTTCACAGAGCACTCAGTTCAGGCAACTTTTAAGAGGAAACACATCCTCACTATCTCAAGAGGAGAAATAACAACAACAGTGGTTGTCAAACACGAATTGAAGGGGTTAAGGCAATTCCAACAAAGAATGAAAACAGAAATTGGGTTGTGGTATTTCGAAAGTGATATGCCATTCACCTTTAGGTTTTCTCAGGATAAAACTCCACTGTGGAAGGAGTTGTGTTTGAAGCACAGGGGCACATCAAGTCAGCCCTAATCTGGCCAGGTTGGTCATGAACAGCACACACAGGCTCAGGAGAAGGTTGCACAAATTCAGTCTGAGCCTTCAGTTTGGAAGCAGAAGTGCTACTACCACTCATCACTGGCATTGTCAAATTAAAACTATTGGTGCTGGAGCAGCCAAAATTTGTTCTAAAGCAGGTATTTCTGTGCTTTATGGTATGGTTGTTCACCCACCTGAAAGCCAAGTATCACAGCTGGGAGGTTCAAGCTGCCACAGTGGCCATAATCCCTTTTTTACATGGGATGTGTGTCACCAATTCAAGGGTCACCAATCCCTTCTAATCACAGAAAAATTGGTGCTTGAATTTTCCTGGGAGATGAAGCACACACAACTCATCAAAAGTGGAGACAACTACATTTTAGAAGTTTTTAATTCTTAGAACATCCCTGTTCTAAAAAGGATCTTGCTACAATGACCAGGACTGTACCCTGGAACACACTGGGGAAGAATTTCACAAATAAGGAGGCACTAAAGTCCTTTCCCTACACTTAGGTCAGGCCTCTCTGTCACCTAAGACACAAAAAGAACAGACACAGAGGCTGTCCAGATGATTCCAAAGCAATTTCCAGGTCTATTGTAAAATCAGCACTGATAATTTCAAATCCCAGTCTGACACTGGCATGTTTTAGAACTGGGGTACAATGGCATTACCTTCAACTCAGCAATTTCAGTTTACATCTGTCTGCAAGATAAATTCCTCCAGCCTAACCCACCAAAACTGGTGAGCCAGAGCTTGTTTCAAAGGAAGGAGGACTCTACATCTCTAGGAGCTGGGGAGATACCCCTGTCCAACCTAGAGAGTGAAGAACAGCAGAATTTTGGTGTTTTTCTAAGGGAGATAGATGTTTTGCAAGCTCATGTGACAGGCTCTGAACACAGCAGTGCTGCAACATATTTGAAAACAAGCCTGGCTTGTTCCACCTTTCTGAGCTCTCAGCTCTCTATTGTAACAGATGACACAATTAAAAATAGAAAAAAAAAGGATGTGGTCTCAGCAAGGATTGGAATGTATCTGTGCCTGTTGGATGGAACATATGGTGGAATATTTTTACATCTTTTAAGGAGCTGTGTGTTGGACATGTGCTGCTGCTCGTGAGATGCAGCAGCAGAAAAGCTGCATTAATATTTGCTCCCCGACAAGAGGAGCTGCCAGGGGCCGTGGCCATGCACAGGAATAATCAGCAGGACAGCACAGAAGGCACCATGAAAGCTCTCATTTTACTCACCATTGGAGTTAATTCGGAAGACATTAGCTGAAGTCTCCTGAAAAAGTTCCTGCAGCTCACTGGGATCAATCTGAGTGGCTGTGAAGAGAAAAACAGGAAAAAAATAAAGTGTTAATATTGGACACCACCAATCACTTTGAAAGGGGATGGTGCTTTGGAAAGGGATGTAGATTCCTGCTTGCTGCAGAAATTTAGCCCAGGTAGGGTGGTCTGATGCTGCTTTACACAGGGCCTGGTGGTGGAACTTGCACTGGGCAGACAAATCCAGCGCCGCCAGGGCAGTGAAGATGCTGCTGCAACACAGTGGATGCAGCCCACATGGACTGAGATGGCATTTGTAGGGATTGTCAGCAACCTGAATACAAATAATTCCATAAGTCCTCATTTACCAAGTGGGAGTATCAGAACCACGAGTGAATGAGAAGCCCCAATGCCAAGTGATGGCTACCCAGCACTTTCCAGAGCAGGAGAGCCCACAGCAGGTCCTGCCTGTGGAAAAAGCAGTGAGCAGAGGGCACCTGCTCTGTGGGGTCAAAGCTTTTGGGGCAGGAGGGAACTGGGAACTCAGTGGGATTCCTCTCCTAACCCCCAAGAGGGGTTCCTCTTCTTACCATTCCTTCCTGATAGCTCAAATGCAATGGACAATGTATCAGTGCCAGGAATTTTTACTGCTGGTGCACAGAAAAATTCTCACAACTTCATTCCCATAGTCCCCACTTAAGCAAGGTACTCAAATCTGCCCTAACAGGAGAACACAGAAGAGAGGGTTTGAATATTTTGGGGTTTCATGTTTGGTGGAAGTTGGGGTGGGGGTTTTTTTGGTTGGTTGTTTATTATTATTATTATTATTATTATTATTATTATTATTATTATTATTATTATTGCTGTTTTGGGGCTTTTTGTTTGGTTGGTTTTGAGGTTTTTGTTGTTGTTGTTATTTTGTTGTTTTGTTTTTTTATTTTTTATATAGGATTTTTTTGGTTCTTTTCTGGTTTGCTTTGGTTTTTCAGCTGCATTTCCCAACTTTAAAATCCCTGAAACTGTCCCCAGCTTCTCCACATTTTCATCACCCCCAGAGAAAGAGTCATGTGATGGTGGACTGAGCTATGCTAGAGAATCACAGAATATTTTGGGTTGGAAGAGACCTTGAAGGTCATCCAGTTCCATCCCCTGCCATGGGCAGTGACACTTTTCACTATTCCAGGATTCTCCAAACCCCATCCAACCTGACCTTGGACACTTCCAGGGATGGAGCATCCACAGCTTCTCTGGGCAACCTGTGCCAGGACTTCCAGACCCTCAAAGGGAAGAATTTCTTCCCAATATCCAACCTAAATCCACCTTCCTTCACCTTAAAATCATTAATTATGGCTGTATTAAGTCCATCTCAGAGTAAGGATACAACACACAAATAAGCTGTAACTAGGCATTTCAATTTTGATTGATCACAGTCACCAGAGAAACACTCATTTGTAATGATGTCTTTGTCACCAGTTTTACGTCAGCAGCTTTCCAGATTTTTTTTTTTTATTCTGTCCCTCCCACCTGTGTCAGCTTTTGTGGCGTTCCCAGAAACTTTGGTCACATCCTGAAGCATCCCAGGGCTTGTCCACCCAACAGAGTCCAACAGCCCCTGTTATCCCCCAGCTGCTCCTCTGAGGCGAAGCATCTCAGGCTCAAACAGGAGCTGAGATTCATTTATTTAAGTCAGCAGACTGGAATTCTGATTTACTCTGCATCCCTTCACCAAATTTCCCTAAGCTGCTAAAGCACCACACGCCCAACCTGCACGTGCCAGAGCAGAAAGACAACGATGGAGCAAGGCAAAAATGAAGAAAATTAGGCGAAAGGAGAAGCCTGCTGGGTGCACAGCTCAGGTTAGGGCTGAGGATGCATCTCCCAGTGCTGGAGGAGCAGCTGCACATCCAGAGAGCAGAATTTCCACTGTTCCTCGCACTCACAGAGATGGCTCAGCCCCGTAACAGCTGTAAATAAAGTCATGGATCAGCCTGTCAGCATGACACAAATCCAGGGTATTAAATGCAGTTTAATCCAAATGCACAGGGCCTCATTGCTGGAGATTTTCCCACTCTTCTCTTCCTGCAATTTCTCCTAAATCAGCTGTCCCAAACACTCCTTTCCTTTGTTCTATTGTGATGGTGTTCACAGGGGTCTCAGGATGAGGGAAGAGACAAGGATCTGACTCCACGTTTCAGAAGGCTTGATCTACTATTTTATGATATATATTATATTAAAACTATACTAAAAGAATAGAAGAAAGCATTTAATCAGAAAGCTAGCTAAGAATAGAAAAGGAAAGAATGAATAACAAAGGTTTGTGTCTCAGACAGAGTCCGAGCCAGCTGACTGTGATTGGCCATAAATTAGAAACAACTCTATGAGACCAATCACAGATGCACCTGTTGCATTCCACAGCAGCAGATAATCATTGTTTACATTTTGTTCCTGAGGTCTCTCAGCTTCTCAAGAGAAAAAATCCTAAGGAAAGGATTTTTCATAAAATGTGTCTGTGACAGTTCTATAGAGGAGGCTGCAGAACAGCAGAAATTATTGTGGTCTCCCCTGTCCCCCAGGAATTTCATTTGTTAGTAACAAAGTCCATCTCTCATTAAATCACTGGTGAAAAAGCAGCACAGGAAAAGATTTTTAGGTCTTTACAGACTGTGATTACCCCCATTTTAGGAGTTTTTTATTGGATTTTTAAGGTGCTAACATGTTCCAGAGAAAACTGGTCTGCACATTTTGGGATAGAACTCATTTTGGATCGGTGTTTTTTGTTTTTTTTTTAACTTCTTTTTTTATTCTTTCCTTAGAAACACTAAATTTTCCTCAAAAGATTTTTATCCTGGCCCAGTGATCCTGAATCTACATGCACTGAGGTACTGAGCAAAGCCCCAGATGAACCATGAAGCAACCAAACCAAGGGCTGGGGTTTTTTTCTATTTTTAATTGTGCCATCTCAGTTGGAATCCCCCAGCTGGGAACAGCTGGGAATTAAATCCCCAAATAATCCAGGCTGCAGAATGCAGTGTGCTCCCACCTGGGGACACTCCTGTCCAGCCTCCAGCAGGTGCCTCTGGAGTCATTTCAAATGCCAGAGTCACACCAGGAGTCAACATGAAATTTCCCAAATGTTGCAAGAAAGCACCAATTTCACTGAGAAGAAAATGCAGAGCAACACTGAGAGCCCAGAGTTGTTCCATGAAGTTAAAAACTACCAAAGAATTCAGGTGCTAATTTGGGAGGGTGAGATTTATTTCTATTTATTGGTGCGAGACCAGTTTTCTCACCCTGTGCCTCAATTCCCTAATGGGAAAGAGACAATGCATGTGGATCACACTCTGAAATCATGGAAATAATTAATTTTTTAAGCCTCCATGTATTCATTGTAGTCAAAATTATATAAATGGAAAAGGACTGTGAGCTTACAAACTCCTCCTCAAAGGCCTCTCAGTCCACACCTATCCAACAGCACAATCACTCTCACATCAAAAAAATGCAAATTAAACCAAAAAAAAACCCCAACCAACAAAACAAATTAAACTTTTGTCCAAAATTTCCAAACAATTGCTTTGAAAATGCAATTCAAGGAGAATGTTGTTTTGTTTTTTTTTCTGAGAAAATTGCACTGTATCTGGCTTGCAGTTTCCTGCCCCTAGACTTTTTATTTCATGTCACAGCATGCTGCCAGTTCTGGCTTTTATTTCGTTTTTATTTTGCAAAAGAAAAGAAAATAGTAACAAGGAAAGCTGTTTTAACTACTCCAATTTCAAGCTCCAACACATCAAGCCGAGATGTTGCAACTATTCATGGAGGATGCAGCAGCTCAAGCAGACAAACAGAACAATTTAAAAACAGCAGCAGAAAGCAAAGCAAAACTGCCTCTGTGCTACCAAGCCAAGGAAGAAAAACCAAGACTGAGAAGTAAAGTGGATGTGAAGTCTGATAAAAAATTACCCATCTTTGATTACATCAAGTGAATGCTTAAACATTATGATTCCCCAAGAAGGATTAGGAGGTTTCTGATATGCAATAAGTGATGTTATGCATTAAATGCATGTCCTGACACTAACAGAGTTCAGGGACTCAGCTGGGAAAATGACTTTTATTTGCACTGGGATTCCTCAAGGCTGTGAAGGCTTTACAGTGGATGAGTCACAGAATCCCAGATGCAAATGGTTTCTCCTTTACTGCCTTAAATGGACATTTAAATGGACATTCCAAAAAAAAAAAAAAAAAAAATTGTACTGTTTCCATTTATTTTTCCAGGAAAATCACCTTGGATCCCAGGACAGCCCAACTTCCTCTGCTATCAGTTCAACCTCCTCCTTGCCTAGCATATACTGATTTCCTGCTATATTCATTGCTGTTATATTTATTTTTATTTATAGAAATCACAGAATGTTTGGGGTTAGAAGGGACCCTAAATATCATCTGGTCCTGCCACCATGGGCAGGGACAATTTCCACCAGACCAGGTCCCTCAAAATCTCATCAACCAACTCCTAAAGCAGCAGCAAACAATGGCATTTCTGATATTTGCCTATTTAATTATTTGTTTCTTTGCCTGAAAAGATCCACAGGCACCCAGGTAGGTGCAACAGATGGAAAAAAAGGGTTTTTCATAGTATCTGTTCTGACAAAGCAAAATATGTCAGTGCACACTCTGCAGCTGTGGGTGGGACCTTGAGGAAATTTGTGACTTGGGTGTGGAGTTTTAGCTCAGAAATTGCAAAAATCTGGACAAAAATCTGTGAAGCTGCAGCAAGTTCAAATCCAGCCATGCAGCATCACCTCACACCCATCTGGTGGGCAGGGCTGGCCTCTCAGACCTCTGTGTCACCAGTGACACTCTGGATCAATGCAAAAAAGGAGAAAAAGAAAAAAAGGAAAGAAAAAGGAAACTGAATCATGGAATCAGTTAGGTTGGAAAAAACCTTTGAATCCAACCATTAACCAAGCATCACCACTGAACTGTGTGCCTTGAGAGTCACTTCTACACATCTTTGAAATATCTCCAGGGATTTTGACTCAGTCACTTCCCCTGACACCCTGTTCCCATGACTGATGACCCTTTCATTGAAGAAATTGTTCCTAATGTCCAATACAAACCTCACCCTGTGAATCTTGAGGCCATTTCCTCTTTTTCTACCATTTCCTACTTGGGGAAGTGACAGACCCCAGCCTGGCTGCAATGTCCCTTCAGGGAATTGTGAGGAGTGGTTGAGAAGCTTAAAAATCCAGGCAAGCCTTACACATGATTTTTGCAACCACTGTTTCAGAGAACATTCAGAGTGCATCACTTTCCACGATTCAGAGCAATTATAATCTTTAATTCATCACAATTTTGTCTACAGGAGACAACTCTGGGTGAGGAATGGACAGTGGAGGGATGTGGTGTCTGTGCTTGGAGCAAAATAGAACCCAAGGACAAAAATAGACCCAAGCACCACCAGCAGCAGCTTTGGTAGGGAAGGAGAAATCCCAGCAGGAATTTATTTCAGTTCCTCTTTAGGACAAGCCAAATACGATGCCTGACCAGGCTTATAAGGTCCTGTCTGGAGTGAGCTGGATAAAATTAATATAAAATTAATGTAAAAGGGAATTGCTGGAGGTCCAGGACAGCACTCATGGCAAAGGAACCTACAGGAACATCCTTCACTTAATGTTAATGAAAAGCACCCGTGTTTGCCACGTTAATCTTCCTTTCCTATTAATTATTTCACACTAATTTGGAGCTCCTAATGGCTTTTCTGCAGCCAGGTGAAGTCAATTCCCTCCCTGAACTCAATTTGGCAGCAAACTCAAAATAACCTATAAGTTGCAAAGAAGAAGCTGCTGTAATTAAAGTAACTCAGGTAAAATGGGGGAAAAAAGGAAAAACAGGACAAGAATTTGATATTTCTACTTACAATACCTAATGTGGCTGTAGCAAAGCAACTCAGCACCCCAAACTGCCATGGATTTATCACCAAAGCACCACCAAGAATTATATCTATGGTCTGGTAAAGAAAGTCACAGATTTCCTGCATCTCCTCTCCTTTGAAAGCTTTAACTGAGGTTACAGAAACTCCCACAGAAAATTACTTGGTCTCCAAACTCCTCTTTTGTGCCATGAAACACCTATAAGGAGTGAAAAAAAGCAGGCAGGAAGCAACCTGCTCACTCTGATTTCAAACCATCCACCCCAAATCCTGAATTTACCTCCAGCAGTGTGGGTTCAGCCCCATCACACCCAGTCCTGTGGATTAACCCTTTCACAGCTGAGCTGAGTGGATGAGTCTCACCCATCCAGCATCTTGTTCCTCCTCCAGGACCACTCAAGCCATTGCAAAGCTTCGATTCCCCCCTTTTCATACCATTATCCAAGAGAATAATTCCTCATTGAGGACTGAGATCCACAATGAGAGCCATGAAATGAACTCCAGGGAGAAGAAAAGATTGATTTTTGGCTGCTGGCCAGAGAGGAAAAGAGATTTGCTCTGGAGAAAAAATGTGGTAAATTCATGTCAATTCAACAAGAGTTGGCATTAAAGTGAAAAGGTGGAAGAAGGTGAAGGAGGCCAAAGACAAGAATCAGTAAAGAGAAAGGAGCAGATTGTCATGTAAGGAAAAAAATGCAAAAGGCAAGAAGTGATGGGGACACAGACACCTGCACCCACCCCAGACCTTTCAGCCCTTTAGTCCCCAATACTAAAAAGCTTCCCAGGGTGTTCCTCCCTGTGGATTCTCTGGTGTCTGATCCCACGTTCCACACAGCCCTTGGTTTCTTCCACTCCCAGAACATTGTTTTGGTCTTCCATTGCCTTCCCCTTTTATATAAACCACAGGAACCTTGATTCTCCTCATCACCTCTGCTCTCCTGTTGACACTGGTCAGAAAATGCTTCAACAAACACCAGGACAGAAAGGATTAGCCAAGGATGTGTTTGAACAAAGTTATTTTCCTCAAAACATTGAGCTTAAAATAGAAAAGGAAATGGAAGAGAATGAAAGAATCATGTGTACTGTGAAGTTGCTCCTGGCGTGCAAGCTTGGGAGGTTTTTATTTCCTGCTGATGAAATTTGAGTGAAATAAGTGATAAAGGGAAATGTAAGCAAAAATCACACTCGTCAGGCAATGTGATTTTCATCAGTGCTGTAAAATGTGAGGCTGCTTCACATGGAAAAGCTCTGAGGCCTTTGCTACAGCTTTGTCCAAAAGGGCCTGGGTCTCCTCAGCACGGCCACAGCACAAAGAGGGGGAACATTTGGAATTACAAGTGTGAAAATTGGGATCAATCTGGTGTTTGCACCAATCCTCCCTCAACGCCCTCCTCACACAGCAGGGTCAGTGTGTTCAAGAACTCAATTCCCCACGGGTTAACTCAAGGTCTGTTTGCATTAACACTTATAAACTCCTATTCTCTTTTTTTTTAACTTTTTTAAATAATCTTCCCAATTTGTCCAAGTTCTCCTGAATGTACAAAATACATTTTTCTTGGTTTTAGAAATGAAGTTTTACCTGAAGGCAAAATTCTTCTCAGCTGGAACAAAAGGTTTCATCCTACCCATCTAAAAGGGAGAGGTGTTAGGTAGTGAAGTACCTGCCTACTTCTCCTCTCCCTAAGGGAAAACCAATAATCAGAATTGATTGAGTTGGAAGAGACCTACAAGGACCATTGAAGTCCAACTCCTGGACCTGAACAGGACAATCCCAAAATTACATCATATGTCGGAAAGCATTGTCCAAAAGCTTCTTTGCCTCAGACAGGCTTGGTACTGTCCTTGTGCCCAACCACCCTCTGGGTGAAGAAACTTTTCCTAATATCCAATAAACCTCCCCTGACATGATTTCAGACCATTCCCTCAGGTCCTGTCAGTGGTCACCAGAGAGGAGAGATCAGTGCCTGCCCTTCCATTTCAAGGACATTGTTCCCACCTCACTTCCCCACCAGATAATACTCCCAGAAAAAATTACAGAGAAAATGAAAGTAAAACCAACCCATCTGCTTTCACTGAATAGATTTTTTTTTTCTTTAAGAGTTCTACCACAGCTACAGCAATTTGGCCAGAGGAGACAGAAGTTTCATAATCTCTAAGCCAAATTAAGTTCAGGGCCTAAATTCCACAAGTGGATAAAGCCAAGGAGGCAAAGAAGGCAGGGAGAATCATTTCATGTTGGTAAGGATCCTGCCTAGGGTCTCATTTTTGTCTTGGGTTCTCCGAAACAGTTTAAATACCTAAACCTTATCCAAACCTCTAAATTTACACTAATTAACACATTTCCAGAGAAATAAGTGCAGTGTCCCCATAACCAATGCTCCTGGTAGAGCTTGCAAGTTTGAACTGGAGCTCAGCACGGTTCTTTCTAGGAAAAGCCTAGAAAATATAATATAAGAGAAGCCTTGAATACAGAGACAATACACATTTCTGAGAGAAATAATAAATACATTGCCAATGCCTAGGGAAGTCTAGGAAGCTAAGGAAAAGGGCTATTCAGGAAAAAGTTTCCCATGTAATTAAGGCTAGGGAAGTGGGACCAAAACTCGGCAGCTTGGCAAGTGTCTGTGCCCTTGGTGGCACAGCAGGCACTGCAAGGGACACTCCAGCCATGGAGAATTATCCCTTATGGAATTCCAGAAGGTAAAGGGTGAGAATTAATTAGCAGTAAAAGTCAACTTCAGAAATTAAAGAAGATACAGGATTTAGAAAGTCTGTCCTGCACAACCTGGCTGAGGAAAAAGGCTACACAATTACTGCACTCTCATTTAAATCAGCGAATAGATGATTTTTGTCCTAAACCACTTAGAAGGAGCACTAAACCCAGAAGTGCTTTGCCTAATTCCCATCTCCACCATGAGGGAAACAGCCCCATGCTATTCCAAACACAGCACCAAGTCCTCTGCCACAAAAATACAAACCTCTGTGTACCCAAGAGCTGGTTCAAAGAGAAAAGGAAACATTAGGAAATGTTAGAGATCCATGAGGCACTGGCATAAGTTGCCAGGAGAAGTTGTGGATGGGTCAGCCATGGAAGTGTTCAAGGAAAAGCTGAATGGGACCCTGAGCAACCTGTTGTAGTGGAAGGTGAGTTGGAACAAGATGATTTTGAATGTCCCATCCAACCCAAATGATTCTATGGTTCTATGATTAATTATCTTTTCACAGTGCAATCAAGATTCAGTCAGATTTGCTTTGTATTATTTCTGGTTAAGATGTTTTTGTTCACTTTGGTTTCCTTCTTTAGCAAATATGCAAATAACAAACTGCTGAAGAAGAAAGGAAAAGACTCTCCAGTGAATAGCACCTCACCTGGTGTGTCCAGGACAGCACAGACAGTGCCAGAGTCCCAGCTCAGGTACGAGTGTGGCCAAAGAAATCTGAAATTGTGCTAAAATCATAGAAATCATAGAAGGGTTTGGGTTGGAAGGGACCTTCAAGATCATCCAGTTCCAACGCCCTGCCAGGGCTGGAGAAATGTGTCAACAAGTCATTGTTCAGCTTTGCCAAACCTTTGGATCCATGTCTCTGAGGGTGCATCTCCAACTTTCTCACAGCAGCCACAAACAGCCTCCCAAACCCACCCACGTGCTACTGAGGGGAATAAAGAGAAATATCCAAACTGTTCCTAGAGCCAGCCCTGAGACAAACACTGTGCCAGACCATGCCCTGACTCTTGGTTATGTGGAGAGGCTCCTCCTTGGGGACATCACACATTCCATGAGCCCAGAGTGAGCAATCAGCATCCCTGCCCAAATTCCCTCCAGTTCTGGAGGAGGATTTTGCAAGTAAATGGCAAATCCATGACCAAAATCCTGGAAAATCAGAAGGCACAGTCTTGACAAGGTGCAGAGAACTCCCAGAGAGGATCAGAAAGAGCACAAGAAAAAGCTGTTGGCACAAGGTGTCACTCAGAAGATGAGCTGCACTCCATTGTAAAAGCAAACTGCTGGATAAAGCAGACATGCTGCTTCCAACTCATGATGGGGAGGAAAACACTCAACAAAACTCAAACAAAACTTCCAACCAAACAACAAACTTTGCTACATTACTACCCTAACGGTTTATTTCAATTTATTATTAACAAGTTCCATGCTTTTGAAAAAACACTAGAAATATATCAGATATTTTTCCCAGCAGAAAGTGACAGTTTGTGCTCCTCACTCTTTTCTTCCCAAGCTTGTTAAAGATGCCAGACAGCAACATCAGCCTTCAGTACAAAACCTGACATTCCCTACATCTGCATTAATGCTGCCAGAGAAATCTGTTCTCATCCTATGCTCCTGCTTAGGCAGCACGGAACAAAAACTAAACTGTTGATTTAGTGGAAGGAAATGTCAAAGACTCACGAGGCTGTTACTAAAATAAAGAGCCCATCACTTCATGGGGGCAGCACAATGGCTAAAAGTGACTTGAAGGTCAGGCAAGGTTGGCAGCCCATGGGGAGGGAGCTGGTGGGATCCTCAGCCCTGTTCCACCTGCTCAAAACCTCCTAAAATGAACAAAATAATTCAGAGAACTCACACTTTCACCACGGGAATCCACACAGGCTGCAGTGCTCTTCTCCAGATGGGACAATTAGGGGAAAAGTTGATTTTCTGTGATGGTTAAATGCAAAATAGACTTCGGATTTTAAGCAAAATTTTATGGAGGATAAATGCAGAGCAGAGCTAGGTAGTGAATTTAGAAGCTGCTAATTTTGGCAGTGTGGAAATTTTGGTTTTGGTTGGACAGTTTTACAATTAAGAGTTTTTTCTCCATTTTTAAGCAGTGGGGAGACAAACTTTAAAAGATTTTGCATAATTCTGATGTCTTACCAAGGTGCAGTTAAGTCCCTTCTAAATGAAAAAAATCACTTTGTTGTTGGTATTGTTTTTTAGTATTATTTTTGCTGGTAGTGGATTAGGATATAGTTAAAAGGACAATTCATTTTTGATTGAAATAAATCAATGTACTAGAAAATAGCAATTAATTTTTGAAATATCCCTATCAAACCCTATTGCTTCTTGCTTTTCAAGATGGAAAGTCTAATCATGTTCCCTCCTTCATGCTCCAAAGCAGTGGCAAAAGCAAGCATTAAGGCAGTGTCTGCCTGAATTTTTGAAAAGAATACCTAAGTCATTAAAAAAAACCAAAAAATGCAATTTAAGGTATTTGACAGTTTGTTTCATTTTTTAATATTGATGCTGTATGAGGATATAAATCAAACCTGAGTGAAAGCAAGTTTTGTTTGTACTGCCATGTTCCTGGGATAGTCTGCAGTCCTGTGTTAATGCAAACACAAACAACAGCACCAACAGCATGAGAAAATGTAAAGGAATTGACTGGAAAAGCAAAGTGGAAATGATTAATCTTACACTTGCTGCCCGAGCTGTTGGGAGTGTAATGTGAAAACAGCCAGCAAAAAAGATGAAGAATCCAAATATTTTTGAAATGTCGTTATTTAAAAATTTATTGGTGATATAAATCACAAAATACTCTTTTTATTTTTAAACTGGCACTTAATCAGCCTCTCTTCTGGTCTTATTAATGAACTCAGCACTAATTGCCTTAGAAAATATCTTTTTAAAGATTCAGGCTATTAATGACAAGATGGAGATGATTTTTTTCCCTGATTAAGTCCATGTGATGCAAGTGAGTGGTAGCAGAAAAAAAAAAAACATCCCTATGAACAAAAGAGAGAAACCCAATAAAATATTACCTTGCCATGACCTTCCAGATGAACAAACACATCCCATTGGGATGGACACTGTGAATGCTCCATCCATAGAAGTGTCCAAGGCCAGGTTGGATGGCGCTTGGAGTAGCTTGGGACAGTGGAAGGTGTCCCTGTCCATTGCGGGGTTTGGAATTGGATGATTTAAGTTCCTTTCCAACCCAAACCATTCCATGATCCAGCTAAATGGATATTTCTACACAGTGGAAGGTGTCCCTGTCCATGGCAGGGTTTGGAATTGGGTGATTTAAGCTCCTTTCCAACCCAAACCATTCCATGTTCCAGCTAAATTGATATTTCTACACTCCCTGTAAATATGATGCTGGACCCTCAAGTTTGTTCCAGAGTCAACACTTGTTGCAGCACAAAGCTGTAGAATTTCAAGTGCAGAAAATGCCTTTTCTTCCCATTTTCTTTTTCTTCATAACTTTCTTCATAACTCAAATTCAAGCCATTTCAAGGACACACAAGAAAAATTGCTCCCACAGTAAGTAAAACCAAAAATCTCAGAGAGACCTTGCAGAGTAATTGAGACCTGCATGAAGAGTTTTCACAAACTAAAAGCCCTGGAGAGATGGAGTGAGATCGAGGATGACAGGACAGCAGAAATTGCTGAAACAGAGACAAAGTGGATGCAATGGAAAGTAGCAATGGAGCAGTGCAACAGCTGGCATCCATCGATGGGAAAAAGAGGTTGTGCATGGGTAATGTTGTAAATGCTGGAGTAGATTTCCTCACAAAAAGTTCCAACTGATGCAGCCTCCTCTTCTGGAGAGCTTCAACTCTCCATCAAAGAAAAGAACGGAGGAAGGTAATTTATTAGACTTTAAAAAAAAAAAGAAAAATGTTAATACACCCCTTGCCATTTATTGGGAATCTTTATCATGTTTAAATAAGAAAACCATACTGCTAATTCATGCATCATACTTTATATACCTTCTCAGCATTACTGAATAGAGGAAGGAAAATTACTCTTGTTTGCTTAAGATTAACCATAATAGAAACCATCTGGCTCCAAGAATCAGCTCTTTTGGAAGAAATCATAAAACCTATACAGGGTTTTATAATCCATATGTACCAGAGCCCATACGTCGTTCAGGAAGATGAAGTGCCATCTGCTAGAGCTTCTGGAAGTCTCCTGGGCTTGTTTCTGTGGGACATTTGATGTGGATCTGGCCACCCACAGCTTATGGAATCTGCAGCTGGTCAGCAGAGGTTGTAGCAGTGGCCATAGGATGTTTCTTGTTACACAATTATTGCTGTAGTTATTCCCTGGAAAGGAAGGACTGGCACAGGAGGCACCAGCTCAGCTGCCTCTCCCTGGGATTCACATGGATCAAATTTTGATTTCTCAGACCCTGAGCCCTTTTATTGTTCCTTACAGTGAAATGGTCAATGTGGGGAAACATTTCACAGGATTAGTAATTTTTTTTTTTACACATTCACTCAGGAAGAGTGTGTCCCCATGTACCAAGGGAGGAGTAGAGGAGAGCATCCTCTTACTGCCGTGTATTGCATAGAAAAAAACATTACTTTGCTGTTCCACAGATTATTTCAGCTATAAACATTGAGTTGTAGAATGGTTTGGGTTGGAGGAGATGATAAAAATCCTCTTCTCCCAACCTCTTGCCATAGGCAGGGACACCTGTCACTATCCCAGGTTGCTCCAAGTCCTGTCCAGCCTGGTCCTGGACATTTCCAGGGTTGGGGCAGCCACAGCTGCTCTGGGAAACCTGTGCCAGTGCCTCATCATCCTCACAGTAAAGAATTTCTTACACATATCTAATCTAAATCCATTCTCCCTTGTCCTCTACACACCCTTATAAGAAGTAATATCACAGACCTGTTACTGTACAAGGAAACCTCTTACTCAGCACAGCAACACAGCCCTAAAAGGACAGAGCTAAAAAATAAAATTCAGGTAAAAGAGAAGTTCATTAGAAGTTGTGCAAAGTTACAGAGGAAATGGAGTTTCTCCATGTATGATGTGATTTGGACAATGAGCTTTATGCCCACACTTGCACACAAAAGAAAAGGACTATATGGGAGTTACCATTAATTTGACATTATTAAAGTGTCCTCTGCACCTTTGTAAAGCAAAAATATCCCTTCCTCATGGGTAAACCAGCAGCATTTACACTGCACTGGGGCTCAGCCCCATGTTCAGGAGGACTGATCCATCCTCAGGGTCAACTGTGCCTTCAGCTTCAAGACAAAAAGTGGCTTTTTTGCTGTTTAATTCAGCAGAACTTTGCTCTGTTCCTCATTCTCAGCAGGAGTCATTAAATATCTGCAGACCAGATTTTGCTCTCCATCTTAATTGAAAAGACTCTATTATATACTTGAATACAGACTTTCTCCCTTTCTTTCAAAATAAAACTGAGACGTGGCTTGAAGTATTTGCCTAAAAAAAAAAAAAAAAAAAAAAAAAAAACAAATTCCACAGCACAGTGATACTGATGAGTATGAGAAAGTGGAAGTGACAGGAAACTGATGAAGAAAAGGCTGAGTTAAATTTTTTAAACAACTGGTTTATTAGCTGAAGCATTCTGGTTTAGATCAACAGATACAAATGCCAAACCCAGTAAGCTGGTTTCAGCTGAAAGACTTTTTCCTTCCTCCCTTTACCATCGTTGAAGCAGCCCCTTGCAAGCTTTCAAAGGGAAATGTTTTGACATTCTGAACTGAAATACCGTGTTTTCAAAATTTGCCCATATTAAAAAAAAATGAAATAGCAAGAAAATTAGAAAAAAGAGGCTTTCCCCCAAATATTTGTGTTAGTGCAACTCTCCTTTATTTTTTTTTTTTCATTTGCAGATAAGTTCTAAACATAATTGGCAGCTGAGGTCAAGGAAAACCCTTCCCCACACCTATTCCTATCAAATGCCCATAAAAGGGTTAACACCTGATTTCCAGCACACCTACAACCATTCCCTTCTGTGCACACCTCTATAAACAGTACATGTGAACATGTGAGCAGGGTGTGGCCAGCAATGACTCTCTGGATTTTTGTCAGTGTTGGGATTGCAATAAGAAAATTCAATGTTCCAGCAGAAGGAACAGGGCTGCTGCCAAATCCCTGCTCCACCAGCTTCCCTTCTGCTGGTTTTGCATCCACCAGCATTAAATGGTGGGGACAAAAGGTGGGGACAGCCTCTGGTTGGGACAGGGGACTCATTCACCCATGAGCCAATACAGGCCACCTAATGGGGAGCTGTCCTGGATGTGAGTCTGGGGATATCCCATCCCTGGAAGTTGTGGGTGTCTCATCCATCCCTGGAAGTGTTCACAGACAGCTGGATGGGGCTCTGAGAAACCTGGTCTAGTGGAAGGAGTCCCTGACAAAGACAGAGAACTGGAATCAGACAATCTTTAAAGTTTCTTCAAATCCAACCTATTTTATTTGTCCTTTTACCTCTTTTTGCCTTCTTTTCCTTTTCTTCATTCCCTCAGCCTCTCACTCGCTTTTCCCACCCACCACTTTTGAAGTCAGCAGCAGCTGCTGCCATGCAGAGCTCACAAAGCAGCTCAGGGAGACTGAGATGTGTCACATTCCTCCCTGGGAAAAATCCCTTCCCTGCTGCTTCTTAGGAAGAGAAGGTTGAAACAAAGGGATGCCCAAAACTGCCTCCATCTCTGTTGCCAGGATGGGGCATCCCCAGGGCCTGTGTTCATCTACAGCAAATTTCAGCCCATCCATATCACCGGCTGGGGGCTATTTACAGATCACAAACGGGACAGGTCTGCTGTGGAATGTGCCTTGAGCTGTTTTATTTTTCAGCATCACTCTCATTCCATGGTTATGACAATGGGAAGGAGCCATCAGCTCACATCCCAGGCAGCAGACCAATAACTTAATGTTACAACGTACTTTATAAGTTTTTTGACCAATCACACAAAGCAAAAGCACATTGACAGTAGTTCTATTCAACCACTATAAGCACTCGTACCTTTGGTTAAAATAATGCTTGCTTATTTCAAACACAATACCTGCTTGTAAGCCTTAAAGCACCATGCAGAGAGCCCCATTATTAAGCTTTAACCTTCCTAATATCTTGCTAGATAAACTTTTCTGTAGCTTAGTGAGTTATTCTAGACAAGCATTAATACACAGACTATTCTTCTATTTGTCCTTGCTTTTCTACAGTTTTAATAATTTTTCAGCTGACCTATCTCATGGCTGCTGCTTAGCTCTAATCACAGTTCTGCTGTCTCTGAGGCCTGCCTTTTGCAGCTTTCCCAAAACCCTCTGATTTTGTAGATGCCCACACATCCATTCTGGTCAGGCTTGAGCAGAGATCTTGGAATTTATAAACTCCAGAGGTTTTTTCCAACCTTCCCTCATTCTACAGCTCCTCAACAAATCATTCCTCTTCTTCCTTATAATAAACAGTGATGAAGATCCAAGGAGCAGGAGTGCTATGATTTTCTAGTCAAAGGTTGGATTTGATGATCTCAAAGGTCTTGCCCAGCCTTGATGATTCTGTGATTCTTTTGTGGTCATATCCTTCCTTTCTTCTTTCCAAATCCCTGTTCAGGGGGAACTGCACTGGGCAGCAAAACAATCTGCAGGAAATCTGCTACACTGCTGCTGAAATGGGTAAAATTGTGCTTTTTAGAGGCAATTATTGATCCTCAAGTGGTCAGAAATTGCCTCCCACAGGTTTCCCATCATGTTGCAGTTCCCAGGTGTTATCCCCACTGGGCAACCACATGAAAGATCACGTCCACCAGGTGGGACACATGGATCTGCTGGGGAAGGAGATGTTTTGCAGGTCAAATTCTCCACTGCTGGTCTGCACTGGGTGAATGAACTAAAGGAAAGCACCAAGAAAACCACACTGGGTGTGTAAAAGTCACAGTAGCCAATTCCTCCTGAAAACAGAAAATATCTCCCACTGGACACAAAGAAAAGACATCTTGAAGCTCTTGAAGGCTTGTCAGGAAGGGGGGGATCACCCCCTAACACCCATCCAGTTCCAACTTCACAGCCTGGTTGGAAAGTTCAGCATGAGGTGATTTCCCCCAAAACAGGTGGAAATGGGAGTTTGGCAGCCTCACTCATTCTCCTATCCCACTCCCTGTGCTGTGCTAATTCCACACTTGAGATGGTTTAACCTCCCCCAGAGATGTGAGGAGGTCAATCAGCACTTCTCCTCCAGTTCATTGTACCCAGCAGCCTGAGCAGTTAGCAGCAGCTCCTTTGAGTGAGTTGATTTTATCAGAAATTCCTGCTGCAGCCTCTGTGCGTGCACAAACACTGTCAAGGCTTCTATAATTAGAGCACACCGAGAGAGAAAAGCAATTTGTAAGGAGAATTACATCTCTAAAATGTGTCTTTCTCAGAAAGGTGCTGCCTGCATGTCTGGGGGGAAAAGCTTGAATATTCAGGAGGAAATTCTCTCTACTGGTGCCACTAGACATTAACTAAAAAGCTAATTGTTTTGGGTTTTTTCTCACTGCATAACAGTCCCAAGTAATAAAAAAAGCAACAAAACCCCACATAGGCACACACAGGTGCAAACTTGCACACACCTCTCAGTCATCTGTGCTTACTCAAAGACAAGATACACACAAAATAACCAAAATATCAGCCAACATGCTGAGCACTGTGACTGTGGATCTGTTTGCAGTGCAATGGCACAAGACCTACAGGAACAAACCTGGGGTAAATTTATACAGGTTGAGATTTATAACAGCAGAGTACATGGTGCTTTTCACCACGCTGGTATTGGTGTTGCTCCAGAGAAATAGAATTTTGATCTACCAAATCCCACAGCATTTCTGTTCCCAAATATTTAAATGTGTCAAGATGAGCTTGCTGGGCAGTTGTATCTACCAACTGCTGCTGGGTCCTGGGGATGTTCAGTCTGGAGAAAAGTGGGCTCAGGGGAGACCTCACTGCTCTCTATAACTGCCTAGAGGCAGGTGTGGTGCTCAGGTGGGGTTGGACTCCCAGGAAACTCACGAGAGAAAAATTGGAAACCTCAAGGAGGTTCAGATCAGTTATTACAAAACATTTCTTCACTGAAAGTGTGGCTCAGCATTGGAACAGGCTGCCCAGGGCAGTGGTGGAGTCCACCATCACGAAAAGATGAGTCAACATGGCCATGGTGGTATTTGGTCAAAGGTTGGAGTTGATAATCTTTGAGGTCTTCTCCAACTTTATGGATTCCTTGGTTCTATAATTCCAAGAAAATGTTCCCACCCACAGCCAACCCAAGGCTTTTGCTGGTTTGGTGCAGCCAAAATCACCTGTACAGCCCTGACTGGGCTCTCACCTGAGTCATTTTGGCTCCTTTTGTGTCCCCTTCCCTCCCCACAGACCCACAACAGGCACCCACAGCACCATGAAGCAGACCCACCCTGGTCTCTGGGCCACCACACAAGAGATTTTGGGTTATTGTGGCAAATAGGAGGAAAACAAAACCTTACCAGGCTCTGGGCCATGGTCTGTGCAGGCTGGGGGCAAGAGCAAGGGAATGGTCCCAAGTCCTGGTCCTGACCCTGCAACATGTGAAGCTTTCTCCCTTCTCCCCTGGAACCCTGTCCCTGTTTCTATGGAGAATCTCTGTGATCCTGCCTGCAAAACTGAGGGGAAATGGCAACTCTGGGTCTCAGTAGCAAGGATGATGCAAGGAGTTGAATATACATCAAATAATACTGCAGGAAGTTCTTCACATGCAAATAATTCAAAAGGACTGACAAAATAATCTCATGATCCCTTCCAGCTTTAAAATTCATGATTGTGAGAGCTGAAAGGCATGCCAGAAAAATATATATCTAATGCTACTTAACTCTTAATGCCAAGGTTAGATGCATTTTCACCCAAGATGGCTAAATAACAGAATTTCAAAACTTTCAGTGAAGTTTTGCACCTATAGGTGCAGGAGTAGGTGGAAAACAACTCTTTTAAAAGGACCATCTTTGCATCACTAAAAGCACTCTCTGTCTAAATGGGCTGGAACTACGTCTGGGGACTTCCATGCCATTGTCTTGAAATATTGTAAAAATAAAAAATTTAAAAAAACAAGCTTCACAGACATGGAAAGTTAAAATTTTTGTGCTGCCATTAAAAAGCTGGAGGCTTCTATCTCTTAAACAATAGTTGGCTTGTTTAAAGAACAGAGCTCAAAGGACATTAGCAAGATTCATCTTGTTAATAATTCATTATCATTCTTTTCCTCTTTCATCAAAATGTAGGTTTTTACTCAGAAGGTTGCAATATACAGAGTTTTTGAGATTATTTTTTCTTACCCTGTTTCCCTGTTGAAAGTACACTAAGATGATATTTTGGGGCATTTGTGGTGGATTTGGCAGGGTTGGGCTTATAATTGGACTTGAAGGTCTTTTCCAATCTTGAAAAATCTATAATTCTATTATATTGGTCATTGGGTACAAATAGGTTGCCCAGAAAAGTCATGTCTACCCCATCCTGGAATTGTCCAAGGCCAGGATGGACAGGGCTTGGAGCAACCTGGGATAGTGGAAGATGTCCCTGCTCATGGCAGGGGGTTGGAACTGGATGATATTTAAAATCCCAGGTCATTCTAGGATTTTATAATTTAAAAAAAAAAAAAATTTGCTCCATGTATGAAGGAGACACAGTCCCACATGCCCTGGGTGCATTTTGGTAGTGCTAGAAAACAACTTCTGGCAGCTGGTGAGCTCTGAGATAGCCAGTGACACAAAATATCTCTGTAACCCCTGCTGGGATCTGAACCCAGGTCAGATCTTAGCTGTGCCAGAGTTGGACAGCCTAAATACAGACCTGGTACAGCCCACAAAAATATGAGCATCAAGTACTGGTTTTCTGAGAGAAAAGCTATAGTGAAAAGCCCTAAAAAGCCTGCAAATATTTCCTGTTCCTTGCTAAACTCTCATCTGACTGCTCCACCTCTAGACCCATCTCATGGAGGGCAATTTTCTTGCAGACACCTCAGACAGGGGATTGAGGATGGGGATGGAGGATGGGGATGGAGGACACTGAGCTGTGGAGGGCAGCACAAGGGAAATCTTCCTGAGTCAGGATGTTCACACCAGATGTGGGTCTGGAAGTGCTCCAGGTAGGTCTGGAAAGCCTTTCCCTTCTCCCAGGGGGTCAAGAGCTGCCCCCATCCCTCCACCCAGCCAGAGCTGGCAGCGCTGCACTGAGCAGCATTCAATTAGGAGAGCTCCCTGCAAGCTGGGAGAGAGCTGAAGCACAGAGGGAGGAAGAAGCCAGCTCAAATAAATGGATAATTGCCATTTAATTCCCACGTATTAGATTTGGCAACACTCGCATTATGGTTAAGTCAATAAAGGAACTTTGACTTGAGCCTGATTTGAGGATGGGACAGAGCAATCAATCTGTCTGAGAGGAGCTGCCAGCCCTGCCAGGAGCCCTCGGGGTGGGGACAGAGGAAAGGCCACTGCCCCACTGCCATGTGAGCAGGGAAATGGTCCTTTGTGTGCCAACATGAGTATTAAGCAATGATCCCATCCATGCTCTCCCTAAATTAGGCAGTTTCCCTTATGGACGTGGTCCTTTGTGTGCCAACAGAATATTAAGCAATGATCCCATCCATACTCTCCCTAAATTAGGCAGCTTCCCTCATGGACAATGCATCCCCCTCTTCCTACATCTCAATTAGGTTGCACAGCACAACTCAGGACCTTGCTGGGAAGGTGTTGCTGTGCCAAGATGTAGGAGGATAGAACACAGGTAAAGGTAGTATAGAAAGTAATCTTACCCCCTAAAGAGTTGCAGCTGAGCCAACTATTAAGGATTAGGAGCAGGCCTTTTGTTAACAGGCTGCAGCTGTAGCCAATAAGAAGAGTGTTATAAAAGAGTGGACTGGTTGGCTGAGGAGGAGCTGGACTTAGTTGGCTGCTGTGAGGATAAGGGAGAATCAGTGCCTACAGGAGATGCCTATGAGAAACATCAAAGACATATGACACTAGCAATATGGAACCCTTACAATATAATGATAATAGAACCTTTGTAATATAATGGCAACAAATGGTGTGCCCAACGTGATTTGGGAGAAAAAGAACTTAAATACTAAGCTATATGACCCTGTGGATTTGGGGAAACAGGGTTTGACTATATAACCCTGTGGATTTTGGGAAAAAGACTTGAATACTAAACTATTGGTAAAATATATCAATTGCAGTTATTAGTGTTCATTAAATATGAGTATAAAAGATTTTGAAGATAAGTAGTTTGTAAACTGAGAAAAGCTGCAAAAATGAACCAAGACTCAGAAATATATATATACATTTGTACTATATTATGTTGTCTGAACATCTAGATAACTATTGGTTCTGAATGAAATATATGAATGTGTCATAATGTTAATTTATTTGAACATGTCCTTCTAGAAATGCTGTACCTCTTTAATTAAAAGAAAAAGGGGGAATTGTAGGGGGATAGAACATAAGTAAATAAAGGTAGTATAGAAAGTAATCTTATCCCCTAAAGAGTTGCAGGTGCGTTAATTATTCAGGATTAGCAGCAGGCCTGATTTTAACAGGCGACAGCTGTAGCCAATAAGAAGAGTGTTATAAAACAGCAGATTGATTGGTTGGGGGAACTGGAGTCAGTTGGCTGCTGTGAGGACAAGGAAGAGTCAGTGCCTAGAGGAGATGCCTACAAGAAACATCAAGGAGGTATGAAACTCTGGCAACATGGAACCCTTGCAATGTAATGATAATAGAACCTTTGTAATATAATGACAACACCAAGCCACTCTGTCCATCCTGTCCACATGAACATCCTGAACACAGCTCAGGAGAGAAGCCCATGCAGGAAATTCACTGGCACTCAAGGGAATGAGCTAATTACAGCTGCAGCAGAGAGAGGAAAACTTTCCAGTGCTGCCTCTCAGCTTGTCTTTCCCACCTGGCTGCACATCAGTGAGGGGAGGGTGTCCACAGAACCTGCCAGGGGAAACAGCAAAGGGAAAAGCCCTTGTAGATGTGTTTAGTCCAAATCAATACTAATAAATGTTTCCTGGCATCTGACATCAATAGATATAAAATAATTCATTTACAGGTGCAGCTCCCTTTCACTGAGACAAGTGAAGATCTTTTTATTTTGGTGAGCTACAGTTTCCTTTGGGAGGGACAAAACCTGCCTCTAGCACAACACAGAGTTGCTCCTAAGAGATGAGGGAAAGCAAGTGAAACCATGGGAATTTCAGTTCAGCAGAAAATATATCAAGAAATTCCAAAAAAATCCATTATTTATTAATATTATAATTATTATTTCTATTGCAACCACAATGCATCATTTTGTAATACATGGCACCTATAAAATGGAATTCTGCAGTACACCAGTGCTCTAGTGGTGTGCCCTACCCAATATACACAACAGTCTGTGAAAGGCTGAAAAGAAAACTGTGGCAAATTGGTTTGGGTGAGCACACAAGCAGGCGCTGCACAGGCTCCCAGGCTCTATTTTGTGATAAACCTGGAAATCCCTGGAGATATTGCTATTAGTTTCAGTGGATTTAACACATATAGGGTACATTCAACAGCAGGATGCATTATAAGAGTATTCAGCCACGTAGACTGAAACTTCACCAGTATCAAGTGGGGACTTGTTCATCCCTTGCTGTTTAAAAGCAAAAAACAAACAAAAACCCCATTCCACAACAACAACAACAAAAAAACAGATTAAAAAATATCAAATATTAAAATATCAATAACACTTTATGAATATCAAAGCAGGTAAATTAAAAAGAAATCTAAATTCCTCTGTACATTTGTTACCATTGGAATATTAGTGATAGTTCTTCACCTTACAGTATTTAGATAGATGTGATGTGGCTATAGATACACATAAAGCACATTTTATAGCATATTTCTGTTCCAATGTAAATATTTTCCTGAGATGTCCTACAAGGCAAGAACATTAAAAGCACCTGCTATTAAATCTTTACGAAAACCTCCAAATTTCTCATGAAAATTTGAAGTGTGCTGTTAATGAAATTGTTGAGTTTTTAATGTACATGTCATTCTGATGAATGTAGAACATAATTTCCATAATGTCTTACATGTTTCATGCACTTCTAGGTATTACACCATCTTCTGAATAACCCAGGGAAATAGATTATTAGCAGATTATTAGGAAGAAAAACAGAATTATGGAGTCATATATGGTTACAGAGAATTTGATTCAAGGTAAGAATCATTGCACAAAACTTCCCAAGCACTTGCTCACTTTTCCCAACCACTAGATTAATACTTTGCAATCTTTGCAATAATTTAATTAAAGTGATCAGAAGATGAGAAGTAATACTGCATCACTGAATATAATTAAACTTCAAGTTTATCCTCTAGAAATCAAGAAAAATATATATTTCTTCAAGGAAAGACATTCATTTTATTCTGACAGTGGAGAGGATAAAAGTAAGAATCCAGTCAGTTTTGTTGATAACATCTCTCTTGTCTCTCTCTCTCCAAATGACAACTCTTGCCTGGCTAAATAATCAAATAATAAGCATTCTGCAAAGCTAATCTTCCTTTTCTGAGCTGTCTGAGCCGTTTTATCCCATCCCACCCCTGTCATTGTATGGCAAAACCAGCAGTGCCTGTGTAAAAATGGCAACAAATAACCGTGTTGGAGTCTGCCCAGAAGAGAATCATGGAATCACAGAATATCCTGAGTTGAAAGGAACCTACAGGATCATCAAGTCCAACTCCTGGCCTTGCAGCAATCCCACCCTGTGCCTGTCAGGCTTGTCCTGGGGAGCTGTTCCAGTGCCCAACCACCCTCTGGGGGCAGAACCTTTCCCTGAAATCCAACCTAAACCTCACCAACACAACTCCAGGCCATTCCCTCGGGTCCTGTCACTGTCACACAGAGCAGGGATCAGTGCCTGCCCCTCTTCTTCCTCTCACGAGGATGCTGAAGGCCACAATGAGGTCTCCCCTCAGTCTCCCCTTCACAGCCTTCCCTCCAGACCCTTCCCCATCTTTGCAGCTCTCATTTATATTCCTGTCAATAGCTTTACACCCTCCCTATGTTGTGAAATATTGCCTACTTATTAAAACCAACACCTGAGCATGAGCTGGTGCAAATGAGAAGACTTTGGGGGAGGCTCAGACCACTCAGGTCTCTGATGAGAACTTAAATTACACATTCATGGAACCAAAGCCACTTTTCATTATGACATAATGAAGGATAAACACCAGAGCATTACTCAGCTCCCGGCACTCAGAGCTCGAAGGACACTGAGTGGGTGGCAGAGAAAAGCTGAAAGCAAAGGGAAAAATCAAACTCTGCTCCATGGCATTATTTAGAGCTGGTCTTCTGTTCATGCTTTGTCTAGTGGCCTCCTCCTGATAAATCATATTATCGCACCACAATGCCACCCTCAGGGGTCATCAAATGCAGATCATCAGGGCTCAGCTTAGCTCCTCTCAGCTGAGCATCTCTCAGATGTTGCTCTCACCATGGTGAGGCAGCTGTCCTGCTGCAAATCCATGGGGGAGCAGAGATCCACCTGCAGCCCATGGAGAATCCCACACTGGAACAGCAACAGGCCTGAAGGGGGCTGGACTGCATGGGAAGCCCAGGCTGGAGCAGGTTTGCTGGCAGCAATTGTGACCCCATCAGAGATCCTCGCAGGAGCAGCCTCCTCCTGAAGGATTACATCCAATGCGAGGGACCCACCTTGGAGAATTCATGAAATCCGCAGCCCATGGTGTTGGAAATGTTCATGGCGCACTGTCTTGCATGGGAGGAGCAGGGGAAAAGTGCAATGTCACCATCATATTTTCTGAAAAAATCCCTTCGCCAGGATTTCTTCTCCTGGGAAGCTGAGAAGCCTCAGAGAAAAATGAAAACAACAGTTATCTGATCTGCTTCTCCTGTGTTTTGCTGCTTTGGAATGTGGTTTGGACATTGTTTACCAACTGGTCATTGTTTGATTCGTTTCATGTGAATTGTTTTGACTTAATGACCAATCATGGTCCAGCTGTGTCGAGGCTCTGGAGAGTCACTATAGGACACGAAAGAACACAAGCACACACTGTTGTTCTTAAGGTGAAGAAAAAATGGACTCTAACATTTATAGTTTTCTAAAAGTGGCAGTGGATTGGAGGGTGACAGTGACACCTCTCCAATGACACTGGACAAGCCAACAGTCCATCAACTTTCTCCTCCTCCATAAAGGAATGCAAAACAATGAGTTATTTACAGAAAGTGTGTGAGAAAGTTCGCTACAAGAATGTCAACATCAGAAGGCTTAGAAGATCTTAAAAAACTAAGGTAACACTGGAGAGTCACAAATTTTTCATTATTATCTTTTAGTCTTCTGTCTGCATCCTTTCTCTACTCCTTAGTATAGGTTAGTATATAGCATTCTTTAATATAATATAACACAATATCATAAAACAATAAATTAGCCTTCTAAGAACATGGAGTCAGATTCATCATTTCCTTCCTGCCATGGGGGACCCCAGAAAATACCACAGTGTAAAAAGCCCAAGCCTTGAGGAGGGAGCAGCAGACATAACCTGTGATGAACTGATCATAAGCCCCATTCCTTGTGCTCCCACACCACTGGAGGGGAGGAGGTGATAAAAACACTGGTAGAATTTGAGCCTGGGAGGAAGGTAGGGGTGGTGGGAAGGTGTTTTAAGATTTGTTTTTATTTCTCATGACCCTAACCTGACTTTTGAACAGCAATGTTAAATTCATTTTCCCTACATTGAGACTGTTCTGCCTATGTCAGAAATTCTCTCCTTGCCCTTATATCAAACCAAAAGCAGTTAATATATTTTTTTTCTCCCCTTTCCAGCTAAAGAGGGGAGTGAGAAGGAGCTTTGGTGGGAGCTTGGCACGCAGCCAGTGTCAACCATCCCAGCCAGGACCACTCCAGTACCTTTATGGGCCGTGCTTAATGCAATGGAAAGGGCTGTGGAACATTGAATTTCCACCTCAAAGATAGACAGCTCTGCAGGACTGAAGGTGCTGGCTGCTGTAAGGCTGGATCCAAAGAAAAAACATTAATATTAAAAAAAGTATTATAAAAAGTAGACAAAGTGAAGTTTTTGCGGCCATAAGAGAATAAACACAGTAACAACAAGGAAAGGTTTATTTTTCTCTATCAATATTAAAGAATTTAAAAGCAATTAAATTGATTAATTAAAGGCTTAAAATCATCAAGGCAGAGAGAATCAATGCCTTGTCTTTATCAATGGGCCTATGTTTTTAGCTATAATTAAAAGCCAGAAACTTAAAAAAAAAAAAAAAAAAAAAAAAGAGCAGAGGCTTAGATTACATTTTAGAATAAAGTGAATTTCCTTTCAGGATGGTGGGCCCCTGGCACAGGTTGCCCAGAGAAGCTGTGGCTGCTCTATCCCTGGAAGTGTCCAAGGCAGGTTGGATGGGGCTTGGAGCAACCTGGGATAGTGGAAGAGGTCTCTGCCCATGGCAAGGGTTTGGAATGAGTTGATATTTAAGGTCATTTACAACCCAAATCATTCTGTGATGCTACCACCATCCCAGGAACATGACAGCAGCCTTTCCCCACCCTGCCCAAAACGTTCCCAGAAATTCCTCCATTTAATGAAGATACTCTTCCCCAAACAACAAAACCCACAGAGACTGCCAGGGTGGCTTTTCAGAAAGTGCAACACTTATAATTGCAGGAGTGATGAGAAAAAAAGTAGGTGGAAGTTTTAATCTTAACACATCCATATCTGAAAAACAAAATATATTTCCAAACCTCACTTTCCTCATATACCTCAGAATTGTGAGGAAGGCAATAATTATCCCTAATTTACAGAGGGAGCCACAGCAGAGAGAATTAAAGGCTCTGACTCACCAGGACTACATCAAACAGTGGCAGGAGCACACACTGGTTTTCCCTCTGGGCTGATGGGTGATGCCAGTCACTGCCAAAAATATTAACACAAACTCTTTTTTATTGGTCCTTTAGGAAAACACAGGTTACAGTGCTCACTTGGGGGAGAGCAACCTCCAGATCTGAGCTGGACTACAGGTATGAAAACAGGGCAGAATTTCTCTGAGGTCAGCCTGAGCCCAAAATTACATAATTTGGGAGTCATTTAATTAATTATGGAGCATGGCGGTGATGAGCACCCCAAATTTCCAGGCTCCTCCAAGGGTTTGCAGGCCTGTCCAAAATGCACTTCCAGCCTATGGAGGTGCTCACCATGAACTCTCCAAGTGGCAGACAAAAACAAAGTTGGGAATGTCCACAGGTGTGTGAGCAGAGGTGTTTGACACACACAGATCCCCAAATGCGGCTTGAAATATCTAAATGTATTAACCAGGTGCTCAGCCACCACGAAAACTGACCTGATGGGAAAAGGAGAGAAAGAGCTCTGAGGGAAAGCAGATAATAGAAGTTGTAGAGTTTTTTTGTGCTTCATTGATTGAACTCAGATGATTACCTATGAAATAATTATGTAGGCATAACCTAAGCATAAAAACACACTTTGATTTTTTTCAAAGGATTTCACATTACTTTAGAGCTGAAAAGTACATTTTTGATAGGTTTGCCTATCACCTCAGACTTTAAAAATTCCTTTTTTATTTTTTTTTTTTTTTCTTCTGTAGAGCAGGTTTTTATCTCCCTGAAGCTGCCTGTAAAAATAGGCTGAATTCCATGGTGCTGGTCATAGGCACAGGTTAGGAGGATGACTCAGCCCAATCAAAAGTCCTGCCAGGGTCTGCAGGACTAAAAAGAGGAGCCTTCGTACAGTGTTCCAAGGAATTGTACCTAAACAAATTCACAAAACCAGAAAATGTATGACAAGGAGGAAAATAATCATATATCCATGCCCCTTATATACCCACAGAAATGCTCTGCAATGTCAGTTTTGGGAACAGATTCACTGGGAACACCTTTGTTGAATATTGCAATGCAAGATGTTTTCAATTACCATCTGTATGGCAGATTACCTTTCTCAAGTGGGCAGTTTGCCTTATCTCCCTCTTTGAGTGACCACAATCACTCCTCCCTCAGGAGGGGACATCTGCTGATAACAGACTATTGAATGTCACTGCATGGCTGATAAGAACTAGAACATCGCATTGTGAGATGCTCCGCCCAGAGGGAGGAGCCAAGCATTGCTACCCAGATATAATCCAGAGGTTTTGAGAAACCAGCACGGCTTTCTCCACTGGCTTCTCCAGAGGAACAGCAGCTGCCTCTTCTTCCACTGGATCTTTGGAGGAAGAATCCATCCTTTTTTACAGGACCCCCTGCTCCAACAGAACCACACCTGACACTGCAGGAGGGCTGCAGCCACATTTCCCATTGGACTGGTACCAACAGCCTGACCCACAGGGTGTCAGGTTGGGTTCTGACTCTGTCAGTGTTGTTCTAGTGTACTGCATTGTTTATTTAATACTTTTATTTTTTTTCCTTTCCCTATTAAAGAACTGTTATTTCTGCTCTCATATTTTTGCCTGAGAGCCTCTTAATTTAAAATTTATAGCAATTTGGAGGGGTGGGGAGGGTTTACATTCTCCATTTCAGGGGAGGCTCCTGCCTTTCTTAGCAGACTCCTATCTTTCCAAACCAAGACAACCTCACACTTATTAAAGGAGATAATGACCAAAAAGAGCTGTTTGTTAATAATTTAAGAACTGCAAGGAGAGGGAGAACAGCAACATCCCACACAGACAGACAGACCCAGCAGCAGAAATGTCCCCAGCATTTCTCAACAATGAGAACATCAACAACTGTTCCACTTGAGACCAGACCTGCAAAAGGCACCTTCTCTGCTGGGAACACCTTTTGCTGACAGAAACAAGACTGATGTGTATTGTGCTCCTACAAATTACTTACTTTCTCATAAATGGGTCAAATTAACCCTGATTTATAGAACTGAAGTTCCCACTCAAACTCCTGCACAAGTCCAGGAAGACAAATTCATTCTTATTAGAGAGTCTTAAACAACTCACCTTAAGTTTCTCTGTTATGATGAAGAACCTGATATTTTAAACCAGAAGAGACTCTTGATCCTTTCTATTGCAACATTTTTCAGAATTTGTTAAAAAGGATAAATCACTGGCTGGTTTGGGTTGGAAGGGACTTTTAAGATCACCTAATTCCAATGCCCTGCCATGGGCAGGAACACTTTCCACTATCCCAGGTTGCTCCAAGCCCCATCCAACCAGGCCTTGGACAATTCCAGGGAGGGGGCAGCCACAGCTTCTCTGGGAAACCTGTGCTTAGGCCTCACCATCCTCACAGAGAAGAATTTCTTCAAAATATGCAACTTAAACCTGGTTTCTCTCAGTTTCAAGCCACCTCTCTTGTCCTATCAGCACATGTGCTTGTAAAAAGTCCCTCTTCACCTGTCTTGTAGACCCCCTTTAGGACCTGAAACATTGAATTTGGATGACTACCAAAGGTCTGAGAAAAAGAAGCTTGGTCTTCTCAGCTCCCAAAATGAATCTGAGACTTCAGAGGAGCAGCAATAATGCCAGTGGGTTTATTATCAGAAACAAATCTCTTCCCTTACCAGTAGAATTTGTGACATCTTTTCCAGAGGTTTGACTGGACAGGAATATCACAGAATCATTAAGGTTGGAAAAGACCTCCAAGATCCACCCAGAACTGGTCCTAGGGTCCAAAATACCATGCAGAGAACATCCCTGCACACTGACAAGCCTTGCAACCACCTTTGTCTGAGAGAGGAGCTAAATCATGGAATGGTTTGGGTTGGAAGGGACCTTAGAGACCATCAGGTTCCAACCCCCTTCCATGGGCAGGGATGTCATTGGATCAGGTTGCTCAGAGCCCCATCTAATCTTGGCTGGATGTTGTATCAGGACATATGCAAAATTCCACCATTAATCAAATTTCAGCTATTCCTTATATTTAGTCTCCATACACACATTACTGATCTTGCAGAAAACTACCAAGAAGGCAAAACTGTTATTCAAAGAGTACCAAAAATGCTCTCAATGCCTATGTAAAAGTTTTCTTTTCCTTTTTCTAGATAGCTTCCTTAAAATTCAGACAGTCTTTGTCCATAATTAGTAAAAGAAGCTATTGTCTGTTCTTCTTAACACGACACTTATCTTCCCAAGTCTGGCAGAGTATTTCTTAAATACTGACAAAGTTTCTCACTTCATATTCATATTTTTCTACTTAAGCTGTACCCCAAAATAGCAGCCAATTATTTCTTCAAACATTCTTATGACACTGGCGAGCAAAGTGCTTGTTGATCCAATAATGCCACAAGGATGTTGCTAAATCCAGCCTTATGTTCAAAAGAGATTTCCAAATATTTTGCATCTCAAAAGTAGTTTGCATCAAAAGTGAAGTTCTGAAGGCTGCTGGAATCTCTTGGCTCTTGCAGAAGGATGCACCATCCACATCTGGAACAAGGCTATATCCAAGCATAAAACACAACTGAAATTTAATAATCCCACCATAAACACAAGTCTGAAATTTAATAATCATTGTTGGACAATCAGATTCAGAGAGGATGTTTGCATTTTGCACTTTTAGACTGAATTCTTGGTGAGAAGTGAGAGTGATTGGTGTCACTGTTTCAATGATTGAAATGTACAACCAAATTACAGCACTGAGCCCATGAAACCAATGTGCTCTCAGTCAACAACACACCAACATAAATCTGCCCTGTTTACACCCATATGAAAGATTTAAGTGCATGGGATTTATCTCACATTTGCATCAGGTTCACTGGACAAACCACAGCAACCTGCTATCCTGATGTGGCTTCTCTGTGCCTCAAAGCCTTCAAGGGGATAAAATCCCACACTCTTTGATCTCAGCAAAGAGCACGCACATTCCTTATATTCATCCAGGCCTTTCTTCTAAATTAGAAGTCCATCCCCTTGAGAACAGAGGATCTACACTGTGAGAGCTAACTACACCTTTCTCCCCAACTTTTATTCTACCTTTATTCACCATATTTGAGACTCAGCAGAATTAAAAGGCATCTGTGAGTCACATCAGGAGTAACACAAAACTGTTTTATTAACCTTTCCAAATTTTAAAGGAAAGTCACATCTACTGTTTCAACTTTACTATAATACTCAAGATTTACTATAATATTCAAGATACATTACACAGCACACACTGTTGCTTTCTGGCCAGATTTTTTTTTTTTTTTTTAATAGCAAGGAACAAGTTGTCTTCTGAAACACTTGGCATATTCCTGCTTGACAGAGGTAGGGGTTTCCCCAAGTATTTCTTAAACTAACTTGACATTTCATATAATTATATTGGAGTAAGCACTTGAGCTATCACATTATCCAAGTTTTGCATATATGAAAATAATTGCACCATCTCCAGAATCAGGGAGAGGCACCACCAGGCTAGTTAAACCCTAGAATTAGAAGGATAAATGGTTATAATTTTATTAATCACCATTTCTGCACTTCTGCTGGGGGTGAACTGCTCCCTGAAATTCCATCACGAGCACAGCACACACAATTAAACCCTTCCTCCCCACAAGAGTCCACTGTGGATGTTTCTTTGTTCAAGCCCAGGACATGAACTTGCCAGGCACGTTAATTAATTAAATCTGCTCATTAGGGGTGGGCCTGATCCCACAGACATGTGTCTATTAGCAGCCCCTCCAAGAACAACCAGCTTGCTGGGGTGTGAGCAGGGCTGGAGCCCCAAAACAGTGGCTGGGGTGAAAGGCAGGTGCTCAGCACTGTGGTGTTCATTCCTTTCAGGCAGCCAGGCCTGTCTTTTCCATCCAGCCCATGAATCCTGTTCTCTCAAAATGGAAATTATGCTCACACCACAGTGGTGTCCTTGGGCAGGAGACATATACAACTCTCTCCTGGAAAACACAGCTTGGAAGAAGTTTGGAGAACTTCTCCATTCAGAGCACATTTAAGCCCTACCAGTCCTTCTGAGCTAACAAAAAAGCTTGGTAATCATAATACCTACATCTGATAGACACAAATATGTGCATTCAGCATTAAAAGAGGCTTACAGAAAAAAGTGAGAGGAACTTTTTACATGTGCAGATAGTGATAGGGCAAGGAATTAATGTTTTAAACTAAAAGAGGAGAAATTCAGGTTAGATATTAGGCAGGAATTTTTCCCTGTGAGGGTGGTGAAGTCCTGGCATAGGTTGCCCAGAGAAGCTGTGGTTGCTCCATCCCTGGAAATGTCCAAGGCCAGGTTGGATAGAACTCTAAGAAACCTGGTCTGATGGAAGGTGTCCCTGCCCATGGCAGAGGGTTGGAACTGGATGATTTTTTAAGATTCCTTCCAACCCAAGGCACTCAATGATTCTACAACTACATATATTTATTTGCATTTGTCAGCTGTGGGAAAATTGCAAGTAGCAGCAAATTTTCCTCCCCAGTGCTGAAAATAAATAAATAAATAAATAAATAAATAAATAAATAAATAAATAAGCTGTTGTTTTGGCCTCTTGTATTTTTTTTTTTTTTTTTGCAAATTTCTGTGATTAGTGTCTAACCATTTTTCTTGCACTGCTGAAGCATTGGGAAGAACCCTGCCCAGCTCTACAGAATCCTCTGGAGGCTTCACAGACAATAATTGAATTATCAGCACTGGTACAGACTGCGAGAAAGCTGTCTGGTCACTTTTCTTACCCCCTCCCTTCTTTATTTACAATACACAAAAAAATCACAGAGTTACAGATTGCTTTGAGCTGGAAAGGATCTTCAAGATCATCGCATCCCCACTCCCCCTGGCTTGGGCAGGGACACCTTCCACTACACCAGAGAGCCCAAGAGACCAAAGCCTGGCAGGCACAGACTGAAGCCACACCAGGACAGGGTGTCTGAGATAAACAGCCCTGCCAGCATCAGCTTAGGAGCAGCACTAAACTAAATCCAGCCATCCTAAACTGGCAGCTGAGCTGGTGGCTCACAGAGCCTCATACCCCTTCAGGAGAATGTATTGAATTATCCTCTCCAGTGGCTAAAGACATGAAAAAAGAGCGAGGGCTGTAGGTTCTACCATTTCTTACAGCATCCTTCCAGCAAAGTGCACAAAGTGACTTCAGATTGCTTCTCATAAAGGCACTTTCTCCCCTGTTCCCTTCTCTCCAGAGGGAGAGATGAATTTGGAACACAGTTCCTTGCTTTGGTTGAGTGCTTAAAACCTCTGGTTTTCTTAAGAGTTAAAAAATGCTGCTGAGTATATTTACAGCCCACATAAATAGTGTTTGAAAAGTAAAAAAAAAAAAAAAAAACAAAAAACCCCTTCCACCCTCTCTTGCTATGGAGCAGCACTGGAGGAGATAGAAGAGTAAATTCATCCCTAAGCTCTCTTTACTGCAGCTGTACTTGAAAAGGAGAAAAACTTATTTTCAGTACACGAATATCAGTTATACTGGGAGAGAGAAACTGTAATTCCCTCCAGAAGAATTCAGCTAAATCCACTCTATGGTCCAAGAAATACCTGGTGGAACAGATCACACATATTGCATTCCCAGGCTTTGCTTTGCCAACGCCCAGTGTCACAACTGCACACCTTGAGCATCAGCAAGATCTTTTCTGTCCTTGCCTTCCCAAAAGACAGCACCACCTGTCCCACCCTGTTTCCACTGCCTGTCCCTCTGTGGTGGGCAAACACAACTTGGAAATGTAAGTTTTTCTGAGAATATAAAGCAATGTATAAATGCACCAGAACCACAGCTGAAACTGAATGACAGAGACAGATTTAATCCTTATTTTCCAGGGAAAGAATACTGATCCCCCTCCAGTAGCTTTTGGAACCAATATTCACATAAATATTAACAGTTTTCATTTACTATTTTCCCACCTTCTGGCAGATACCCCTCTGAGGAAATTATTTCCCCACTTTTGAACTACACCTGAATTTCCCAGCTGAAGCTTTGATGCAAAAGCAAGAAATTTCCCAGAAAGCAAATAGCTCACAGTTTTCATTTGTGTTTTTGTTTGTTTTAACCCTATAGAACATAGCCACACAAGGTTTCATGTCTGAGAAATTACATCTTTGCCATTCATTTCACTTCATGTGGGACAAAAGACGAGAGAGGGAAGAAATTTACTGTCCATGTTGAATGGAAGCTAAACCATCTCATCCTCCCCTTTGTCCACACAAACAGCAAATCAAAACCAGCAAATTTGCACCTTTTTCTGCACCTTTCCCTGCAATTGGTACCTGTTAGAAAGCCAGCAGCAAGAGGTCTTGATGTCTTTATCTCTTTTTCAGAAATCTGAAGGTTTCCCTGTCTTCCATTAGGAATCCCAGACCAAGTTATCCCTGCACCATGCCATACAATAATCATTGAATCACAGAATGGTTTGGATTGGAAGGAACCTTAAAGATCATCTTTTTCCAACTCCTGCCATGGACAGGGATGTCATACTAGACCAGGTTGCTCCAAGCCCCATCCAGCCTGGTCTTGAACACCTTCAGGGATGGATAGTCCACAACTTCTCTGGGAAACCTGGAAATCCTCTGTGGGCATCCTTCTTACACCTGAACAGTGGACAAAGACATTCTCAACACATCTCATAATTTGTGAACAAAGAAGGAAAATTGGAAATTGCTACAAAATGGCAGGATGCTTAGTAAACACAAGTGAATTCACCAGCATCCACATTCCAGAAAAAAATAAAATAAAACAAAACCCTGATAAAGGCATTTCCCGCCCTGGAGAACAGCTCTTCTCTGTGGCACAGGTGGTGGATGGTCAGTCGTGTCCTCTTCAAAGCACTTCTGGAGAAACAGAAGTTGCAGGAAGGCCTTGGTGCTGTAAATTCAGCTCAGACATTAAATATCCATTAGAAATGGATAATTAAATTAAGAAGGAGACAGCCAATGGGAGGCAGTGCAGGGAGGGAGCCCTGCTGGTGCTCAGCAATGGGGCCACCTGAGCACCGACAAAGAGCAAATTGAGTGTTAGGAGGAGGGAAATAAAGCAAGTGCCAGAGCTCGGCTTGGCAGGAGAAGTGCAATAGATTCTGTCTCGGAGATGTATCAGCATCTGGGGCTTTTAAATCACAGTGGAAGGCAGAGGGGAGCAAAGCTTTTAGCACTCAAAGCAAAATCTGCAATGAGACTTTTACGATGATGAAACACACTCGGGAGTGAGGGAATTAACAAGAGGCAAAATGTCTGGAAGGACACTGGACACCCAAGCTCTTCCTCCATCTTTTACCAGCATTTTGATCCCTAAGAGGAAGATGGTAATATTTTTCATCTTTCCTTGTTGCCCAGTCTGACAGCTTGGAAACACAAAAATTATTCCTTTCTGTAATTTCTGTAATTACAGCAAGATCCTCAAAATGCTCCAAAATTACAAAGGAAAGAGCAACTTGTAACACAAATTGCCAACATCATTACAGAAAGAAGTGGTGTGTCAGATTTTGCCTTGAAATGGTGATGGAATCAGTGTCAGGTCTGAGGTAAGACCATGGGGTATCCAACTCTTCAGTCTTGTCCTGAACACTAGGAAAAACCAAGTTTCCACAATTCCCACATCCCTTCTTCCTATGGAGAAAAGGTGGAGACCTTCTTATTGAAAAATTGGGGGACTTCTGGGCCCTATATATTTTCAGAAAAGCTTCAGATCTAATCTGAACACTTTGGAAATACCTAAAAGCATCTGATTAAGGAATCACCCATTCCAAATAGTTTATTTTCAGTGACACATCACTGCACTGCTCAAACAGAATTTACTGTCCATGTTGTCCACACAAACAGCAAATCAAATAGAACAATTTTGCACCTTTTTCAGCATCAGTATACCCCTAAAGAACAAACACTTGCACATTACTAGGCTGGTTGTGTCAGTGGACAGTACTACTGGAGACAAAAAGAGGGCATATCTATATTATCCACCTTTACAATGGGGGAAAAAAAACTCTTTTGCCCCTTAAAATGACCTTGAATCACTGAGAAAGTGGAATTTGGTTTGTGTACCTACAAATGTACCTCTACACACACTGGCTAAGTGCAGCTGCCCCTGGCATGAGGTGAGGAGGCTGCTAAACCCCAGAGCTAAAAGCCCACATGGAGCTCTCCATCAAAGACTGATCAAGACCTTGAGAGGGAAATAATTGATACAGACCAAAAAGCACAAATGTATGCCTCAACAAGGCCAGGAAAGGTGAAGCAGCATCATTTTCCAGTCTCATGCAAGGTAGCTTGCAAGTGGGGAAAGGTGTTAAGAGCTTACAACATTAATTAAGTTAATAGTTTGGGATTTAAGACAGGACATCAAACATGCCTGCTGTACTACAATCCATTTGTGTGTGCCTGCTCCAAAATCCCAGAGCAAAATTATGTCACTGCAGAAGCAAGACACGGGTTCTGCCTTGCAGATTTCAATCAGGCAGAATTTACCATTCAGCTGGGTCCTTTCTGGAACACAAGAAGTTGACCTTGAAGAATTACCATGAAAGCTTCAAAAGACAGTCAGTATTTGATCCTGCATAAAATGCAATCACCAGGAACGTCAGGAGATCGTGTCCAAATGAGTACTCTGCTCTGTTCCACCATGGTCTTGTTTTCCTATTAACAAAGTCAGTGATACATTCTTGCTCCAGTCTCAAGAGTGGGAAACTCAGCATGCACAAAATATTTCTCCTCTGATCTGACACTAAAACTGGGCAATGTTTGTAAAGTTTGACCAGGAAAGTTACTTTCACCCAAGTGGGGTTGCAACTTTACCTTGATCTGTCCCTAATTACTGTGAAGAAGTTGAAATATGCAGATTGGGAAACTTTCTGTTCTCCGTTTCTTCTGCCCTGAGGATGGTAGTCCCATTTCCTGGGTCTTATCATGGAATCACAGAATGGTTTGGACTGGAAGGAACCTTCAAGATCATCTCCTTCCACCCCTCTGCCATGCGCAGGGACATCTTCCACTATCCCAGGGACACCTTCCACTTCCACAAGCCCTGTCCAACCTGGCCTTGAATACTTCCAGGGATGGGAATTCCACAGTTTATCTGGGTAACCTCTGCCAGGACCTCATCACCCTCTGAGTAAAGAATTTAGGACTGCTCTGCCATGTGGGATTGCCACACCCATTCTCCCCATTTCTCTCCTCCTTCCCCACTTGATTCCTCCCCCACACATGGCAGTGATGTGAAATCCTTCCAAAACCTCCTTCTAAGGACAGCAATGAGTCTCATCTTGGCCAGGTTGCCCAGAGAAGCTGTGGCTGCCCCATCCTTGGATATGTTCAGGGCCAGGTTGGACAGGGCTTGGAGTAATCTGGGACAGTGGAAGGTGTCCCTGCCCATGGCAGGGGGGTGGAATTGGATGATCTTTAAGGTCCTTTTCAGCCCAAACCATTCCATAAATTCTATGAATCTATTCATTCATTCATAAAGTCCCTACCAGATACTGTAACCACATCTGTAAGAGATGATTATTTTTTTTTGCCTTGTCCCTCACCTCCCTAAATTTATACAGCGCTGTTCCACAGACATCCACCGAATCTTTATCCTCTTTATACTCCCTCCATTCCAAAACTTCTTCCAGCAGAAAATTTAGAAGACTTTTCTCCAAATAATTTTTTCCCAAGGCAAGTACAGGTATTAGACAAGATCTGAGCCAATGGATCAGGACAGAAATTCATGGCCTCCAGGACCTATGGAGAAGGTACAAAATGGAAAGATAACCCACAAGGGAATGGTCTGTCAAAGCTTTCATTTTTTAGGAGGTTTTTATAATTAAAAGGAGAGGGGTTTGATCTCCTTACCCTTTACCACAATCACTAGAGCTGTGTATATGCTTTGGGGTGACAGAAATAATTGGCCCCTCTTTGTGCTCAGATGAATTTTTGGCCATGGTGATGCCTTCCCACAGCAACTTTCATTTGCTGATGGGTAGCAACTTTGGACCAACCAACCAAAAAAAAACCCCTGTTTATGTCAAAGCATAAAAATTAAGTTTAACTTTTAAATTAACCACCTTCTTGAGTGCAAACCATGAAGGAAAATCAAGGTTTTGATTTTCAAAACAAACACACTTAAGCACTTGATCTGTTTCTTGAACCTCCATGTTCCAGCTCAAATGTAGTTTTCAATCCTGAAGCAGCAAATTTTACAAGTTATCTGTGAGCAGAGCAGTCACAAGTTTGATACCAATGCAGGTACCAATAAGCATTTTACCTTTTCTAACTTTAAACCTGGAAATAGAAACATCCTCTCTAAAAAAAGCAAAGCATTTAGCCTACCAGAACATCCAAATGGAAAATTAGCTTTGGACTTCCTCTGAATCACTGAAGTTTGAAGGCTAGTTATCAAGTATATTTAAAAAAGGAAAATGAAAAGGAGAGGAAAAAAAAAAGGTGCAGAACAGCTCCTGCATTAGAGCACACCAACACAAACTTGTTTATTTTTAAATGATTCATCTTCAAACCTGGCGGCGCTCCTCCCAGAAGGCAAAGCCAATATTTTGATCCATTTTTTTGATCTTCTAAATGCAGGCACAGCCAGAGGAATCCAAGCTAGAGCCCAGGGGGAAGCATTCACACGCTGCAGCCCAGGAACCAGCCCTGCCACAAGGAAACTCCAGTTGGGTCCCAGCCTTGGGTTAATCACGATTTCATTTCCCGGCGCTTGGCCAAGCTCTGTGCACGACTTTTGCTGCAGAGCCTTTCCTCCGTGGACTTGTGCTTCTGCCAAGCTGCAGATAAAACTGATCTCGGCCACTGGGGGTCATTAAAAGGCCTGTTAGAGCCTCCTCCCAGGAACTGAGCTACTTCTCATGCTGGAATCTGACACCTTCATTCCTTTAAGGATTTCTCAGGACCTCAGCATTAAAATCCTTTAGGACTGGCAGCCACTAAATCATCTTCATTTTCTGACACACTGTAGAGGCTTCCCCTCCTTTCCTGCCTCACTTAGATCTGACACAGTCATTGTTGAAAGGCAAATCAGCTCTCAATACTCATCCTGGGTGAATAAATATGACTTAGAAAGCAACAGGAGAAGAAATTTAACAGAAGACAAATTCTCCTGACTCTTTGAGTTGGTCTCCTGAATGCTGCCCTGCTTGCAGGCTGGGCAGGAACGGAAACCTTCTGAGGAAATGGTGATAACATTCTCCTCCCTCCCATCTTCCTTGTCAAGGAAGCAAGACACACATGGGGATCCTTCAGTAAAGCCTTTGGCATTGTTTCCCACAATATTCTCCTGGAGGAACTGGATGTTCATGGATTGGATAGGTTTTCTGTGGAAAAAACTGGCTGGTGGTGCACAGAGTTAAATCTAGGTGGTGGCTAGTCACAAGTGGCTCAGTACTGGGCACAGCCCTATTTAATATCTTTATTGATGATCTGGATGAGAGGGAAAAGTTTAGCCTGGAGAAAAGGAGGCTCAGGGGGAACCTTCTCACTCTCTACAGCTCCCTGGCAGGAGGGTGGAACCAGGCAGGGTCTGGGCTCTGCTCCCAGGGAACAAGGGACAAGCCAAGAGGAAACAGCCTCATGGTACCCCAGGAGTAGGTTAGATTTGATTTTAGGAAAAATTTCTTCACCAAAATGAAGCATTGAAACAGAATGCCCAGAAAGTGGTTGAGAGCTGTGCCCATGGTTCCCATGCAGATTCAGATCTGGAGCTCCAGGGGATTTCAGGGTAAGGGTTGATTTTGAGCACAAAGCCATTCTTCAGTCTGCACTGAGCAGGATGTGGATTTAAATATGCTCATGCCAAACTAGGGAAAGTATTTATACAGCACAAAAAACAATGCAATAAACAATGGCATTGCCTTCACTTTGGAAAATCTGGAAAGCAGTAGATGCAAGAGAGGGACTGAGAGATGGAGGATTGTTGCAGTGTGTGGGAAAGTGCCTCTGATGAGTGTGGCTGAAGACACCAGACCAAGGCCACTGCCAAGACCACCTCAGCGTGTCGCTGTTGCCAGCCCTGCACCCATTCCCTCAGCACAGCAGTACCCTGGGCAGCAGCAGAGACCAGCAATGGTTGAGCCCACAAAACCATGCCTGCTTTGTAACAACCTTGGGCACTGGAGTAACCAGTGCCCCCTGAAAAGGGAATTTGATGAATTCAGACATGGCAGGGGAGGAGAACTACAAGCCCTCCCTGGGGGTCAACAACAACAAAAAAACTGAAAGGGGAGCGCCGGCCTGCCAGGCGTGCAGACACAAAAAGAGCAGGCCAAGGGAATAAGGGTAGCAAAACAAATCAAGCGCGCGATAATATTAATATTTGTGTAAGTGAAGCAGTTGCTTCAAAGACCAGGTCTGCTGATCCACTGTTGAAAGTGAAACAAAATAACCTTTGTTATGATTTAGGTGATCCTGTGTTAACCATGTCTTCTGTCAATGAGGCTTACAGGTTACAGCTGACAGAGTCACTCCACCTGAAGGACACTGACTGGCATTTTGTCTCTGTCAATCCTGGACAGAAGGGTACTTGGAACCGAATTCGTTTTAAGTACATCGTCATTGGGGACACCAAACACACACCACAAGAGATCGAAATTGCTCCAGGAGAGGACGAAAACAACTGGGGAAAGACGGAAAGAAAAAGATGGCAGGGAGAATAAAGCTGAATTCCTGTTGTGTCTAAACCATCAGATATGGAGGGGGTGGGATTTTTAGAAATAGGAAATAGAGGGACAGCAAATCAAGAGGAATATCAAGCATTTCTCCCCAAAATCAAGGCTGGGTTTTGTTTTCAGCCAAAAGAGGAATTCACAGGGTGTTCCAGCAGTGAAACCCCTCCTGCCTGACTCACAGCCCCCTGATGCAAATTCCACAGAGAAGAGATGCTAACAGGAGTTTTCCTGAGATTTTCTACTGCAGGCAGGCACTGCCACTGTCTAGGGTGATGCTGAAATGCTGGCCTTGTCCTCACTGTCTCCCTCAGTTCTGAGGACATCTCAAACATGCCTGGAAGAAGTAAAACACAGCAATAAAAAAAAGAAAAAGAAAAGGCAGAGGGAATGGTCCATTCAGACCAAAAAGTACAGGATGTTCTACCAGAAAAAAAAGAATTGGAGAGCAGCAGCAAGACAAGAAGCCCTCTGCCCACCAACTAGACATCATCAAAATAAAATAAAATAAAATAAATTTTTAAAATAAATGTCATGGTTTGACCCGGAAACAGGATTTCTGGGATGCTGTAGATAGGGCCAATGAGTGCTCAGATTTGAATATTGCCATCTGGCCCAACCACTGGGCATTGGATCCACCTCTGAGAACACAGGGTGAAAGCAGGGCTCTCCCCCTGGCAGGTCCCTTTGGATTTCTGGCGGGAAGGAGTTGGGTCTCTCCCCCGGCCCAGGTGCTGGCTGGGCGGGGGGAAGGGAAAAGCCATGCGGGCCGGCCCGGGAGAGGTAGGCCTGGCCCTCCCAAGGGTGGAAGGAAGAAGTAAAGAAATGCCGGGAAGCAATGTGCAGCCTGTTCCCCCCTTGGAGACAGACAGAGAGAGAGTGCAGCCTGTGTTTGTGGCTGTTACCTTGAAATTTAGTAAATATGTGCTGGCAGCAGGCAGCCCGGCTGAGGAGATGGGGGGGTGCAGCCAGGAGTCCAGCCGCCTGGAGGAGTTTTTAACCCTTCTTGGACAATGAAAACTTCACAGAACATTAGCCTTCCTAGACAAGTGATGGAGGTCTGGACCAGAGAGAGTGAGAGATGTTAGAAGAATGGAGAAGATGGAGTGGCATTTTATGCTGGACTCTTTTGTGTAGCCATGGACAGAGCCATGTTTCCGTGTGATACAGAGACTGAGTCCAGGGGGAGAAATGTCCCAGACCCAAAGAAGATTCAGTGTGGGTACCCCTCGGCCCCAGGGGGTATATAAAATATGGGGGGGACAGATGTCCCAAGGTGAGATGCTGTGCTTTTCTGGAACTGGACGAAGCATCCTTAAAAAGACAACCCTGGAAGCAGCCCTGATTCTTGTTCGGTGGTGAGAGCACCGGAACAAGGACGGAAAAGGCCACCATGACACGCGGAAGGACTCCCTCTCCTCTTGAGGAACTGAAAGTTGAGCATTCTAAAGGGGTGTTGCTGGACCCAGAATTGGTGATTTTGGAAGACGTATTGTATTGGGAATTTAGGGGGGAGGAGGAGGAGAGTGTTTTTGTGAGGTTTTCATTTTCCTTGTGTTTTCTTTTATTTTGTGTGTAATTTAGTAATTATTTTGTTTTTGTAGTTTAGTTAATAAATTTTTCTTTTTTTCAAGTGGGAGCCTGCTTTGTTTATTCCTGGTCAAAATCTCACAGCAGACACCACAGAAAGTGTATTTTCATGGGGGCATTTGGCCTTGTGCCAGTGTCAAAACTTAGACAATAAAATAAAATAAATAAAAAAATAAAATAAAAAATAAAAAATTTAAAAAATAAATAAAAATAAAATAAAATAAAAATAAAATTAAAAACTAAATAAAATAATAAAAATTAAAAATAAAATAATAAAATAAAAATATAAAAAATAAAATAAAATAAAATAAAATAAAATAAAATAAAATAAAATAAAATAAAATAAAATAAAATAAAATGGATTTTTACCAAGTCAAATCTGAGCGTATGGAGGGAAAAAGAAGAATTGACATTAAGACATACTAACAAGTCAATTAAAATCCCTCATATAGTGGGACCAGAGGGTGCCAGGTATCCCCCAAATAGAAAGTGGCCCAACCTCTCTGATCTCCAGGAATTTCAATCTCCCAAAAGGAAGCTCTTGTTTGCCACAGTGGCTATTTTCTTATTGTACATAAACATGAACTTTTTCTCCCTGTCAGGATGTAAATATGGCCTGGTTTCTTCTTCACTAATGAGCAATAAATGTGAAAACCCCAGGAAGCTGAGAAAAAAAAAAGAAAAATAACTGAAAATACTGAAATTGTGTTAACAGAACCAAAATTTAAAAGTATGAATCAACAGCACTTTGGTTGAGCAGTAAGACTATAACAGGAGAGGTATGAAATGACAGAAACCTCCAAATATGACAGAAACCTCCAAATTACATTTCAAAAAACCCCCACACACACTGCACATCCATTCCCCCCAGGTATACACATCGTGTATATTTTTTTTTTAGTGAATTTATTGTTGTTAGATCCTGGCTTGGAATTATCTGTGTATTGTTCAAAGTCCCAACCATCTGGCTGCAGTCTGGCTGGGAAAGCACTTCAGGAAGATCAGCTGACATCTCCTCCTTCCCCACCTGGTTAACTCCTGCAGTACCTGAAATAAATCTACGAAAAATGACTACTACAGGAGTGCAATAAAAGGGGTTTTTTTGCTGCATTTTGTCATAAACCCAAGTTCTTTGCAAACCTGTATTTTACAGCAAACTCTCTTTCTAAATCTCTGCTTAACACCATCTTGCAGAAGTGAAAATAATAATAATAAAGAACTCAGAGGAACGAGTGGGAGAAAGTGATACAGAAATCTTACTTTGCTCAGCCCATCACTTTGGTTGCCTCCACACAGGTGGAAAAGTATAGGAGGTCTGAAATTTCCAGACTCCCAGGATTGGTTTTTCCCTTCAAAACCTCTTTTTTAGGGGAGAATGGGATGGTTCCCAGTGGTCTTGCTTCCACACAGCTTCATATGCAACAGACCTGTTTTACATGCCAAGTTCAAGTCCAGCGCTATTCCCAGCCCCAGAAGGTGGATTTATGACTTTAAAAATCTTCAGAGGGATTTGTGACTTCAAAAAACGTTCTTTACATAACTTCGTCCCTCTACTTTGCCAGCTGTATCCCTGTTTCCATTTCTGTATCTCTGTTAGGAGAGGAGAAGGAATAGAGAACATTGTATTTTATGCAGCGTGGTTGTGATCAGCTCTTCATTCTTCTGCTCCCCACTAAGGACCTGAGAAGAGCATTTAGAGAAAAAAGAATAAAATAAAATTCCCCAGCTAACCAAATAATGCCCTGTGCATTCACATGTATGGAATATTCTTTGTCTTTCTGAAAATCCACTCCCAAATCTCTTCGGCAAAGATTTCAAAGCAAGGAATGGCAAAACACGCAGAAGTATCCATGGGAAATATTCCACTTAAGCACATTGCTGGGCACCAAGGGATTTAGGAGCAATCAGGTTTGACTGGATGCAAAAAAAAAAAAATCCAAAAAACCTAAAACCAAAACCTAAACAAAAAAAACCCCAAAAAACCAAAAAAACGCCCCAACCCCCCCAAAAAATTCCCCCAAAAAACCAACAAAACAAACAAAATCCCCAAACCACATTGGTTGAAATTTCAAGAGATCCTTAAAATCCTTCCAGAGCAGAAAGGGGAACCTTGGATGATCCACTACCACTCTCACAGCTGCATCATCAGGTACCTGGAGATCTCTGAGGTCTGACCTTAAAGAGATTCTGAAAATAGGACATAAGCTGTAAAAAAGCCCATTGTAGGTCCCAAGAATCACCTGCCTACCAATTCAAACTTAATTTCCACTAAAAATATTGGCTTTAGAAGGAATTACAGAATTTTTAACGTACTTAGCATGTGTTCATAAAGAAAAAATAATAGTATCATCATCCCATTGCAACCCTCAGCAGCCAGAAAAAAAGGTGAGAAACACAGAGATATCCCCAAAACATTTTTCCAGCTTGGGATTAAGAAATAATGGGAAATTTGTTTTACAAACACCTATACATCCACTTGTACATATCAGAACCTCTTGAAGCTGCTTCTCCACACCACAGCCACTGAATGCGCTCATAAATCCCAACCATTAATATCCAAGTCTAACAGAGAAATTCTGTGAAGATCTGCAATGCATACATGCTAACATCCAATTTAAAACCCCTCCTTGCTCCTAAATGCTTTCCATCCACACTAATTCACCCTAATCCCCAATCCACCTGCCTACATCTGTCGAGTCCTTCCCCTGCTGATCTTTAATCCCTGCCCACTTCTAGCTGCCAGTGTCAGCCTCCAAGCCAACATCACCTGGAAGAAGAGATATTCACAAATAATATTTCTGGACTGACAGCATGGATAAAACCTTTATTCCTTTTTTTTTTCTTTTTTTTTTTTTTCTCTCCACCCAAATTGTGTGTGTGTCATATGTATTTGGGTCAGATGTGTCTACCCTTCCATTATGTACAGAAGTGAGATTTGTGTGTGTTCTGCAAATAAATACATCCTTAGAGTGGGGCTGCAGAACAGAAATCCACAACTGTGTTGTCCCAGGGTGACTTTATTGTATTCACCCTCATCTGTTCTGTTTATGCTGCCTGCACCTTTAAGACTGATTCTAAAAGCAAAAGGGAAAGGAAAAAGAGCTCTCCTTTGCTTTACACACACAAAAAATACTCTCTCTGCAATCCATAAAAAGACTTTCTGAGTTTACCATCTCTTCAAAACAACAAAAGGTTTTATTGTTTAATAGTATTCATTTTTTAATGCTTATGATTGCTTATTAAACAAACAGGTTTTTCACACTTCTCTCAAAATAAATCTTTTTCTCTCGAACAAGTGAAAGGAAAGGCTACTAAATTTTGCTCTTTAAAAAATTCATCCCTTTAAAAGTTCCCTTCCAAATCTGTCCCAAACTAAAATATGTGGGTTTTTTTCAGTATCTCTATAAATCTCCATCCCCATTTTCTTGGCAGAAGGTAATGCCGTAAAACTCCACTTGCATTTTCAAAGAGAAAAAGGAAAATTCACTCACACAGAGAGGATGCTAAATGCTTTTATTTCTAATTAGAAAATTATTTCAGTTAAGAAATTCTATGTCCTCAAACATTTAATTAATTGGATAATACTAAGTATAGGAGGGGAAAGAAACAAGAAAACAGGGAAATTAAGACATTTTCACCTGGCCACACCATGGTGTAGTGACAGAGGGACCAAGACATGGATGTGCTCTCCAAAAGATCAGACACTTGGTAGGCTAAAAACTGCATTTATACACAGAGATTTTGTTGGTTTATCTATTATTACTTTAAATATTATTAATAAAAATAATATCTTAACATCTGAAACATGCAGAGTTCCATTTCACCCAGCATGTCCTGCAGCACCCATTGTCCATATCACAACAGCACAGGCAACAGAGATGTTTTTTCCTTCCTAAACTTTATCCCAGGTTTTAGACTTTTTGGATTGGTTCCCTTTCACAGCCAAAACCCTGAGTGGAAATTCTGCAGCTGCAAAAAAAACCTGAAAAAGTAATTTTGGAGCAATTCAGTTAATATCAAGTTTGGTTTGCAGCCAAAGATCAGGGTGAGGTAGCACAGTCTCACCTGGGCTAAGAATCTGAGCTGTGCCAGTGTCTGATTCACACCTGGGGAATTTTTGGGACAAAGCAAATTCCTGCCAAAAACTATTGCAGTTCTGTCTCCAATGCCCAGGAATCTCCACTCCCAAATTTACTGGGGTTATTACAGCAATTGAGGAGGAGAGAGAGCATCACTGTACATAGATATCCAAACTAGGACAGACCAGGCTGAATTCAATTTCAACCTCATTTGGTTTCCTGATGAGCACATTAATAAAAAATCCAAAAATGCAATAGGAAAAAAAAAAAGACCTTTTAGCAGCCATAAGGGCAATAAAAAGTGTCAGCATCTTCCCAATAAGGAAATACAACATGGAGTGGATAAAGCTGTGTTAGAAATGGCAGTCTGTTTCTGGACACCACCTTTTCCAGTGAAGTTTGGGACTTCTGCTACTAATATTGCAGGAAAGGAGTTGCAGAACCTCAGGAAAAAATGCTGGCTGGAGTATTTGAGTATTTAGCCTGTCTGGATGCTGATTCTGCTTCCTCCCTGGGGAGACAGCTCAATGAACCAAACCGGGATGCAGCCACCACACCAGACACTGGAAATATTCCAGCAAACCTGGAATAAGCTCTGATTTGCACTACCCCTGATTTCAGAATGAAACCATCCTGGCAGCACATCTGCCTGGCACAGCTGGACCCTGGGGAGCACTGGGATGTGCAGGTAGAGACAGCTCTGATGGAAAATCAAACAGCTGCAGAAGGGCTGCTCCAGCCCCATCCTATTTCCCATGGATCCCCACTCAGCAAACATGGACAGATGTTCATACAAGGTCATGCAGCAATCCCACTGCTCAGTTTCAGCTGTATCTTGTTTCAGGTGGACTTTTTTGCAGGCACAGATCAAGAAAAACAGGCTGCAGATCCTATCCAAGTATTGGGTAGTGCCAGGATGGAAAGAACGGGATGCAAAGCACAGGGTGGAAGCCCAGTGGTGTAGAAAATGTTGAGGAAGACTTGCAGCACTTGCAGGAATTTCATAACAGAGCCAAGCCCTCCCTTATGGCTTGTTGGAGAAGCACTCTGCTCTCCTGACCAGAGAAGTGCTCTTGAGAAACTGAGGAAGTTTCAAAGCCACACAATTGGATTCAATCTACAGAATTAAATAATCTTGGAAGCACTGTTCAGAGAATCACAGAAATACAGAATGGTTTGGATTGGAAGGGACCTGAAAAATCATCCAGTTCCACTCCCTGTCATGGGCAGGAACACTTTCCACTATCCGAGGGTGCTCCAAGCCCCATCCCACCTGCCTTGGACACTTCCAGGGATGGGGCAGCCACAGCTTCTCTGGGCACCCTGTGCCAGGGCCTCCCCACTCTCACAGGGAAGAATTCCTTCCTCATATCTCATCTAAACCTTCCCTCTTTCAGTTTAAAATCACTGATGTCTTGTCCACGTCTGAACAGCTCAAACAAGAGCTGGTACAAAGTTTGAATGAGCCAGTAGCTGAGTTTTATTTTATAATAAATAATAAAATGTTTTTCCCTCTGCCTCCAAAACCAAGAAAAGCTTTTGAAAGCGCAGCCAGAAGGAAAAAAAATGTTGAGCTAAATTCATTTCAGGAGCTGAAACTGAAGCACAGCGCAGTCCCTTCTCCTTTAGGAAAATACACTCATGTGGAAAGACATCCCAGAAGGGCAGCCCCAGGTCTGGGCACGCATTGGGAAAGTAAAGGGACCACAAGAACATTCATGGAATCACAGAACCACAGAATGGCCTGGGCTGGGAAGGACCTTACAAAACATCTGCTTCCAAACATCTGCAATGGGTAGGGACACTTTGCACTGGACAGTTTTCACCAGCAACATAAATTCTGTTTTGCTTTCCCTACCAAGGCACCTCTAGCACACAAGCCAGCTCTGGGCAGAGGATCTTCTTAAACTACTTCTAATTCCACTGTAATTGAGTGGAAAATGAAGCAAGCTGTTCTGAGCTGTTCTGATATTTAAATGCATTTCCAGCTGAAATGCCTAAGGAAAGGTAAGTCTCTTTCATTTTTGATTTTCTGTCAAAGACTGGGACAGCCAGTATGAGTCTTATATGTTTGCATTAAAATTGCTTTGGATAACCAAGACCAGCAAATAAAATTGTAAAGAAAAGAAAAGTTTATTTTACTCAAGATGTTTTTGTATTGGTTTGTTGGTTTTGTTGTTTGTTTTTTTTTTTTCCTGCTAGAAGTTGTCACCTCACCCTCACATATTTCATTAAAATACTTATTTATTCCAATGGTTTTGCTAGTTATATAAATAAATGCATAATCACTTCCAATTCCTGAAATACTGAAATTATAGCAAAACGTTCATTATAATGTTAAAAGTGCCAAAAGGGATAGGGCAGAGGTTTTCAAAACAAACAGTTTCAAAGTCAATCTGTGTTTGAAAATTAATTCTCCTGGCAATTCCTTTTGCTATAAAATATGCTGTTCATTATTCTTTAATATGTTTTCTTAATTTAAGTCTTATTAATTCATTAAATCATTGCTAATATCTCCAAGAACTGGATGCAAGGCAGAGAAGATCCTCTGAATCTAGTGAAAATGGACTAACAAAATAAACATATAACTTTTGGAAGTTTTTCACAATAGCAGAGAAACAATATGAAATAATTCTGTAGATGCCACAAAAATGTTTTTGGGGTTGCCTAGTGAGAGAGATAATCTTATTATGATTTTTTTTTTATTGATTGCACTTAGACTTTAACTTGCACTTCACTAAAGATTTATTAAATATGACACCCAATTCCTCAACTTCTGTGGGACCATAAATTCAAGAAAATACAATGAGACCCAAGACTTAGAAGCCAAGTCAATCATTAATACCCTCAGAAATGTTTTACACAGCATTTGACAAGCCCTATTATTGTTTAGAGCTTTCTAAATTAGAGATAAGTCCAGGAGGAAACCTTGGAGCAATGTTTGTGAACCCATCTAAGCATGACAGAGAAAAGCTGCTACAGGAGGTCACATCTTCAGTCCTTCCTTCTTTGAAGCTTGGACTTGATGATCTTGGAGGTCTTTTTGAACTTTAATGATTCTGTAATACCACACTTGACAGTTTGTTTGAATTACTGAATGTGATCTGGCCCAGCCCTTCAGTTTGAGACTTCAGCCTTTGAATAAACCATTCTTAATATTGCATAATAGCTTTGAACGTCCCCGAAAAAATAAACAATTTTATTCTTGTTTTCTTTCACTGTTTTTAACTCTTTCTAGCACTCTTTCCTGAGGACATTTAAATGCATGATTTTGGACAGTGTTGCCACAACCAGACCTGGACAATGCCTTTCACTGCAATGACCACAGGTTTCAATTCCCTTCAGCAAAGCATTCCAAGTACTGGAATTAATTTAAGAAACCAGTGCAAAACCAAAGCAGTTCTCAGACCCCAAGAGAGCAGGATTAATCACCTGCTCAGTGTAAATTAACCGCAGGGGCACTCCCTGTGTACTCAGGAGTTTGTTCTGTGCTTCAGCTCTTTGCAGCCTCGAGATGTGGGGCTGGCAGTGGATTCCTACCCACAGTTTGGCACCAGACCTGGGGCTGCAGTGAGCCCACATGGTGCTCAGGTGTGTTGGGGTTTTTCACAAAGGGATGGGGCTGTTGGGACACCTTCCTTGAGCTTTATTACAGCATCAGCCTCATAACATGGTTGAGACAATAGAAAGATGGCAGCAGCTCACGTCCTGCCAGCAGCAGCCAAAGATTTCCTTGTTACAGAGCATTTTAAAAACTTTCCAGCCAAAAGCATATTGCTAAAGCTTACAGACAGTTGTTCTAGCCAATCACTAAAAGTACACATGCACCTGAGTCACACAATGCTTGCTTGTATTCTTTCTATTAACAATTCACAATACTTCATTATTAAGCTTAAAACCTTCTACTATCTTGCTAAGTATATTAAGTATATTTTTTTGCAGAATTAAGGTCTATCTTAGCCAAGCCTAAAACTCAAGCTATTGTTTCATGGCCTTGCTTGCTGTACAATTGTAACTTTTTCTACTTTCAGACTTTGCAGCTGCAGCTAGCTCTAAGTTTTCTGTTCTTTCTGTTTCTAAGGCCTGCTTTTACAGCTTTCTGGAAATCTTCTTACCTTTACTATTTCCCACATTTCCCCCTCTGGGTACAAGCACAAAGAAACTCTCTTAACTTTGTTGCTTATTGACTACCTTTCTAGAAATCTTCTTACCTTTGCTATTTCCCACAGTCAGGCCTTGGTGCTGGTTTTTACCTGGGCTTTTGAGTGAGTTTTGCCCCAAAACCAGAGCTTCTGCCAGCCCCACCCCACCAAAGGAGTCACCATCATCTGAACATCCCCTCCCATGGAGCACAGGAGCTCTGTGACTCTGCCAAACTTGGAGACAACCATGAACTCCATGATGTGTTTTTAAAGAAAAATCATTTTTCTGAACTGCTAGAAAAAGAGGGAAATAGGATGGGAATGGACAGAAGGGTGGTTCATCTGTAAGGAGTATTGGATATTTAGGAAAAAAACTCTTCACCTAAAGTGCTGTTAAGCCCTGGAGCAGGGAAGGGGCTGTGTCCCCATCCCTGCAGGGATTTACAAGATGTGTAGATTTTGGGGACTTGGTTTAGTGGTAGACCTGGCAGTGCTGGGTTAATTGCTGGATGTGAGGATCTCAGAGGGCTTTTCCCACCTAAACAATTCCATGACAAGTCAGTGGCACCACTGGCACATGACTTTCCACCCAAGGGCTGGTTGGTGCAGCACAGAGGCAGGTGAGTGGTAGAGATGGGAGGGGAAAGAAAATTATAGACCTGATTCCAGAAAAAAAAAAGTTAGAAAATATAATTTAACAATTGCTAAGTATTAAAATGATAATTAGGTGATTTATACCCAGAGAACACTGCCAAGGACAACTTGCAGGGACCAATCTCATTCTCTTCAGTGCCAAGATAACCAACCTTATCCAACCAGGAGAAAGACTCACGTGTGATATATCTTGAGTACAACCCTGGCCAGAATCCCACACAAAATCTTCAGGAGAAACTGAGGGGGAAATGGTCTAAATGAAGTCACAGCCAAATTAAGCACTGACCCAGCAGTCCCTTGAGCTCACCTGGAAGCAATGCACTGCTGGAATATGAAATTAACCTTACCTTTTCAGAGCTGGCATTTAATGTCCAGGTTACAGTAAGGTTAATAAAAGCAGTGCTAAAAATTTCCTGTCTTGTGGCATTTTAATCCAAGCTATTTAAATTCCCTGACCTATATGCCTCCTCGTGTAAGGCAGGTTTTGTTCATTTTCCCCACAAAAAGATGGTTTTGGGAAGGTAGGTTGAGCATGGTAGAGAGTGCAGGTTGCACATAGGAGGATACAGAGTTCTCTACTGTTGTACAGTGTTTGCTCTCTGTTTATCTTAGACATGTCACATTGCTTAAAAAGTAGTATTTTTAAGTCAATATTTTCCATTTCTCAGGTTTAAACTTAAAGCAAAAAGCAAAAAGAAAAAAAACAACCCTGCTTTCTAATTTGTCCATGCAACACCAATGCCCAGATGAAGCCCAGAGAAACTCCTACAAAGAAACAGGGGAACACATGGATTTACAATGATTTTGGGCATCAGAATGAGGATATGAGAAGCAGATGTTGCTGGAGGAGGTTGTAACTCCCAGCTGCAAAGCAGGGACATGGATTATGCCACCTCCTGCCACTCCTGGCTGTCCCTCAGTGGCTGTGGGACGACCAAACCCCCAAAGTACTTTACTCCAGGTAATGCTGGTGATCCTGCTTGTGACACACCTTAGGGTGCTCTTTGGTTAAGGCCACAGAACATCTGAGCTCTGCTGAGCTTCTCTCTCCCTCCTCCTAAAACCTGCCAATATTAAAATAATAATATTGAAAAAAAAAAACTTGGTTTTGTTTTGCCCAAGAAATCCTGGATATCCACCATCAAAACCAGAGTCTGAACTAGAGTTTTCTGACACCAAGGTGTGCAGGGCAAACCAAATTTCCGAAATCACTGCCTCAGGATCCTCCCCAAACTCTGCAGATGGAGTCTGTGGATCTCCCTAATTAGGCTGGTCAGCAGCATTAACCTCCACATGGCCTGAGGATGGGCTCTGAGTCCATCCATCATCACACCAGCCTAGAGCCAAGGGGATCACCTTCAAATAATTAAACTTTCCCATCCTGGCTGCACATTTGGATTGAGCATGGAAGAAGCAGAGCCAAGGCAAACAGATGCATAAGCACAGAGGAAACCCCCATGGCAGTATCACCCCTCATTAAACAAGACCAAACTAAACCTGAGCCCTCTTTTTTTTGCTCTCTGTATTACAGATGAAGCAATTCCACCCCCAACACCTTTACTGTTGCTGTATCTCAGGGTTTTCTGTTGGATATTGAATATTATCACTGGACCACTGTTGGACATTTACCTGCAGGGACACCTGGTTTGATTTATTTATTATCTACAAAGAGAGGGAGAGGTTTAAAGCACACACAGAACATTCCCATTAAGGTCTGTCCCTGCTGAGAGCAGAGACACAAATGCTGGTGGGAAGGCCATGCTCCTTTGTTCCAGCCACACCATGATCTAATACAAAAGGCAATTTTTCTTAGCAAGCCAGTCATCCATTGTCCAGGAGCAGGAGGCAGATAATTAGTGCTGCTCTACCCTCTCCTGGCACTTAATTAATGGAATATTTGGGGATGCTGTGACAAAAGGTATCCAAAGTGTCCATCTTCTGTGGCAAAGGGACACAGGTTCAGATGAGCATGGAACAGAATCACTGGATGCCAAGTTGGAAAGGAACCTCAAGGATCATCTGATCCAACCTCTCCTGGCAAAAGCACAGCCTGGACAAGATGGCCCAGCACTCCATCCAGATGAACTTTAAAATTGTCAAGCATTCAGGAATTGTCACAGACGTCTTTTATGGAAAATCCTTTCCTTAGGATTTTTCTTCCTGAGAAGCTGAGAGTCCTCAGGAACAAAATGTAAACAATGATTATCTGCTGCTGTGGAATGCAACAGGTGCATCTGTGATTGGCCCATGTTGGATGTTTCTAATTAATGGCCAATCACAGCCCAGCTGACTCAGACAGAGAGCCAAGCCACAAACCTTTGTTATCATTCTTGGCTATTCTATTCTTACCTAGCCTTCCGATGAAATCCTTTCTTCTATTCTTTTAGTATAGTTTTAATGTAATATATATCATAAAATAATAAATCAAGCCTTCTGAAACATGGAGTGAGATCCTCGTCTCTTCCCTCACCCTCAGACCCTGTGAACACTGTCACATGGAATCCACCACTTCTCTGGGGAGCTTATTCTAAAGGCTGATTGCTCTCATTGCAAAACATTTTCCTCTTGTCTGAGTCTCTGATAATCTCCCCAGGAGTAACCTGCACCCAATACTCCACATCTTTGCCATGTGAAAAGAGAATCTTCATGTCATTTGTAGCCACCTTTTAAATGCTGGAACAAAATGAAAAGGTCTCCCCTAAACCTTCTTTTCTCAAGGTTGAACAAACTTCTGACTGAGACACAGAGAAAGGAAACTTCTCCAAGGAGCCTTGGCCAATGCAAACAGGTCCCTCCCCTTGCAATCTTTTCCACATGGATGCTTAGCTAAGGGACCAACCAATTTTGGCTGGTTGGGAAAATCCACAATGAAGGATCCTGGAGATGCATCCATGGCAATGCCACCAGACAGGATGTGCACAAGCCTGGAGGGGAAACCAGCTCTCAAGTCTAAGCCATAACCCAGAGCATCAACAGGCTCTGCTGGGAAGACAACACACTGTGGAAGTTTCAAAATAACTGAATTTTCCACACCAGCTCCTCTTTGAACCCATTAAGGGTGGCTTCAGCATCACAGCTCCAGCTGCCAAGCTGAGGACAAGCTGGGAACAATAAGGGATGTCTTCAAATATTTAAAGATTTCAAGATTTCAAGTGTCTTGAGTTATTCTGTGAATTTGCATTAAAAACAGAGGCTCATTCATACAGCACAATAAACATTTTTTTATGTTTTTTTTTTTTTAATCGAAGCTACAATGCATTGAGATCTATTACAGTGACCTGTGTGGGCCACTGCTGGTGAGAGAGAGACGGTGAATCTTGTATCTTGATCAGAAGGCTTATTTATTAATATATGATATATAATACATTATTACTATACTAATAGAATATAGAGAGAGGTTTGCAGAGCTGCTAGCTAAGCTAAGAAGAGATAGAAAAGAACCCACAACAAAGTTGTGGCCAAGGACTCAGTCCCCTGGCTTGAACTGATGATTGGCTCTTAATTATAAACATAGAAAATGAGCCAATCAAGGTGAATCCTATTGCATTCCACAGCAGCTGATAATAATTGTTTACCTTCTCTTCGGGGGCCTCTGGCCTCCCGAAGACACAGAAATCCAAAAGGAAGGATTTCTGTGGAGAAATGTCTGCGACAGAGATCCATTGTTTGTCTAATCCACATTTCAATTCTGTTTTCTTACGGTTCTTTGATTGTGCCCAAGTATCCCATTCTTCCTTGCTTTTATGCCTTTAATTTTGCCTTGCAGAATAGCCTAAAAAAATCACTATTTACAACTGAACAGACAACTCGTACTTACTTCAATACCTTCTTCCTATTCAAAGAAAGAAAAAATCAAAATTAAACCCAAATTTCTAAGAAGAGAGAAAGCCAAGAGAAACCTCTGTTTTTTAAAAAAATATATATATTTCCATCCAGGGAGAACCACTATTTATGAAACAAAAAAAATGTTCCCAAAGAACATTTGCAACCCTCAAAACATGAACACCAGATCAGGCTGTGTTAGTGAGTATTGAAATCAAAGGTTAGTGGAGAGTGTGGTGATGTCCTTCCCTAGTGAAAAAAGGAAAAGATACCCTTTTCCCTTGTTACCACAGCAAGCCAGATCCAGGAACAAAATGAAGGATAAGTTCCAGATAAAAATACTTGCTCAAAGGCAGACTAGATAAGCCCAGATCAACCCTAGAGCTGGTCTGGCCTCTGCTTAAAAAAACAACACAAAGAGAGAATCCAGGGCCATTTTCAAGCCACTGTTTAAGGTTTCAGCATTTCCTGAGTGAGTTTTTGATCCTGTTTGCCACATCAAAGCATGTTTCCCAAATTCAAGCAGCTTCCACATCAAAGTTATCCTGTGGCAAAGCACAGCCCACTGCATTTTGTACATCCTCTCATCCACTCCCTCCATCTGCCAGCCTGAGAACAACCATTGAGACAAACTTCTTGTAAAGGTGATGGGGAGATGACAAAAGACACAAGCCACTTTAGGGAATATTCTGCATTTCTCCTTCTGGTTCCCCAAAATTCCCTCCAAAACTCTCATTAGTGCTGCTCTCCCATGCCACAGCCTCAAATTCTGAGCGTGGTCAGGCCTCAATCACACAGATAAAAATGCAAATGTTTGGATTTCACCTTTGAAAATCGGTGTCAGGAATGACCCCTGGTGAGGGTGTGACATTTACACAGCAGCCACAGTGAACCTGAGCAAGTCAAACTTCAGCCCTCAGGTGGAATAAATTACAGCAGGGGATCAATACTTCACCTAGAGGTTGATAGCCTTGTCTGGAAGGGCCTCCAAATGGGTTCCTGCTCCCAAATCCACTCCCATCAATGGATCCATAAGACATTTTCTGGATAGTGATGGATGCTGGATTGCACTTCAAACCTAAAAAACAGAAAAAAAAAAAAAAACAAACAGGCACAGCCCTGTTAAAAGTCAGTTAAACCCCAGTAGCCTAAGGAAAAAATAGGACTGAGAAGGAAAATAAAAGACACAGAGCAATCTCCAAACTTCAGGATGCCCACCTGCAAAAAAATTAAAAGCACTAAAATCCAGGTGTTCTGGACTGCAAATGGTTTTGAGAGCAAGCAAGTCATTTGACCTCCCTGCATCTCATTTTCTCCACTGATTCAGGGCAACTTTTAATTCCTTGCTGTTCACAAAATGCTTTGAGATCCTGAGCTGGAAGGTAAAGACTTAAACACTCGATCAAAAAAAAGGTGATGCTGTCTCCTGGATCATTACCAGTACACAGGTGGCTGGAGTTTATCCATCACACTGCAGCCCTGATGAGCTCTCAAAAGAGATAGTTTGCTGTTATAAGCTCTTGGGCCTCCAGCAGAAATATTGGAGCCAGATTTATTTTGCCTTGCTGGTTTAAAAAAAAAAAAAAAATCTGCCAGGCCTGAGGTAGCAGCAGCAGAATGAAATAAATGCAGCAACCAGGGGAAGACAACTTCTTCCTCCTTATCCACAGAAATGCCTCACCAGACATCCTCCAGCATTTCAACAGTGTCCAGGGTTTTTGTATCAAAATAGTTCAGCTCAAAGGCATGGAGATGATGGCAGCAAAGGAAGAGAAGAGATAAAGGTGCTGCATGAGCTGGGAAATTATACAGGACCAAACCCAGCTGCTGCTTTCTTACACCAAGGCTATGAAAAAACCACCCCAGATTGGTGTTTCTACCACAAAAAAAAAGTTACAATCTTGCAAGAATAGCAACACTTTTGGTGAGATGGCAAAATCAAAATGGTTTGGCTTGGCAGGACCCTTAAAGGTCATCCAGTCCAACTTTAGTCTGAAATATTTCTAGTGAAGTTCCAGTATTTTACTCACCTCACCATAAACTAAAATTCTTCATTATAACTACTCTGTATCTACCATTTTTCTTAGTTAAAAACCACTGTCCTATCACTACAGGTCCTGCTAAAAAGTCTGTCCTTTTCTTTCTTATATTAAACATTGCATCAAGGAATCCCCAGAGCCTTCTCCTCTCCAGGCTGAACAACCCCAGCTGTGCAGCCTTTCCTCACAGCAGAGCTGCTTCATCTCTCTGATCATTTTGTGGCTCCTCTGGTCCTGCTCCAACTGTTCCATGTCTTTCTTGCACTGAGAAAAATGCTGGGGTGTTAGGCTGTATGACATGAGCTGTGATGCTTCATTCTGGGCTTGGATATTCAAATTTCTCTTGTTCTGAACCAGACATTTTCCCTCTGACAGAGAGCTGGCAGTGGCCTCCACTTTCTGTGGTACATGACCAGGTGTTACATGATGTCCTAATTGACAGATATCTGAGGAAAAGTCTATTTTGGGGTGCACTGATACTTATACTTGCTGCTATTCCTTTGGTTTGTCCTCCATGCAAAGCAAAGCACCAGAAAATCCCAGTTCTGCACTGTACTGGGAACAGCCTGATGGCCTCAGGCACCTGTTGTACTTCATTCTCCTTTTTTTTTTTTTTTCTTTCAGACTTTCAAAACCAAGCAAAAAAAAAAAAAAAAAAAAAAAATCAGCGCTGAGATTCACCAGACAGCGGAACTCTGGGACCAAAAGAAATCACTCACCATCTTCCCTTAATTGGGCCAGACACATGAAAAGAGGATGAAAGTGCAATTGCCTTGACAGAGCAATGGTTGGGAGCTAAATCCATTAAAAGTGGAGAAAATCCAGAGTGCAGCTTCCCCTGCCAGCCTCAGTGTGCCATGCACACACATAATTGGCATCCCAGGCTGCAGGTGCCCCCAGGGCAGAAATCCTTCATTTTAGGGAAACAGCCTTCAGCCCAAACTTGTGGAATTTGAGCTGTGAGAGCCTGAGCAGTCAGAGAAAAGGTGAAGGTGTGTGTTGGAGTGTGCTTGAAGGAGACAGGAAATGGAACAAACAGGAGGAAGCAAGGGGCAAACTTGTAAACCAAGACACTCAACAGCAAAACAATCCATCAAAGATGCACAACCATGAGCTCCATGGAAATACACCCTACAATTGTACTTAAACCATGAGCTCCATGAAATACACCCTACAATTGTACTTAAACCACGAGCTCCATGGAAATACACCCTACAATTGTACTTAAGCCATGAGCTCCATGAAATACACCCTACAATTGTACTTAACCATGAGTTCCATGGAAATACACCCTACAATTGTACTTAACCATGAGTTCCATGGAAATACACCCTACAATTGTACTTAAACCACGAGTTCCATGGAAATACACCCTACAACTGTACTTAAACCATGAGTTCCATGAAATACACCCTACAATTGTACTTTAACCAGGAAACCTTAGAGCAACTTCCAGTAGCTCAGGAGGGTCTGCAAGAGAGGTGGAGAGGGACTTTTTAGTAGGGCATGGAGTGGTAAGACAAAGAGTAATGGCTATGAACTGCGAGTAGGTTTAGATTGGATATTTGGAAGAAATTCTATATTCAGAGGGTGGTGAGGCCCTGGAACAAGTTTTCCAGAGAAGTTGTGGCTCTCCCATCCCTGGAAGCACCCAAGGCAACGTTGGACAGGGCTTGGAGCACCCTGGGATAGTGGAAGGTGTCCCTGCCCATGGCGAGGGGCTGGAAGAAAAGGATCTTTGATGTCTCTCCCTACCCAAACCATTCTGTGATTCTGCAGTGCCTTGGTGGAAATTCTTGATCACAACCACTAAAGCCTGCAAGACTCGTCTGTGATGGACTTGGGAACAAACCCCAGCTTTCCCAGGTCTCAGGTGAGCTCAGAACTACCAGCACAACCTTCATCACAAAATGCAACCCAAGATCCAAAATTTACCCAGGAAAATATGGGCACATGGAAGACAGTTATGAGAAAGTTTTTGGGCAGAAATAAGGAATATTTTCTTTTTCTCCCACAGTTTAAGATCACTGCAGGGATTTGGGACAACTAAAGAGCTTGAAAACAGCCTCTGTACACAGATTTTTCCTGACTCACCCTCTCTCTTTAGAGATAAGCAAGTGGAAACATTTCTTGCCATGACTTCCCCAAGGCCACAGACATCAAACACGGAGGGAAAGTCTCCACCCTGTTGTAAAATGCCTTGATTACAACTGGGCAAGTGTTGTTTTGGCAAACAGTGAATGCATCTATTTTTTCTCCAACAGAGTGGTGTGAAAGGGGGAGAGAAGGGGGGGTTTTAGAGCACTCCAAGTGTTTAATGTTGATTTATCATTTTCAGGACGTGTTTCCATTTTAAAGCTTTTTCTCCTTGTAAGGGAGGAAAAATAGAAAGAATTGAAAATGAAATATTTTGTTGTAGCTTAACCAAACCTTTTTAGCAGCAGCCACCTCCCACCCCATCCTACCAAGCTATTGAAATACCCCTTATTCATACAGCTCTGGAGCCAAATTCTTACCCCACAGTAATATATTTACAAGAAAATTTAAGAGCCGATCTAAACGCCTTTAATTTGATTGGCAATAAAAGCATTTCCCTCCCCATCCCCATGGCACTTCCCAAGTCTTTTGTCTACTGCTCCTCAGGGAAACTTGTCCAATTTACTGTGAAGGCAGTTTGTACAAATTGGAACAAGCATTTCCTAACCTACTAGACACAGAAAAAAAAAAAAAAAAAGAAAGAAGAAAAAAACCTTTTATCACAGCTTTATCCTCATCAACTGAAATACAAATAAAAAAATAAACACATCCAATCCAGACTAAAAAGGGGCATGAATTTGTAATTTAATGAAATTAGGTACTTGCTTTGTATATCCTGTATACAAGCCAATCATGCCTGACTAGAGTAGCAGGATGTAGGATTTCAAGGAAAGAGTTTGTCCATATCTCTTGGACTGGGAAAGATATTGGCAAGTAAAACCATGCAGGCAAAATTCAATTTTAGAGCTCTACATCCATCAGTTTCCATTTAGAGACACTTGGATGAGCAGCATTAGTGGTGGGAATGAAAGGTGAGATTTCATAATGGAATAAATAATAATAATAATGATAATAATAATGATAATAATAACTATTATTATTTTACTATTACATCTCAATAATTAAACCATTCTTATTTAAACCTACAAGCTTTCTCACTTTTACTCATCCACTTCATTTCCATCAACCTGCTGGGGACTGTGGAGGGAGTGGCTGTGTGGAACTTATTTGCCAGCTGGAATTCAACCACAACAGCACTTTAGACAATTTATTTATATTTAAAGTTGAGATTGGCTGAGAAAGACATGAGCTGGAACATTTATTTCCAGACAATACTGGAAAAAAGTGGGAAAGGAGGAGAGACATGGACATATTGGAGAGAATCCAGTGAGGGACCATAAAGATGGTGAAAGGATGGGATGAGGAAAGGCTGAGGGAGCTGGGGCTCTTCACCCTGGAGAAGAGAAGGATGTGGTGGTATTAAACTGTCTCAATATCTGATGGAAATAAGCAAACATGATGGAGCCAGACTCTTAACGGTCTTAACAGGACAAGAGGTAAGAGGGATTGAAATACAGGAAATTCCACTTCAAAAAAGAAAAAAAAAACCTGCTTGTTTTGGGGTTGGAGTGGCTTTTTTGCTTATTTTGTGTTTGTTTTTTTTTTTATAGTAAGAGTCATCAAACACCATAAGGCTGCACAGAGAGGCTGTGGGGTCCCCATCCTTGGGGATGTTCAAGCCCTGAGTGACCAGGTGCCAGAGAAACCGGCTCCAGGTGACCCTGCTCTCAGGAGGGAGTGGGACAAGATGACCTTCAGATGTTCTTTCCTGCCTGTGGGATTCTGCAATTCTCCTCCTGTGATGCCTGAAACAGCATCAGAGCCATTCATGGCCCTCCTGGCAGACTGGAGGGTCCTTACTGTGACTATTTACTAAACCGGTGGAGAAAAGCGTAAGAAAATTGCAAATCCAAAATCCACCAGTTTGGTTTTTTTTTTCCTAATTTCCTGTAAAGACAGTGGAATAAAGCCACTGAAAGTAGGGTGAAAACCAGAACTGCCAGCCACTATACAGCTGGCAAGAAGTCATATCAAACCAAGCTTCAAATCTTTATAGAAATTAGCAGACAGTGGGTGCCTGTTATGGTCTCATGTCTGCATGGCCAAAGAAATTGATAGTAGGTATAGCAATTTATTTTTCTTTTTAAGTAGAAAATCATAGAATCACAGAACTGTTTTAAGGGCCCTAAAAATCCTCTACTTCCAACCCCCTGTCATGGGCAGGGACACCTTCCACTGGACCAGGTTGCTCAAAGCCCCATCCAACCTGGCCTTGAACAACTACGGGGATGGGGCAGCCACAGCTCCTCTGGCCAACCTGTGCCAGGGCCTCAGATCCTTCACTGTAAAGAATTTTTTTCTAATACCTAATCTAAACCTACTCTCTTCCACCATTAAACACTCCCAGTGGACTGTTGTCCTACCCAAAGAACAGTCTGGGTGGTGTCCACCAAGCTCTGCTCTCTCCATGAGTATTTTGAGCAGTGAGCTGGGTGGGGGAACCGGCTTTATCCTCATCCAGTGCACACACAGCACCCAACAGGGGAGTGAGGTGACAGCTCCAGCCTCCAGAACAATCTTAACAAACCAGAAGGAATGTTCAACAAAGAAAATGAGGCTCTGCACAATCTAGGTTGACTGCAGGGGCCTGAATGTAGAAAGAACAAAGGAGAGCAGCAACAGGGGATGGGGAGCTGCTGGCCAGTGCTGCATGGAGGGAGGGATGGAGGGATGGAGGGAGGGATGGATGGATGGATGGATGGATGGATGGATGGATGGATGGATGGATGGATGGATGCCACAGGCTTCCAGCTGAACACAGATCTGCAGGGACATTTCCTGTAACAGCGGCTGTGCAAATAGGATTACAATCTTCTCAACAAGGGAAGCAAACCTTCTGCTTGACCCCACACTGTGGATTCTCAGCTGTAAGCAACAAATTCTGCAGCAAAGATTTTTATTGGCAGAGACTGAAGAGAGTCTGGAGGGAACTGGGAGAATGACAACAGGTCAAGAAAACATAGCCTAGGAAAGATTGAGTAAATGGTGTTGCTTTTCCTACAGAAGTGAAGATTGATGGGAAGACTCAATCCTTCAATTCTGCAAGGCTGCTGCAAAGACACAGGGAGGAAAACATTATTTCCATTCTTTTTGAGCAAGACAAGGGAATAGATCTAAACCAAAGCTGGAGATATGAACGGAGACATTGGGAGAGCCTATGAGTAAGGATAGAGAACCTCTGGGAACAGGCACCATGGAGAAAGATCTTCTTGCACCTGGAGGTGATAAAACCACTCAATAATGGGTCCAGTCCTGTTTAACATCTCCATTGATGACCTGAATGAGGGGGCAGTGTATCCTCAGCAAGTTTGCCTGTCCCACCAAACTCAGAGGAATGGCTCCAAGCCCAATCCAGCCTGACTGTGGGCACTTCCAGGGATGGGGCAGCCACAGATTCTCTGAAAAACCTGTGCCAGGGCCTCACCACCCTCTGAATACAGAATTTCCTTCTAATATTAAATCTAAGACAGCTTTCTTTCAGTTTGAAGCCATTACTCCTTGTCCAAAGTCCCTCTCCAGCTCCTCTGGAGCCCCCTTTGGCTCTGGAAGGGGCTCTGAGCTCTGCCTGGAGCCTTTTCTTCTCCAGGCTGAACAGCCCCAGCTCTCTCAGCCTCTCTCCAGAGCTGCTCCAGCTCTCTGATCCTCTTTGTGCTCTCCTCTGGACTCACTCAGGCAGCTCCACATCCTTCTTATGTTGATGACCCCAGAACTGCAGGTCTCTCACCAGAGCAGACCAGAGGTTCAGAATCCCCTCCCTCACCTGCTGCCCACTCTGCTTTTGACACAGCCCAGGACAGGTTTGCCTTTCTGGGCTGCCAGAGCACCATTGCTGGGTCACACTGAGCTTCTCATCCACCCACAGCCCCATGTCCTTCTCCTCAGGGCTGCTCTCAATCCATTCTCTGCTCAGCCTGTGCTTGTGCTTGGGATTGTCCTGACCCAGGTGCAGGACCTTGCACTTGTTGACCTTCACTGGGTTCACACAGTTCCCCCTCTGTGTCCTGTCCAGGTGCTCCATTCCCAGCTCTAACACCACCTTGCTGATGGAGAAGTGCCTTCCCTGGGGGCTTCAGAACTCTTTAATGATGACACCTCAGTTTCTGGATGGCCCACCTGAGACATATTTTTTCTGAGGTTTTTTAACCAGATAAAATCCTTTGACCAGCCTGACCTTCATAAAGAGCTTGCAGATAATTTCACATAAATCACCTTAACACATCAACCCCTTGAGCCTCTGGCCAGCGCAGGTCACTCCTTCCATAAGAGCCTCTCTGAGGCTCCAGTTAAGGAAGGATGATCCCCAGCCACTGTTAGGAGAGCTGTGTCTTCCCAACCCCTGAATTTTGCTGTTTGATCTCTCTTTTGCCTTTTAACCTTCCCTCAGATGAACTAAACAGGTTGATCTCCTTTCATTTCTCACTGGGAGTTTTGTTTACACAGGAGCCACAAGGAAGAATACTCAGAATTTCCTTGCTTTCCATAGAGCTGCCTCCACTTCCCTGCCTGTAAAATGGGCAGAGCTCTCCTGTTGGTAGAGTACTAGAGGCTCACAGAATAATTATAAAAATAAAATTAAAAAGGAACCTTTTAAAGGTCTAGAACAACCCTCATGCAACGAGCTGGGACATCTTCAGCCAGGAATAACTTGGTGAATATGGAAGTTTTTGAAGTAATGAGATCAAAGGGCATCTTTGCAAAGCCTTCTGCTTAGGGTTGACTCTGTCACTTGTGTCATAGATATTCTGCTTTCCAGCTTCTTACCTTAGAGTTTTTTCTCAATTATTAAAACCAGAACTCAATAAACCTGGAATTTACCTGAGAAAATGTCTCTTTCCTCTTTCTCCCAGAGCCTGAACTTATGAACAGGCTCTGCTGTGGAATCACCTTGTTTTGTTTTGTTGGGTTTTCACTCAATGGTTTTAGCTTTGAGTTGGTGTCATTGCACAAATCCCCAAGTGCCTCATAACACAACTGTCAGAAGTCAATCAGAGTGGCTGGAGGGGATGACTTTGAGTTAATTTATTTCCTTCTGGATCTTTTGCGGAGTTTGTAATATTAGTGTCATGTCCCTGGGTGCTTTGGGCAGGCAAGGAGAGGAGAGCAGAGCTCAGGACCTGCAGAAAAGCCTGGCAGGAGGGTGGGTGGTCAGGAGCAATGCCCAGCCTGCAGCAGGGCTGGGAGTGCAGCAGTACAGATATTTCCTCACGCTTTGCTTCCCAGATGAATTCTAAAGCTGATGGAAGGTCCTTGGAGGATGAAGTCATCTCTGTCCCCACAGCCTGAGGACCTCACTGTCTAGCCTAGGTTGACAAGACACAAAATACAACAACAAAAATATAACAACAACAAAACCCCCCGGGGGCATCATATCCATAATCTTGCACAAATTAAACAGGCTTCCAGAAGCTTCTAGAGACACTTCTGAGGTGCTTGACTGGCGTGACATCAGCGATGACTGTGAACAGCCTGACTCAATCGCTTGAACTGTGCTCTTGCCTCCCCTCCTCCAGTGAAGCTCACGGCAGAGCAAAGCGAACGCCCACGGAGGCACCGTGGAGTAGCTGCAGAGTAAAACCAGCAGAGATTATCTCAGGAATGAGCTGTTCCTGCTCTTATCCAGAAAGAAAGACGAAAATTTGTCTTGCTCAGAAAGAATGACTAAAATTCTCTTTTTTGCGTTCTTCCTCATCAAAGCCCTTATTTGAGGAAAGCACCCGATTGCTTCCCAATGGATTTGATTTCTCCTCCCTGCTGCCACTGTAGATGTCTCCAGGAGCAGAGCATTCTGTCCCAGGAACAGATAGGATCAGGACAGGCTGCGAGATAAGACACTCATGACATTTTATGGAGATATACACCGAGCCACAAGCAGAGACAGCTGGCTCACTGTGCCTCTAATTGCAATGACACCAAGAGCTCTGGCTGCTCTCAGCACATCTGATTGCAGCCTTTGCTCAAGCTCATTTTTCACCCAGCTCAGCAACACCATGCAAAGCCACCAGGAACAGCTCCTGTCTAACCCCTTCTTTCATCACCCAGTCATCCCCAAGGTTTGCAGCTACAGCAGCACCCATCAGGTAGGACAGACCCTTTCCTGCCCATCAGAAGGCACCTCCAACCCCACCAAGCTCTGGATGCCTTCACCCAGCACCTCCTGTTGATGTCAGAGGGCTTCACATCTGATGGACTGACACGAAACATAAAGCAGAAGGAAACCACAAGCAATAGAGTTTAGAAGGGGTGGGTGCAAGTTGTCTGCACACATTTCACATTGCACCAATGTCTGCACGTCAGACACGAAGAACAGAGGCAAGGAAAGCAATCTGGAGGCTTGCTGTCCTCCTTTCATGTCAGTCCCAGCTGCCACTTCAATGAACAGACTCTCCTTCCACACCTACCTGTCTTCACATCTTCTCACAAGAGAACAGAATACAGGCTTCAAATCCTGCACCAGACACAGGCTGGCCTTAGGCAAATGCCAAGAAGAAGGGCTGGATATGTTTTGTTTACCTTGGGAATTTCAGATTCATAGACCCTAACACTCCCTCCCCTTTAAGGTATGTAAACTTCTGGAGAGCAAAACTACCTGCTAGAAAAAGTCTTCCACCAAAAGGATCACAGATGCCATGGAAAGAAGGATGCATTCCACCCTCAGAACACAAGGCAGCACACCCTGAGACAGTTTGGTTCCCCAAAGCAGCAGCTGAGGGTGATAAATGACAGAGTGATGGCACAGGCAAGGCCAGGCCTCGCAACCCAAATATCTTCACTGCTGGAGAAGCAATCAGGCTTCCCTGATACTGAGGAATTCAAGATCAAGAGAAAAGGAGCCTCCTGAGTCTTTGGGAGACCAGAGATCTATTGGGCACTGAGCTGTCTGTAATGTTTTCTGCTGTTCCAGGCCTTACCATGACTTAGTGCCAGGTCACTCTGAGCTCATTTTGATCAAAATGTGATGTCACTCTTCCTATTTTTTAAACTGACATTATTACAACAGTTAAACATTTCTTCTGGCTCCCGAAGAAGATGATCTAGACAACTTCAAACTCTGAACTGCCCAAGTACAAATGCTTCAAAACTCTGTTGCTTCTACCTCAAGGGTTTTATTTATATTTTTTACCTGTATTGCCTTCTTCTATTTGCTTTTTTGTGCCATGCTGTCTATTTTTTGTGAACCTTGCATGTAGAACAGTCTCAATCTATCCATATGCTAGACAAACACAGAAGTATTACATATTTCAGTGAACAGCAAAATTAAATTTCCAGTCAGTTCAAAATCCAGGTTTCATCCGCCTTTTCACTGGTTACAAAAGATGAATATTAATGTCTATTTGCTGTAATAAAAAACAGGGAGGAGGAACACAGGGAAGAGGGAACTGGTGTCTAGTTTGCTACTCTGACGTTAGAGTAAACTTATTAATTATAAAAGATGTACACGCACGAATGGACAGAGACCAACTGCACCACACTAGGTCAGCTTAACAAAATTAGAAATGGCATTTATAAATTTATATTGGATTTCAACAGAATAATGAAAAATGCATCTGAGGATGGCAACAAATTCCGAGTCCTCGGGAGCATCTTGATAGACAGAGCTGCAATTGCTGAGGGAAGGAAGATGCAGGGCAGAATGGGTGAATTAATAAAGTAATAGATTCCTAAATCCCAGGATCCTACTCCCCCATCAACAAGCATAACTCATTTCCACTGCCCAAAGAAGAAATATTGTTATTCAATACACACAATCAGAATATGCTCTCACTTCCACCAGTGTTTACTACCAGTCACATTATAAATAAACCTTGCAGAAGGGTAAATGAGAAGCAGCATGGTCTGGTGAGGATACAGTGCCCAGTGGGAAATAAAGAATCTACTTCTACCTTTGGCTGTGATTCATCAAGAGACAGAAAACAACTTGGTATCTTCATTTCATGTTTCCTACCAAGATCATGGAAGAAGACCCAAGTTAGTTATGTCCAGTGTAAATCTAATCAGCAGATCACAGAATAATGATGGAAAAGACTTCTAAGATCATTGAGTCCAACCATTAACCCAACACCACCATGTTCACAGCTACCAAATCCCCAAGGGCCACTTCCAGAAGCCTTTTGAACAATTCCCTGGTTGGTGATTACAGCACCTCCCCGAGCAGCCTGTTCCAGTGCCTGACTACTCTATTGGTGAAGAAATTTTCATGAATCATAGCCCAGAGTCAGCAGTGGCTGTGAGCCAATTTTCCTACCAGACTAAAGTGAATTTGCTAAAAAACTTACAGTGAACCTTCCATTGCACATATTTGAGGAAACACAACCATGGTCAATTTTCCAACTCATTCAGTTTTGCCACAACCTCTCACTGAAAGAGAACGTGGTTGTTCCCTTAATTATTTCAAGTGGTTCTTAATATTCCACCAATCTGATGTTCACAGACTTTCTGCCTATGTTTTTAAACCACAACACAGTCTCCCTAAGCCAGGAGGGAAGATGAGCACTGTCATTTTCTTAATTTCAACTTTCCTTCTTTTCAAACAAAAAAACATTTAAAAAACTGTTTGAAAAGTAAAGGAATGTTCCACAGTAGAAACAGTCACAGGGAGGCAAGGAATTGCTGGGGCTGTTTGCAGCAAGGCAACAGGATGAATATTAACATGGACTGAAGAGGAACGAGCAGTAGAGGTGTTTTTCATCACAGACATTCACCAGAGGGACAAAGCAGAAAAACACAGCAACAAATCCTTGGAAAACATGCTAACACCCAACCCTCATTAGGTGGGGATGCTCCACAATGGAGCTGAGCCTCCTGCCACATCTCCTGCTTTCAGCAGAACGTGGTAGGAGAGCACAGGATTAGCACAGCAAGAGAAAAGAGATTTCACCTTCTTTAAAGGCTTTACAGGCCAGGACAAGAAGACAGTGAACACAGAACATCTGGATGTGTAAATATGTGCTGTCAGTGGAGTTCGTGTTCTCCAGACCAGCTGCACTCACCAAGCATTTGTGAGACAGCAGAGACAGCTACGAGCCTGAGGCAGCCTGTGCAGAGCTAAATTCATTCCCCATCATTCTTTCACCCCAATGACAGTGCCTTAGGTTGAAAGATGGAGCTGGGGGTGTTTATTCTATTTGCCATCAGTTAAATGTGGGGCAGTTATCTTCTGTTAATCGGGCAGTTTTCTTTATGTCTTTATCTCTTCTAACCAATCCTCCCTCTGGCGAGATATCTCCTGTTAATGGGCCAGTGAGTGTCACTGCACGGCTGATAAAATTCCATCATCCCATTGGGAGATGCTCTGGCCAGGGAGAGGAGCCAAGTATTCCTACCCGGGTATAATCTGAGATGTGGAACAACAGAGCAGCCTTTTCCTACTGCATTCCTAGAGGAGCAGCTTTCTTCTCCACTGGATTCCCAGAGGAAGACCAGGCCCATCTTCACCACCCCTGGACCTTCAGAGGAAAACTCCAGCCTTCTACAGGATCCCTGCTCCAACAGGGCACTGCAGGAGGGCTGAGCCACCATTTAATGGGACTGTGCCACCACCCTGACCCACAGGGTGTCAGGGCATATTGTGATTCTGTCAGTGTTGTTTTGTTTGTACTATTTCATTTGTATTTTTAGTTTTGCTAGTAAAGAACTGTTTTTCCTACTCCCATATCTTCGCCGAGGACCCCCTTAATTTCAAAATTATAATAATTTGGAAGGAGGAGGTTTGCATTTTCCATTTCAAGGGAGGCTCCTGCCTTCCTTAGCAGACACCTGGCTTTTCAAACTGAGACAGACAGATATTTTGGGGTACATTCACCCTCATGTTGAGAAAAGCATTGGTCAGGTCTGCTCTGACACAGCTTCCAATCAGTGATGAACCAGAGACCCTAAAAAGCCCCATTTCAGCCAATTTCACAGTTCACCAGGCACTGGAGGACTCCTCCTTCCTGCTGAGGAGCTCTTGTAGCACATGATGGCACCAAAGGGAACCGAGAGCAAATATCAAGGAGGAGAAGCAGCTCGGCTCCAGCGCGTGACTCATGCGAGAGCAACGCCAAGCCCCGAGCAAGCCGAGGCAAAACAGCTCAGTGGCAAACCCTGCACAGGAGAGAAGAGTTGCCCTTAAAAATGCAGACTGCTGGTTTTTCCACCAAGAAAGAGGGTGTATTTTTCCTCTGTGAACTGTATGTAAGATCCTGGTGAAGACAGGTCACACAGTGTGGGGTGCATTTGTCAAAATGTGGGTGCCAAATACATCTCACATGTCCTGTAAGGCTTGGGTGGGGCTGGGACACCTGGCTGGTGATGCACAGCCCTCTGGTTTGGCAGAAGAGTGGGAAACAGCTGTAAATTAAGGCACCTAAATCACAGAACTTTTTGGGTTGGAAAAGACCTTTAAGATCATTGAGTCCAAGCAGATACTGCCAAGGCTACCACTAAATCACATTCCCAGGTGCCCACATTCACATGTCTAATAAATTCCCCCAGGAATGGTGAATCCACCACTACTCTGGGAAACCTGTTTCAATGCTTGGCAAGCCTTTTGGTGAAAAAATTTTCCCTAATAGCCAACCCAAACCTCCTTTACCACAATTTAAGGTTATTTCTTCTTTTCTATCACTTTTTACCTGGGAAAAAAAACCGACCCTTACTTCTCAGTGTGCACCCAAGCTACTGGAAGAGACTTAAATGAAGAGTGGAGACCCAGTCAAAACACATAGGAGGTGCCTACTTTTCAGCAGAGAGAGGGAGAGGGAGAAGTTTGCAGTTCCTGGGAAGCTAAAATATATAACAGATTTTTTAAAATCCCTGAAATTTACTTTTAAATGTATAATTTTCATCAGTCTTTTCAATGTTTTAACCAATTCTACCACTTTCTTCCCAATGCAATAGAAGAACTAAAAAAGCAATGTCTCATCAGACTGGGAAAAGAATGTTGGACTGCAGGGAATTCCCATAAAATAACACCCCATGAATTCCTGAGTCACCTGGAAAAAGCAAACCTCCCTCTCTTTTCTTCCAGTGCAAGAACTGTGGGGTAATGAAGTAAATTCAGGAGAAGACAGGAATGAAAGAAAGGAAATAACCCTCATGTAAAGTCTAATTGAGCAAGAACTTCATGCCACAGGCTGTTGTGCATCCTGAAACCTTACACAGGCTCAAAAATGCAACAGGAATGTGAAAAGAAGGAAGGAAAAAGAGAAGAACAAAAATACATTGTGTGGTATTGAATGCACCACCTCTGACTGAAGAACAGTCTGGGAAAACACTGGGAGAAGCCTTGACATTTAAACAAGGTTACACCAAGCCCCAAGGGCCAGGTTTGAAGGTAATCTCCATAACCCAAGAGAGGAAAGAAAGGAGAAAGGAGAAAGGAAGAGCAGTGACAGAGACTTATCACATACCAAGGGCTCATGGCTGAGCATCCTTCTGTGTCCAGGCAGGTAAAATATAATCCATCTGTGAATTTATGAATTTATTTAAACACATTTTGGAGACTAAAGGCAGGAATGGGCACAAAGAAGTAACTGCAGCCAAGTTCACACCTGATGAAGAGCACAAGATCCATCTGTGCTGTGCTTCATTTTGCTGCTCTGCAAAAAAGAACTGCAATTATGTCATATAATTGCATCCCTGTTAGGGATGAATGTGAATTAAGGTGGTTATAAGGTATAGAAATATTTAAGTCCCAATAAGGTGAGGTGAGGTGAGGTGAGGTGAGGTGAGAGACAGACTCTGCTCTGCTGTGCCTGCTCTCAGCTGGTGACAGCAATTCCGACAGAACTTCCACCACCCAGGAATTCCTGTTCCAACATCATTACACAGAGATGCAATATTGAGTAGAAATGAAGACACCCACACTTGATTTTTTATATCCTCTATCCACACTTGTCAAATCTCAGTGGTCCCTTTTTTTTTTTTTTGTTTGGTTCTTTTTAGAAACTTGACTCTGCATAAACAATAGGATCCACATTTGAGAATTGTTTCCTCCTGCCCTTTGTAGCCATCAGACAGGTTTTTAACTGATTTTTTTTACTCAAAAGCCATTTTCCAGCCTTAAGAAAGCACCATTCTGAAAATAAATAAAGCACAAAAGGAAGGAGACCTCTGTAATGGAGTTGGGACATGGACCAAAAGAACTTGTATTTCAAATGTTCTATTGCACCATTTACTTGTGCTACATTCAGAGCTTTGGGAAGCCATCCAAACCTGCACAGGCACAAAATAATGCATGGAAATTACAGCTGCAAGGTGCCAGTGGCAGCAAGAAGTGTTTTGATGGGGAAAATGAAACTGAAGATTCAAGGATGAGGTGAAAAGCATGGAACAGCTTATGTAGGAAGAGTCCAAACATATGTCCAAAATAAAATAATAAATAAAAATAATAAAAATAATAATAATTAAAAAAAGAGTCCAAACTTTATGTCCAAAACATAAAGGGTGAATTGAGGAGATTTGTCACCACCAAAAAATAAAGTGACAAAGGCAGCAAAAGAAGTCATGTACAAAAATTAATTGGACAAAAGCTGGAGGAGTTTTTGTCCTGTCCAGAGGTTTTTGCTTCCCCTCCTATGTCATGGAGGATCCAAGGGGTCTAGAAGGGATGACGGGAGGGGATGTGGTGGCTGCTGAGTCCCTGAGCACATAAAGCTCCAAAGAAGAAGAAGAAAAATCATGGGAAGTCCAAGGACACTTCTCTGTTTCCAAAACCACTCACAAGCTCATGGCTCCTCTGCAACGTTTTCACAAGGACATGAGTTGATAGGCAAAGGGGGAATGGCTCCAAACTGAAGGAGCCAGGTTTAGATTGGATATTAAGGAATAAATTCTTCCCTGTGAGGGTGGTGAGGCCCTGGCACAGGTTGCCCAGAAAAGCTGGGGATGCCTCATTCCTGGAAGTGTCCAAGGCCAGGTTGGATGGAGCTCTGAGCAACTTGATCCAGTGGAAAATGTCCCTTTCTGTGGCAAGAGAGTTGGAACTGGATGAGTTTTTAACCCAAATAAACCATTCCATAATTTGTATTCCCCTTGGTAAATAACCTGATTAAGTGACATTTAACTTGAAAAAAAAATAATGCTCAAAACACACATCAGCTATGCAAAAATGCAAACTGTCTTTAAATTTAAAGAGGATAGAAAAGCTTATCTGTTGTACCTTTCAAATCAACCACTAATTTCACTATTAAGAGGAAAATAAAAACACTGCAACTGAAGCATAAAGGAAATAATTTAAGGTCAAACAAAATCACAAACAATTCAGGCAATTAAGATCATGAGAGCACTGGGAGGGTGCAGGGAGTTGTGTCTAATGGGTTCCACAACAATACCAGAAATATTAATTCAAATTGAGCAGTGCCTCCTTCTTTGCGCTGCTTTAATCCAAGGATTAAATATTTTCCATGAAAGAGATGGGAATCTGACCCTTAATGATCACATGCCCATAAAAATCAGAAGGTATTGCTGTTATTTCAAGTAGGTATCATAAACTGCACCAACTAAATTTTGCCAAGCACTGTACACATTGCAGATCTTTCAGAATAAAACATTTCACTGCAAAAACAGAGGGTGTGCAGCCCCAGCAGGGAGGGGGAGTCCCACTTTAAATTGCTCAAAAGAAATACCTGCCTCTACCAGGCCATTATTTTACAGGGAAACATTTTAAAATCCATCTTCAAACACTTCAAACACTCAATTCAAAAAGTTGAGGTAGCTGCTCTCTGCAGATAAAATTAAGACAAATTATAAGAGAACGAAACGCTAAAAAAAGAAATCTGGTCCAGATGGATTCCTGTCTGAATTCTATAAAATATTTACAGATCTTCTGTCACCAAAACTTACGTTTCTTTTTGATGAGGTGGAAACCAAAGGCTCTCCACCTGTCTTATTTTTTATTTTTTGGTCTTAAACTCTCATGGAAGATATAATCAAGTTATTTAGGAAAAAAAAAAAAAAAAAAGAAAAATATAGACACACAAAAAAAAAACCAAGACAAACAAACCAATATAAACCACCAAAACCCAACTGACTTTAATCAGTGGGTAATTGCTGCAACTCCAATTAATCAATGTTGTTTCTACAAATCCTATACAAAAGAGACATTGTTCCTTTGCTTAATTTATTCCAAATTTTTTGAACCCTAAATTCCAGGTTCAAGGTTTTGATCATTAAAATAGGCTTAGCTTGGATAAGCACAGCCCGATACCACCATCATTCACATAATAAATTAACAGCCTAGTCCCCTGACAGTGCTGTCTCTAGATACCAAAAGATACTTCATCATGTGTCATAAGGGTAAAACACCCACTTGTTCATTTCAGGCCAGCCAAATTTTCTGCTCCTAAGTCTGTACATTCCATTTTCCAACAGCCAGGCTGACAGAGCTCAGCTCCCCGAGGACGAGGGGGCAGTTTATATGTACATGACATGCTGATTGACTTTCTGTTTGCTGTGGTCCCGTGGGTGATGGAGCAGAGGGAAACAGAGCAATCCTTTAAACTGATGCCAATTATCCCATCAGTTCTGGCAGGACTTTTGGAGAAGGATCTGACTTGAACACCAGCAACTCAACTCTTTTGTTTCAGGGTGTGGATCCAAGCATGGATTGATAGCTCTGGATTTGATGTTAAAAATAACAGTGGGCTAAATTCAAGGGATGAAGGTCCAGGTCATGGCTCTAAGATTTCTTGCTCATGGCTCTGCATCTTTATTCTCCCCACCACCAGTAAGGGAGCCAAAGGCCTTAAAACATGAATTTCTACCACAACAATCACAGAACCATGGAATTTTCATTGATTAGAAAAGCCCTCTGAGAACATTGAGTCCAATCTTTCCCCCAGCACTGCCAAGGCCACCACTACCCCCTGTCCCCAAGTGCCACATCTGCACATCTTTTAAATCCCCCCAGGGATGGTGGCACCACCACTGCCCTTGGCAGCCTGTTCCAATGCTTGTCAGCTCTTTCAGTGAAGAAATTTTTCCTGGTGCATGTGCTAGCCCAAAATTTCTGTCTTTGTTGGCTGTTTTCAGCTCTGTGCAGCACAAAGAACTATTTCCACATATCTATTTGCAGATTAAAAGGGAAAAACAAGCAAACAAGCAAAACCAACCCCACTGTGGTCTGCTTCCAAAGCCATTTCACGTATTATGAGATAAGAACTTTAAATGTTTTAGATGTTGGAGGTGTACCCCTTTTTTTCAATCTGACCTTGGATTCATTACTCAGTTATTATGCTTTTTACAAGCAGAATAAGAGACTACATAATGATTTGGTCTCCACTGGATGTTGACTTGATAAACACTACAATTAATTCAAATTACCATGCTGCCCTTCCTTTCCCTTCACACTTTCAGAAATGTCTCTCTAAACCAATCTATGATTACCAGTCATACATAAAAGCTTCAGAAAAACACTCCTCCACAAGCATATGGCAGAGCAAATTCATCCAGCACTGCCGGCTTTCCATGGCCTTTATCTTGAGGAAGGCATTACACAGAGATAGAGATGTCTCTCCGTGCTGGCTTTGCTCAGAAAGGCACAGAGATATCCTTTATCCCATTCTGGAGTGCACCATGTCCTCAGGAGAGCATCCCAGAGATGCTCCAGGCAGATGCAGACTGTAATCAGCCACCCAGGATCTCAGCTGTGACATCCACGCTCAAAGTCAAGCCTGCGCTTTCTAGGAGCTGCACCAGGCTTCAGGCACACGCCATGGCAACCAAATTCAAGTGCACTTGTTGAAAACCATCACTTACACAGAGAGAAAATAAAAAAAAAAAAAAAAACAGTGATGGGGGAGGAAAAATATAGCAGCAAGTTTAACTAAGTATTTTATGAACAACATAATTGACAGAATCACCAAATCATTTAGGTGGAAAAGACCTCTAAGATCATCAGGTCCAACCTTTGACTGATCTCCACCTTGTCAACCAGACTTAGTGCCATATCCAATTGTTTCTTGGACACCTCCAGGGATGGGGATTCCACCACTTTCCTGGGCAGCCCCTTCCAACAGTTAACAACCTTTTCCATGAAGAAATTCCTCCCGCTGTCCAACCTGAGCCTGCTCTAATGCAGCTCACGATCATTTCCTCTCATCCTGTTCCTTGTTCCCTGGGAGGAGAGACCAACACCCACCCGGATGCCCCTCTTGTCAGGGAGTTCTGGAGAGCAAGAGCCTCCTTTTCTCCAGGCTGAGCCCCTCCAGTTCTCTCAGCTGTTCCTAATAGGATGTATTTTTAGCCCCTTTTCCAGCACCATTCCCTTCTCTGGACATGCTCCAGCTCCTCAGTGTCTCTCTTGAAATGAGGGGCTCAGAACTGGACAGGGATTCCATCACTTTCCTGGGCAACTCCTTCCAGAGACAGGAATTCCATCACTTTCCTGAGCAGCCTCTTCCAACAGTTAACAACATTTTTCCATGAAGAAACTCTTCCTTTTGACAACCTGAACCTGCTCTGATGCAGCTCAAGGTCATTTCCTCTCATCCTGTTCCTTGTTCCCTGGGAGAAGAGACCAACACCCACCTGGAGTTGTGGAGAGAAAGTCCCTCCCAAGCCTCCTTTTCTCCAGGCTGAGCCCCTCCAGTTCCCTCAGCTGTTCCTTATAAGATGTATTTTTAGACCCTTTTCCAGCACCATTCCCTTCTCTGGACACAGCTCCTCAATGTCTTTTTTGAAATGAGGGGCTCAGAACTGGACACAGCACTCGTTGTGTGGCCTCACCAGTGGCCAGCACAGATGGACAATCACTGCCCTTGTCCTGCTGGCCACGCTATTTTTATACAATCCAGGATGCCCTTGGCCTTTGTGCCCACCTGGGCACACACTGGTTCACACCCAGACACAACAGCCACCGTTTAAACACAGCAATAATCAGAATATCCCCACCACAGACCCACTGCTCCTGGAATTCCCCCATGCAAGGGAAGGACGAGCACAGGGAACAGCACTTCAGCTGTCAAACATAGCAGGTATGAGTTAACCTGAGCCATTACAGCCTCCCTCCTGCATCAGGACATTGTCCCAGAGCACACTGAAGCAATTCAGCCTCCCAGATTTAACAGCATGACACTGGTGCTCAGGGACAGTGAGATGGAAAAGCTCTTAAAATAACAACCTCAAACGGTGTAATTTCATTAAGGCAGGCTGACCCTTGCTGCTTCTGCTCGTGTTCCTCCCTGGTATTGTTACTCTGTGATTTAGTTCACTCCCTGGAAAAAGCTCCTCTTTCTTCCTGTCTTCCCAGTCGTGTATATATTTATAAATATGGAGAAATAAAGAGAACACAGATAAACCCTCAAGGTATTTCTTTCCATATTGGTCTGAGCGAGAGTACAAGAACAAGATATTTTGTGTGTTACAGACAGTGGTTTGCAAGAGTGTGCACAGCCTTCTTTCAGTGCTTATTTAATCACCAAAAACAGCTACAAGAGCTAACAGTGCCTGATGGAGACGTGGAAGACTCTTCAAGCTCAACTGATGGTTCTGCAAGTTAAAGGCCCAAAAGGTACTAAAAACTGCAAAATCCACAAACCCCAAAACAAAGGAAAAAACCCAAACAAACAACAAAGCCTCAAAAGCATAGGATAGTTTGAGGTGGAAATCTAGCCCTGCCCTCTCTGCCATGGGGCACTATCATTCCAGGTTGCTCCAAGCCCTGTCCAACCTGGCCTTGGACACTTCCAGGGATGGGGCATCCCCAACTCTTATGGGCAACCTGTACCAGGGCCTCAGTACCCTCACAAGGAAAAAATTTTTCTAATATCCAATCTAAATCTCCTCAACTTCAGTTTGAAGTCATTTGTCCTTGTCCTGGTACTCCAAGCCCTTGTCCCAATTCCTCTCCAGCTCTCCTGGAGCCCCTTCAGGCACTGGAAGGGGCTCTGAGGTCTCCCTGGAACCTTCCCCTCTCCAGGCTGGACATTCCCAGCTCTCCCAGCCTGGCTCCAGAGCAGAGGGGCTCCAGCCCTCGGAGCATCTCCATGTTCTCTGGATTCACATCAACAAGTCCATGACTTTCATATGTTGGGAATCTTGGACCTGGATAAATTACACAAGGGGGTCTCACAAGAGTGGAACGGAGAGGGGGAGCTGAATTTCCTGCAAGGAGAAGAAAAGGAGAGAAAAGAGAAAGCTGCATTTCCTGCAAGAAGAAGACCGGATGAGTTCTCAGACATTTCATTCTCTAGCTCCTCTCCAGGAGTTCTGCACAAGTTTCTCCATCAGCAAAAAAAAACATTTCAATTTTGCGTATATGTCAATCTCTATATTTTAAATTCGTGTCCCATCCCTGGAAGTATCCAAGGCCAGGCTGGACAGGGCTTGGAGCAACCTGGTCTAGTGGAAGGTGTCCCTGTCCATGGAAAGGTGGGATTGGGATTAGATGATCTTTTAGATTCCTTCCAACCCAAACCATTTTGTGATTCCATGAAAATTACAACATACACCCTTACAGTAATTTCAATTCTATATTTTAATTAGCTTTTAAAATAACTCAAAAATTAGACAACTAGAATCTCTTTTAAATACTTTGATTTGTCAAGTGATTCTCAATATGTAATTCCATGTTATTTGATCCTCTCTGAAACAAGTTTGTAATTAACCAAACAGAGGCGTGAGAATCCCGAATAAAGATAAGGACTGTCAACCTCCACCCAAAATCCTCTGGAGAGGGTGAACACCAATCAGTAATTTCAAGCTGTGGTCTCAGGAGAGCTTCTTCCTTTCCCAAATCTGTCAAAACTCTCAACTATCACAGTCCAGCCCAGCCTCTCATGCTGTTTTACCCATGGGAGAACCCAGAAACCACATTCACCAACCTTTGAAGAAACCTGTCAAACTTTTTACTTAATGAAGTAAAATTTAATTGCATTTGAATAATTCTTTGACATATTTCATGACCAAATCAACCCAGACCTTTTCAGACAGTGAGGAAGACAGGGATGTAAACTTCATTACAGTTCCGTACAACCACCAGAAAAGGATATAACTTCATAAAAAGGGTTGGTTCAGTATATCACTGCCAACTTTTCCTACAGAAATTACTTATTTCACCACCAGCTCCTCAAAGAGCATTTGGTGGTCAAAATATTCAAAGTGTATCCATTGGGGGAGCTTTGATAGCCACATAAGGATGGATATCACCAAAAAAGGTGTTCCTGCCACGGTGGGGGTTGGATAAGATGATCATTAAGGTCCTTTCCAACCCAAACCATTCAATAATTGTATGCCTGAAAACCCACAGAGGCCTTGGCATATTTGGGACATGATTTTTCCATGTTTAACCTCTTCAAGAGTGACCAACAAAGCAAGAGAATCCAAACCCACATGTGACAGCACTTCCACACCACTGACAAACACACCAAAGACCAGCACTTATTTATGAAATGTTAAGAAAAATTCTTTCTTGAGGGACTTCAGTCTAAGTGGCATCTGCTTGTAGCCTCATGCTGTCAGTGCTGAAACACCCCTGGAATTATTAAACATCACAGCTGACAAGTCTCCTACCTCAGAAAGGTTGTTCTTTACTCCAGGGAATTTAGTGATAGACTTCATCTTGATACAGAGGAATTGATCAAAGAACTGAAAATTAGTGGCTGCTTGGGTAACCATGACTCATTCACTTAAAAAAAACCAAAAAAACAAAAAAACAAAAACAAAACCAAAAAACCTCAAAAACTATTAAAGAAAAATTAAGTCTAGAACGTTGCTGGTTTTAAAAGGCCTGTTTTAAAAAGGTATTTAATTATAAAAATAGAAGGGTGTAAGAGATGATAAAAATAACAACATGTTGAAATTTCAAAGGAATCCACAATTCTCATCTAGGGAAGATGGCAGCCCTTCCTACAGGAGGTAAAGAATTGTATAAAACACTACAAAACCTTATGTTGGCATATGTTTTTGGGAGAAAAAAAAGAAAACAAATCAACTAGAGAAAAAATCCAGAAAAATTTCTCCCATGTCACCACAAAAAAACAAAACAAAACAAAACAAACAAAAAAAACCCCAAAAAACAATAAAAATAAATCTATAGCCAAAAAAAAATGCCAAATAACTAAGAAAAAAAAAGTTGGAGGCAAAAATTAATTTTCACAGTGGAGCTGGTAAAGGACAGGAGACTGAACTCAGGAAAAATTCAGATAAATCAGGAATGTTTGTAAATTATTTCCACCTTCGGAAAATATTTGATAAACATCCAAACACAAAATTTCACTAAAAGTAAGTGGAAATTAATGTCCACCCCATCGGTTGCTCAGGAAAGCCCAAAAATAGCAGCTCAGATGTGATTAAATCCAGCAAGCCTGGGTAACACAAGCACCAAACACTGTGAAAGAGCAGGGCAAGCAGCGATTTGGCTCATTAGTGCTGATTTGTGACACCATTTGGAGAGAATCAAGGGGATTCCAGAAAAAAAGCTAACGTGGAATCAAAGTAAAAGGGTAAAGCAGGCAATGCTGGGCTCATTAATGGCCCGCCAGCCCAACAACAAATCCAGGAGAAGAAGAGGAAAAAAATAAATGAAAGGAAAGAAGAAAAAGAAGAAACAGCTGATGTTGGTCTCTGTTATTAAAGAAGACTTATTTAATTTTGGGCTGCAATGGGCAATTTAACACTTCCTTTCTCACCAGCAAGGAAGGGACAGCTCAATGCACTGATCCTTCATCTGTTGGAAACTTCATTTGTGAGAGAGTTATTAAATATTCAAATCAGTATGGATTTATGGAAACTGTGGTTTATTGAACCCTAGGAAATGTTTTCATCCACAAGATCACACTGATGACATGAAACCTGTGGGACAGAGCATCACTTTGAGTGACCAAAGAAAATGGATGTGTCCCAGAGTTAACAAACTCATCCGCCACAAGGTATCAGGCTATAATTACATGAAAGCCAATTCCAGAGGTGGGGTGAGTTTCCAAAACAGTCCAACAGGGGTAGATTAAGCATTGGAATAGTCTGTCCTGTCCAACTCTACTGCCAAGCTTGATGAAACATCAACAAAGCATCAAAAGAGAGCCCAGAGGAAAGAGGGCCTACAAGAGAGATGGAGGAGGACTTTGGACAAGTGCCACAGGACAAGGGGGAATGGCTTCAAACTGAAGGACGGAAGGTTTAGATTGGATATTAGGGGGAAATTCTTCCCTGTGAGGGTGGTGAGGCCCTGGCACAGGTTGCCCAGAGAAGCTGTGGTGGCCCCTGGATCCCTGGAAGTGTCCAGGGACAGGCTGGATGGGGCTTGGAGCGACCTGGGAGAGTGGAAGATGTCCCTGGCCATGGCAGGGAGTTGGAACTGGATGATCTTTGAGGTCCCTTCCAACCCAAACCATTCCATGATTCTTAGAACTTGCTCCCTTGGCATGCAAAAACTTAAGCTCCTGGAAGAAAGCAGCACCAAAGACAATTTAAGTGGAAAACTGATGTTCAGCAGTAAATGATGAATTTAGGCCACATAAATCCAGGAAAAGAACTCTCTCTTGGCACTGAGGTTCTCAGGGTTTCCAAGCCATCCTCCCTGGATCAGTAACCTCTCATCTGGAGGTCTTGAGCCAGTGGTTGGAGTCCACAACAGTGTCACCAACACCCCAGCTTGCTGTCTGAGGTCCTTAAAAAAGAATCATCCTCTTCCCCAGCAGTTATTTACATTCCATTTTTGTTTCTCTCTCTGTAGAAGTGTTTAAATTATACAGATACATCACAGCCTTACTCTTCTCCATTAAATATTAAAAGGATTTTTTTTGTTTGTTTATGGCCTTTTTTTTTTTCCTGTTTGATCCTTTTTTTTTTTTTTAATTTAGAAATAGAATGCAAGGAAACAACCGTGTTCAACTTTGCATTAGTACTGCTCTGCCTAAATGATTGTATTACAAACATTTATTTCTTGTCTTTGCACAAAATTTTGTTTGATAATGGAAGTTTAAAATATTCTTGATATCTCACCTAGGAGGGTATTTCTTCCATGAAGAGAGAACTACAAAGAAATATATTTAAGGCAAGAATACCTAAGACCATTAACATTATGTAGTGAAGTAAGTAGAGCACTTGGAGGGAAAAAAAAAGAAAATAAATTAAAAAAAACCCCACACAGTACCCAAAACAAAATATTAGAATAGGAGATTTACACCTACAGAAACTAAGAAAATTTGGAGAGACAGATTTTATTCTAGGTAATGACTTGAAACAGCTCCTGGGTTTTTCCATTACGGGAAAAAAAATCTGGGGTATGGAATGAAAGTGTGGGTTTAATTTCATCTTTATTTCTCACTACCCAAATGCATTTTAATTTGCAATAAATTAATTCTCCCTGAGGCAAGTCTGTTTTGTCCATGAGGGTGATTAGTCAGTGATCTCCCTGTCTGTATCTTGACCCACCAGCTCCTTTGTCCCATTTTTCCCCCTCTCATGCAGCTGGGAAAGAGGGGAATGAGCAGCTGGGGGGGGTTTGCAGAGGCTGATCCACCCCAGGCAGCAACAGGTGTAAAACACAGCAGCTCAAAGGTGAAATTAGAAAGTTCAGGTCCAACCACATCCAAAGGCTTGGCCCTGTCCCTGTAACTCTTCTCCTGACCTGCTCCTGGCCTCACACATTCATGGGATTTTTCCTTTATCCCTGAGATTTGGCACTGCTGTTCTTCCACTTGCTCCACATTCCCTTACAGGACAGTATTTCCCTCTTGCAGAGCTATTTTCCAACCTATCCCTTCCTCTCTTGCTACACCAAAATATTCAACACATGAGCACCCTTTAAAACACTCCTCCAGAATCTGAAATTAATAATTCCACATGGAACCTGTTTCTATTTTTTTTCCTGTGTTTGTGCAGCACCTGGGATCCCCAAATTGCCTATTAAAAAAAAAATATGGCAAAATGGAGCTACAAAGAATTAGACACCAAAAAAAAAAAAAATACTGAAAGACTGTAACAGCAGAAACCAGCAAAAATCTGATAAACAATGAAATTAATTCCACCAATCTGCATTCACCCCAGCTTTGATTTCAGCTATTAATGTGGAAATGATGACTGCTCAGATCTGCTGTGCTGCAAATTGCTCAAGTTCAGATTCACCCACCTTAATATGAAGCTAATAGGAAAAATGTTATTATTCATCTCTGTTACATTTCCTGTAAGCGATGATATGGGCCATGATACAAATGCACACAAAATCACCACTTTGGATTCTTAAGACATGGACATTTAACAAGTTATTCAAGTGCCATTTTAGCTACATGCAGGACAATGTCCTTTGCTCCAGAGAAGTAAGTCCAAGCATTTTAACTTCAGAATTTCATGAATTTAAAACAAAGAATTAAGTTTCTTCTCTTCTAGAACATCAAAAAGTTGTCAAATTCCCATTTGCTGCCTTTTAACTCATTTATGTGATCACAAGATATCACCCATAGAAATGTCCATGTCCACACAAGAGTACCAAGAATTACCCGAATTAATGAATTACTGAATCCATTAATTCCTCCTCCAATTTCTCCTACTGGTTTTCATGTCCATTTGCTGGAGGTACACACATACCTTTTCTCTCCTGGCAATTTATTGTCTCCCTGTTGCAAGATGCCACCATCACCTTTTTTTATTTTTCTGAATCCATATTTCTGTGTAATTTTATATTTTGATCGTGTCTCTAGCATGAGGAAGCACATGATTACATGTGTGGGTTGTAACACATTTTCTCTATTAAATGTGGTAGCCTACAGTCTGCAGAAACCACTGAAAATTATTATTGGTTACAAGAAGATTATTTTTTGGGTTGATTGTTGATTGGTTGGGGAAGGTTTTTTTTGGTGTTTTGGTTAGTTATTTTGTTTTTTTTCTTGCAGATCATCAAAAAAAAGACTTCATAACCTGTTTTGATTTCCCTGTCCTCAACAATCTCCAGATGGGAAAGAGCATTAGGGGAAGGCTGAAAAACCCAACTCATAGCAAACAAAACCTTGTAATTTTCAGCTCAGACTCCACTAAAAATTCTGACTTCTCTGACACCTGATACCTTCCACTCACCTTTTATCAGCTCACCCTGTGCTGAGTAAATGAGTGCAGTGGTTTTAACATCCCCATCAAGAGTTTCATCCATTAACACCAGTCCTCCCAAATTCCTTGTCAAAACAGGATTCCTCAATTCCTCCTCTTCCCCACACTGAGCCTCCATAAACCACCACAGCATGACAGACACATCGTGGAGTAATTTACGTTGGAGAAGACCTTTAGGATCATCAAACCAACCATTAACCCAGCATTGCCAGGGCCACCACTAAACCACGTTCCCATGTGCCACATGTCTTTAAAATTCCTCCAGGGATGGTGGCTCCACCACTTCCCTATGGGAGCCTCTTCCAAGGCTTTTTATGAAGATTTTTTTCCCTAGTATCCAATAGAAATGTTTCCTGGCAGAACTTGAGGCTGTTTCCTCTTGTCCTTTTTGCTTGAGGGATGTGCCTCACATGGTTCCATCCTATGTCACTTTAACCAAGAGCCTCTAAGTGCACAGCCTTCTCCATCCACATCTGGCTTCCCATGGAGGAAAAGAAGAAAGAAAGGGAAACAGAAAATAAAAGCAGGATGAAATCCCCCTGGCAATATTTATCTACTCTCCCACTTGGCCTCACAGATATTGTCTCCACCCCAGAGCCACCAACCAGGTCACGGAGCAGAGGAAAGAAAAGGGGATTTAATGATAACTCTGATCAGGAAGATGCCACCAAACAATACCATGTGTACAACAACATTTCAATCAAAATTAATTTAACTGCAGAAGTTCAAATGATTAAGCACATGCATAAAAGTTAGTGGGTTTACCATCCTTTAATGCTCTAAAAAAAAAAAAAAAAAAAAACAAGACAGCACTGTGGAAGTTAAATGTTCAGCTAAAGTGATGGTTTAAATCTGTAGAAAGGCTTTCACTTGGATGAAGCACTCCAGAACAGGGGAATAAAAGGAAAAGGAAAAGGAAAAGGAAAAGGAAAAGGAAAAGGAAAAGGGAAAAGGAAAAAGGAAAAGGAAGAAAAAAGAAAAAGAACAACCTTCCAGTCTCCCCAGGCTATCACTGCACCATCCCTCTTTCCTCTCTGTCCTTGAAAAAATCACAAGTTTTAGTCATACTCAATAAATTCATTATTTATAAAACAATCAGCCTTTCTATATATCATACTTAGTTATCCAGGGAAAAAAAATCCAACCAACCCACTGTATTTGGTGGGAATATGCAGTAGCAAAATAACCAAAAAAAAAAGCAAAATCTCGCTATTTCACTTCCATAAGAACCTCTCCAGAACTTCAGATCACCTCTACTACTGCTTTTTACTACTGAACAGCTCCATTTCACAGTTCCTGTCTGTCTGCACGCACCTTGGATTCCCACATGGCCATCCAGGAGCTCAAAAATGTCACGTCTGTTATTAAAAATAACCTGCAAACACTTTTTTCCTTCATTCATTCATTCATAGCAAGAGGTGCTTCTTTCTGGGTGAACTTGCAGCCTGCTTCAGCAAGCAGAACTGACTCACTTCTCCCACAAACTACTGCATGCCTTTTACATTATTCATACTCCAAGTTGTTATTTCTCTGCATTAGCAAACAAGAACAAAATATCCAGGGTTCCATTTTTATGTCTTTCAATGAGGTGAAAATGCTGTCGATGGATTTCTTCCTCAAGCAAAAACTTTGCTGGACCAACAGCCTGCTGTAATTAAGGTTAGACACCTCAATTAAAAAGAAAATCCAATTTTTGGTGTGTTGTTTCTTTCCGTGACAAAATCATCATTTCTGTATGTGATACGTGAGTTGCAGGATGCTGCCAAATAAAATGTAGCACATAAATATAAAATGATAGAGATTATTAAAGGTTATTCTGAGATAAATAATAAACATACTGCAGCAGAATTTTCTCAGAGGTGCTGGACCAATATGCAAAAGATTGGAGATGGAAAAGAAGTAATTAAAGAGGTAACTCCCATCCCTAGCCCAGCTGCTATCTCAATCTTCTGGGTGTTTTTCATGGCCTGAAGCTGTCACCAGTTTTAGTTTGACAAATGGGGAGTGGGGAAAAAGAAAGAAAATAAAAGCCTTATTTAGGACCTTTTCCATATTAATTAAAAACTTGCTGATGAGACAGAAGAAACAATGCAAGCCATGTTACTGCCCAGAGAGGTTGTGGATGCTTCATCCCTTGAAGTGTTCAGGACAGGCTGAATGAGGCTCTGAGCAACCTGATTTAATGCATGGCACTTCTTCCCATGGAAGGGTGTTGGAATTATATGGTCTTTAGGGTCTTTAAGGTCTTTAAGGTCCCTTCCAATCCAAACCACTCTATGATACCCTATATAGAACAAATAAATATCTGCAAATACAAATACATAATTTGGTAACTTCCAATTGAACATGTTTGGTTTAATGGTTTGAGAACCAGGTTGATCAGATCCTTGCTCCCCACTCCCCCTTATCTTTGGTCACCTGGGATGCTCCCACAGAGCAAGGGAACATCCCAGCTCTCTTCCTACCCCATTCACTGGCTGCATTTAGAGGGCTCTGCTCTGCAGCTAAAATCAGCAATGTTAACTGCAAGATTTTACATCCTTTCTCAAAATATGGGTGGGGATGATGCAAAGAGCAATGGGATTCCCTTCCTGTTTCTATCACTACTTATTTTTCTTTTTTTGTTTTTATTTTATTCTGAGTTTCCTTTGCATAAATTAAACCCCGAGGAAGGGTGGAAGGAGCAGAGAGAGAAATGGAAGGGGTGGGGAAGTGTAATGCAATTATAACACCTAAACCAATCTATTACAGAGCTGCAGGGGACAAGGACAGAGAGATCCTGTCGTGAATAATTCCTGCAGCTCCTGAGGACTTCACCAGCCCAGCTCCAGCCTCCAACACCTCCAGCACCAGGAGCAGGAGCTGCCTGTGCTGAGCATCCATCTGACTGGGCAATGGAAAGACGTCCTGCTCCCCCTGGCTAAGAGGGATGCAGGTGAAGCACAGCCAGGCTTTAATCAGAGAAGAACTGATAAACTGATAAATAAAAATTCACATCAAGGTGAGTTTGTGAGTTTTGCAGGATTTAGGGCCGGCTGGATGCTGGTGTCACTCAAAATATATGACCAGAAGCAAGGCTGTATAAAACATATTTAACAATTGCACTTGCCCCTCCTCTGAGTCAGAGAAATTAACTTTTCCTTTGGAAAAAAAGGCAGGAAAAAGTGAATGCAATGAAAGAGATGGGAAATTCCAGGTGTTTTTCCTGGAAGTTCATGGGAAGAACCACCGAGATCTCAGGGTGGATGTGGAGAACTGACATTGTAGAAAAGAGTGGGGAAATTACAAATCAAATTTGAATTTTCATTGCACAAAAAAAGAAGGGAGAGGGATGAAATCCTTGACTGTGTGCCACCGTGTCACTTTCAGAGAGAGGATTTTCTGACTGCCACTGTACTTCACATGGCAGCTTTAAAGGTTATGGCTGAAGGGGCTCTTCCAGCAAAGCCTTCAATGAACTCCGAGTGAAATAAAAACACACACCAAAAAAATCAACAACAAAAGCAAGGCAAGGACAAAATTTCTGAGCAAATATCCCCAAGGGCTGCTGCCTTGCTCTGGAAATCTTCCTGCCTCCTGCAACACTCTCCCAAATTAATTTAGTAGCAGGATCATGCATAGCAACACCCAGGTTCAGTAAACAGCAAAGCACATCCTACCAAAGGTCAAGAGCAACCTAGAACTGCAATCCCTGTCTGTCCAGCCAGGCAACACAAGTGTGCAGCATCCCTCTCATTTCCAGGCAAAATGTTTCCATTTTCAGATATCTGCTACCGGCAGTGAAGCGCTCACAAATAATGGATCGTGATATGAGCTCAGAGAAATTTTTAGAGGAAGCAATTGAGGATAACCAAGTTCAAAAAAGGCTTGAAGAAAAATCCTGCCAATTCACACTCAGGAAAACAACAAACAAACCATAAATTAATAAAGTACACCCAGACAATCATACACACCACTTGTCCCTATTTTGAATTGAACAATGAAGTCCTGAGAGCTCATGATGTTGTCCTCCAGCAATCACCATCATCTTGGTCTAAATTGGAAAGAAGGCTCAGGGGGGACTTTATTTCTCTCTAGAACTACCTGAAAGGAGGCTGTGGTGAAGTAGGGATTCAGCCTCTTTGCCCAGGCTCCCAGTGACAGGACAAGGGGTACTGGTGTTGTCATGCCAGAGGAGGTTTGGATTGGATAAAAGGAAAATTTCCTCACTGAAGAGTGGTAAAGAATTGGAACAGAGAAGCAGCGGAGTCACCATACCTGGAAGTATTCAAAAAATGAGCAGATGTGCCACTTTACCATATTATTTAGGGGGTGTGGTGGTGTTTGTTCAAAGGCTGGACTTTGACAATCTTAAAGGTCTTTTCCAACCCTAAAGATTCCACGATTCTACAATTCCATCTCAAGACACTTCTCCCTGGACAAGATTTACCCCAAGGGCCATTCAAGAGCTCCACCAGTTGAGAACAGCAGTGGTACCATCACAGCTGATGGTTACAAAACTGCCCACAGGCAGCAGAAACCAAGCTGGAAGCTCCCTGAGAGAAAAGCTGATGTCCACAAGCTCCACCCAGCTGGAAAGTCATGGCAATCAGAGGACACACACTTGGCCTCAATCCTATTTACATCAGAAATATTTTGACTTGCAGTGGGTGCCCTGGAGTTGTGATCATCTTCCCACCAAGGTAGCAGTTACACCAGCTAAAAAGCACAAACTGAAAATAGAAAAAGCTTGTTTTCTATTTTTCTTCCTCAAGCTGAATCCCATTTGGATTTTATCCCTGGGGTAACAAGGATACTGATGCAATAGGAACACCCAAAACCAGAATATCAGATTCCATATTCCCTAAAGAGTCAATAAATACCACATTGACTTTTAAGCTGAAAACCATTTGTTGTGGTTGTTCACTGGGGCTCTGAATGTGTGTGTGTGCTGGTGGGGGTGGGATAACCATAAAAACATCCCACATGGAAACAGCATTAGCACATTCCTTTTGTAGACATTTTTCTCCATCTATCAAGGAACTATTTCACAGAATAACCCCTCACGTGCACCACCCAGCACAAAAAACATAAATACATTAATCTACAACTACAAGAGCGGAAGGTGAATAGTATCAGTAGTTTAAATCATGCTTTCCTTGCTTGATTCCACTGGTTGCAACCTTTGATGGAGTCAAGCACCTTATTTAGGGTATCTGCTTTGGAATAAAAGGAATCATTTTCCAGACCATAGAGGGGCTAAGAGCTAGATGCACTTTAATCCCTTCTGCTGTGGAGAACAGCTGGCTATGTTCCAGTAAGCTGTTTTACTTATTTCCCATTTTTATATTTATCTACTCGTAGATATTAAAAAAAAAAAGGGACAAGGCAAAGAGGTGGTGGAATAGCAGGTGAAAGGCTCAAGAACTGCATCTCCCAAAGCCCATCCATTATCAATTTGATTTCCTCAACAGAAATCATCTCATTTCCAAGTGGGAAACAAAATCTTCTCCATAAGCACCTGAACACCCACAGACCCAGGATCACATCTTCAGTACAATTGAAATGTTAGAAATCCACAGATGCTCCAAGGGCTGGAGAGCTGGGGCTGGGAGAGCTGGGGCTGCTCAGCCTGGAGAAAGGAAGGTTCTGGTGAAATCTTATAGACTCTGATAGACTCTTCCAGTGCCCAAAGCAGCTCCAGGAGAGCTGGGGAGGGATTTGGGACAAGGGGTGGAGTGACAGGACAAGGGGGAATGGCTTCAAACTGACAGAGGGGAGATTTAGACTGGATTTTAGAAAGAAATTGTGTATTTCTTTATGAGAGGGTGATAAGACCCTGGCACAGGATTCCCAAAGGAGCCCCATCCCTGGAAGTGTCCAAGGCCAGGCTGGATGGAGCTTTGAACAGCCTGGTCCACTGGAAGGTGTCCCAGCCCATGGCAGGGGGTTGGAACTGGATGGTGTTTAAGATCCCATCCAACCCAAATTGTTCTGTGATTCCATGATTTTTTGCAGGATGAGAATATTCTGGGGAGCTGAGAGCAGCATCTGTTTGCAGTAAAGCCTCACTACCTGCCCTCGAGGTTTATTTGCATTCTGTCACACCAAAACTGCCAAAACCCCACGTGTTTAACTGGAGGAGCAAGCCTTTTGCATTATGAATTTAAAAATAAATATATTATAATTCAAAGATATTATAGTCAGCCACCAAACCCACCTCCCTCCTGACAGACATCCCTGCTCTAAAAAAGAGAAACAACTCAAAGGGACTCTCTCAACCTCCCCCTTTCCCCAAGCACAAAGTGGATGCTATTTAAATCCAGTGACAATCTGCAGCACACAAAGGACAGAGAAATTTAATTTTGTGGAGAAATGACGTAATATGGTGAAAAATAATAATCAAAGGCTGAATTTGTGCTATTTCCAACAGGCAGCTCAGCAGCCATAGCGGTGTTCCTTAGCTGGGCTCTCCTACAAGAGCATCCTGTCAAAAAGTAACATTAACTTTCTACAGCCCATATATAGCAGTGACATTTTTATTCTGCTAATTGATTAAAAAAAAAAGAGGTAAAAATAAAATCAACTTTTGAACTACCTAAGAGCAGTAGCTTTTTTGGCTTGGAATGATGCTATTTGAGATGAGTGCAGAGTCTTTTAAACAGCACATTTGCCATGGACAAAGCTCTCTGCAGGCACTCTCTCTTGCCTGCAAGGATGATAATTATTTTCAGAGGAATAAATCCTAACTTGTAGTTTGCAACATCTCTTTCAGCCCTTCGAAACAGCATGATCTGAATTCTTTTCAGTGCAGCACTGCTGACCTTCACACATATAATATTACATTCATTAAATATCCCTTCTAGCCTTGTTGCTGAGATCTACCACTCTGGACAATTTTTCTTGTCCAAAACTTTAACTCCACACCATGGAAGGAGATGACTGTGGGTAGTACCCACCTCAAAAGAGTCTCATGCTTCTATTTTTTTATTTTCATGCATTTATTTTCAAAACAGGTTAGGAATAACTGGAAACTTCTTAATTTACACTGCTGGCAGCTCCCAGTCCAAAAGCAACTACAACTCTGTGGCAGAGAAAAGCAAACTACTTTAGATTTAATTATTTGCCATTTAATTAATGAACAGAGTTGTAGCTGTTTACAACTCTGTAGCTCTCTGAAGCTTTTTGGTATTGAGGGAAAAGTGAGAAGACCAACTTTAATGCACACATCCAAACAAAGCACATTTTAATGCTTAACAGGGACATTTTGATGCATCAGTAGATGTCACACCTTTGGAAACCACAGTAAATACAAGCTGTGGGAATCAACACATCATCACTGCTTCTAGGAACATCAGAAATGGACCAGAAATGGATTAGATGTTGATATCTTTTGGCTGGAAAATAAAGCAGATTGCTTCTCAGGAAGGCACTCAGAGCCCAACTTCCCAACCTTGCTGCAAGCAGTGGCACAGAGTTATTTACAGGCACCAGGGGCTTACACCAAAATTTACTGAGAGCACTTGATGCTTTCCCCTTCATTTCCAATTCCTTCTGCTCAGCATTTCCCTGCCTGCGCCCTATGGAGGACTTTGCCTTTTACTGAGGCCATCACAACCCTGATTTCTTTTGCCAAACATGACATTTTAAAGGCATCATGGACTCCAAGGGACTTCCACGCAGCTCCTCTAAATCCCATGCCAAGTTAAATCAGAGAAGATCAATGGTATCCAAAGGTATAAATCCTCTCTGGCTGACAGATATGGAGTCAGACACTTCACAGACAGTGAGAGATGGGTGGGCTGACTGCACAATCCATATTCTAAATTCACCTGAACACCTTCATCTAGCAAAATTTCAGTTATCACAAAACCATGGGACCCTTAGAAATGCTCTTGGCATTCTTTTTCCAGGGTAACTGCGTGGTTTGTAGCATTTAGTGGGTGGAAAAAGGACAGAATGAGAGTAGAGCTACAGAAGTAGATGATATTGTGGATGGGTCTCATAGAAAGCCATCAAATGTCTACAAAATGCCATAAAAGGAGCTTAAAATGGGATACAATGACCCAAATCTGCTACAAAAATCGGCCTAAAGTGCTACAAATTGCTTGGAAGCCTTTCTGTCTGCCTAGTCAAGGACCACTCAAAACTACTCCTCAAAACACCATGTATTTTGCTTAACCAAACGCCAAATACACCAAAAATGCTGTTTTCCAGTTGCTCATCCCAGAGACCAATGCCAAGTGCACCACAGATCTCATCTTTCAATAAACCGAAGCCCCTCTACACACATCCATTAGGATTAAAAAACATTCAGGGATCACAGAAGCTGCAGGGATCCAAGAGAAATTCAAGAACACCGATCCTTCTGGGATGGTATCTACCACTGGAAAGTTATTTTCCAATATTTCACTGTGATCTGCAAGGAAAGGCAGTCACTGGTTTATTTCATGTATAGAGACAGGGGAACACCTGATTTAAGCTCAGATAACTCAAAGATGACCAGGTTGGAATGACAAGACCTTGAAGGTCTCTTCCAACCCAAACAATTCCATGATTCTGTGACAACAGCACTCCAAGGTGTGAACAGGAGGGAAGCAGAAAGCATCTAGGCAAACCCTCCAAAATTATTTTTGGAACACTTTTTTAAAGGCAATGAATTCAATTTCAATAAATTCAATTAATTCAATAAGAGCATAACAGGGACTGATGTTTTTTGCCTCCCACTCTTGGATCAGCCTCTCCTGGGAAACTCTAAGAACTCAAAAAAATAACTTCCAAACGCTAAACTAATTATAATGGTATTGTAAAATAAAAATAATTGTAAAATGCTAAACTAAAACACAAGAAAAGGTCAAGTTGAATTACTGCATTGGAGATAAATTTTCACATACATCTTCCCACTGTGTGCAGTTCTGAGCTTTCCTGGAGACACAGATGAAGGGATTTTGGAAAGGACAAAAATGAGAGTGGTGAGGCACTGGAAGGGTTGACCAGAGAATTTTTGGCTGCTCAGTGCCTGGATTTGTTCAAGGCCAGGCTGGATGGGGCTCGGAGAAACCTGGTCTAGTGCAAGGTGTCGCTGCCATGGCAGGGGGTTGGAATAAGATGGGAATTAAGGTATTTTCCAACTCAAACCATTCTATGGGTGGAAGCAAAGCTCAACATGGAATTTTGGGATGAGCAATTCTGGCAAATCTCTCTCATCATCCCAAAAGTGGTTTTGTAGCTGTACAGGGAAAGGAGGGGGAGGCTCAGAACTGCAAAGTGAAGAGGAAAAGTCAGCAACTTCTCCACAGCCAGAACCACTTGCGAGCAACAAAAAAAAATTGGTTACAGAGAAACCCAAAGACTTAGCCTCTATTTTATAAACGAGAATAACACTGACCTACTTTCCAGCACACTTGCAAAGCTGCTGGAGATGCCACAATGAAAGGCACTACAGAAACCTAAACACCGCCTCAGATATACAGCAATAAGGTTATCACTGAAATGCAGCAAGGCACTTGCTACAGTGAAGGTAACAGATAACAGATCAAATAATACAGAGAGCTGGAAAATATTTTTTTTGAAAAAAAGTTTCTAAAAAGTATTCAGGACATACTCTTGCAAATGGTGCCTCACATCTTTTAATAATCACAGAAAGCAAAAGGACCTTCTTTACGTGGCAAGGTTCTTCTCTGGAAGAGCCCCAAGAGATAACCTCCATGGAGCTCAAATTATTAGCTTGAAATACAAGGAAGAGCTTATCCAGCCAGGATTCACATCTATATGGGATAAGGAATTAATCAGGTCTTGGGTGATTCAAAGGAAGCCCTCTGTGGTAAAATGGAGGAATGTAAAAGAACAGAAATTTCCCTGGCGGAGAGAAGAAGAGGTCTTGCACCCTGCACAATATATGCAGCTTTTCTAAGGGAAAAAGCAAAGTTGGGCTGTTGATTTTTTTAGAAATAACTTGGTTTCTTGCTTGCATTCGTACAGCCATGCAAATGAAGCTCAAGCCTCCACCAAGATGTACATTAAAAATATTATTTCTTTCCAAAATGCTGAATTTGCCCTTACCATTTATAGAGACAAGTTTTCAAATTTTCTGCTGCAGCAGTTCCTCCCTACATTCCCACTGCCTATGAAAAGAATTCTTTCCTCCAAAATGGGAAAAGAAAGTCAATCTTTGCAGGATGGGGGCTTTGGTAAGCAGAATGGGAGTGTGTGCAGATTACAAAAAAAAAAGAAAATTAGAAAAAAAAATTGAGATAAAGATAGCAGGTCCATCAAGGAAGCTTTCAAAACGTGAAAAATAACCATCAGCTCTTGATTTCAAGAGCTCTATTGCACCAATCAGCATTTGGTCCTTTCATTTTCATTTCAGCCTTAAGACCACCACCTGCTCAACCCTTTGTATTTCTTCAGGAGTCCTATTCAGACCTAAAAATGAAACCACAGAATCATAGAAAAGGTTGGGCTGGAAAGATCCTTTTAAGGTCACCTAGTTTCAATCCCCTGCATTGAGCAGGGACTTCCTCAACCAGACCAGTTTACTCAGAGCACTGTCCAATCTCACCTTGAGACTTTCCAAAGATAGGAAGGCCACAGCTGGGCAATCTGTGCCATGGCCTCACCATAAAAAAAATTAGAAACTAGAGATTCTTAATCTCTAGTCTAAATCTACCTTCCTTTAATTTAAAACCATTACCCCTTCTCCTAGCAATATGCACCCCACATCCCCTTTTTATAAGCTCCCTTTAGGTACTGAAAGGCCCCAGTAAGGGGAGGGAAATTAAAGCTTTTAAACAAGTGAGAGAATATCTGGAATTAACCATTCAGAAGCCATCAGAATGAAGAAACACAGTCCAGTAAGACACAGAAACTCTGGCTGTTTCATTGGAAATGCATCTCAGAGATGTTTTAAACCCACAGACTCATAGAGTGTGATGGTGTTCACAGGGGTCTTAGGATGAGGGAAGAGATGAGGATCTAACTCCATGTTTCAGAAGGCTTGATTTATTATTTTGTGATATATATTATATTAAAACTATACTAAAATAATAGAAGAAAGGATTTCATCAGAAGGCTAGCTAAGAATAGAAAAAGAATGATAACAAGGGCTTGTGACTGACCAAGACAGTCCGGACAGCTGGGCTGTGATTGGCCGGTAATTAGAAACAACCACATGAGACCAATCACAGATGCACCTGTTGCATTCCACAGCAGCAGATAACCATTGTTTACATTTTGTTCCTGAGGCTTCTCAGCTTCTCAGAAGAAAAAATCCTAAGGAAAGGATTTTTCATAAAAGATGTCCGTGACAACAGGGAACAGCCAATTCTGCTCCCAGCAGGACCCACCCACCTGTGGAAAGGTGAGCCCAGCACGGGTTAATCCATCCCAGCCAGGTCACCCAGGCACCATCACCTCCAGGGGGGATTTTCCCATCCTCTGGGCTGCCTGCCTCGCAATAACTCAAGCTGTGGTGCTCCCAGTGGGCCTCCTCAGGGCCCATTTCACACCTTCATAGATCTCACTCGAAAGGCATTTTTCCTCCCAGTCTAATCTTTGGAAAAATTTGACAGCAATAAAAATGTAATAAACCAACCAGTCGGATTATATATATATACTGCAGTCTGAGAAAAGATGAAAGGCTGCATTGTTCAGAGATATAATTCCAGTGGCTCCCACAGTGTAGCCTGTGCCTACACAGAGGAAGAAAAGGAGCTGAAGCAGCTTATATTTTGTCTTATAAGTCGCCTAAAATAAACCCAGCTTCTGATCCTCGGCTCACATCAGGAGAACAGCGCTGAGAAAGCCAATAAAGAGCTGCCAAATATCTCATGAGGACAAAATACCTGTTTGTTCTACCCAGCCCTTGCCAATGCATCAAGTGAAGTGATATGAGGAAGGGAAAGGAGGATTGTGTGCCTGGCAATCAAATATTCAAGAGCAGAGGGAAACACACCCGGAGTTATCCTGGGTCAGTTTGAAGAGAAATCACTGCAGTCAGATTGTGATGAGCAGTAGCTGTGTGCCGACAGTACCTCTGCAAATACTCCTAATTTCATTTATATTGATAGACATTAGAATGCTCTTAATTTAATTTCTATTGGTAGACATTAAAAAAAAAAATTAAATCTACCAAGCCTCAAGGAAAACAAAATAAAAATTAAAAAATTTAGCCATGAGGCCTGATCAAAGATAAATTGCAGCTTTTATAACAACAATAATAATTTATGCCACTGTGGCACTGGACAGCAGATGATTAAAGATGAACAAAGGTCTCCATGTGTCTGGATTTATACCAGGCCACTCCATCCACTGGGTTACAGGAGCAGCAATTAATCACTGCTGGAGAAGGGAGGCATCTTAAGAGAATCTTGAGGTTTCAGAAGTGAGTTGTAACACCTTTAGGAGAACAGTTTGTCTCCTCAGGAGCTAAGACATCTTGGAAAAAATGGTAACTTACAAGATTTTAACTTGTCTTTTTAGAGAAACTGCTGTCACCCTTTTGTGTTACGGTAAAACAAAACAAAAACCCAACAAACCATCATAAGAAACTGTTTAGACACATAAATTCAAATGTGTCAAACAGCTTTCACCAAAAAGATCAATGGGACACAGCTGAAGACAGCATTAAATAGAATTTTACTGCTAAACTCTTGGAAGAAAACATTTCCTTTTTTGTTCATAATTTTCTGACTGTTGCCTCATCAACCTAACAGCCAAATTTTCTTCCCAGCTTCCAATCCTACTTAGAGAAATGAAAATTCCCATCTGAGAACAGCTGTTCAAGAAATAAATCTCTTCAGCAGCTTAATGGCAGAACTGCAAGGGTAATTTCACAGTTGCCATCAGAGGTGTTCTGGAAATCTGCAATTTCCTGCTGAACTCAGGGTAAATCTGTGCAGATTTGGGGTAGGAAGGAACTCCCTGACATTCTCCCCTAAGACAAGACAAACTCACAGTCAAAGAGAATCACATTCAGATTTATATTTACATCCTTCACTAAATTTGAATTTAAAATTTCACCAGTTAGTGTGGATTTTTGGGCAAAGAATGATCTTCCAGTAAATGAACTGGAGGTTGAATCAGCGGCCTCTGTCCTCTCACTGTTGGGTCTCACCTTGGCTCTGAGTCCTCCTGGTCATTATTCTTTGCCAGTCTCAATACTCTCTCAACAAAAATAACTTTCCCCAGTCTTTACAGACCAGTTCCTCAGATCATGGAACTCATAAATCATCTTTATTGTGTGGGAGGGAGGAAAGAGAAAGCTTTGCAAAGTTTTGACTACAAAAATATTAAAAGTTCATTCAATTCGGATTAGAAGCTCAACTATGTCCATATGGTTTTATTTTCTTTTTTTTTTTCCCCTCTGAATCCAGAATTCTACACATATAAAGGTTCTAAAAAAAGTCTATTTAAACCAAAAAAATTATAGTATGAAAGAACTTGTACTGAACTAAAATATTCAGGAAGAAAAATAATTTCACCACTGGAACAGTAGTTTTAAAAATCCATATTTTGGTTCATTTCACTTAAAATCAGGCAGCTGCTTTCACAGTCACCCACAAAAATGAAGGAGAACCTGAAAAAGTGAAGGGCAGCATGATGGGGGAGAAAAGTTGAGAGAATCTGAGCACAAAACAAAAAAAAATATTTGGAAGAAACTTCCACAAATGCATTGTTTGAAAAAGAGCATGGAAGCCACATCCCATTCCACAATATAAAATCCTCATTCTTCATTCTTGACTGGCACTCAATTCCTTCCCCTGGTATCCCTTCTGTAACAGAACAGCATGACATGATCACAGAAGGTTAAAAAAAGGCCACACAAATTCACATCTGCACTCAGACCCTCAAAGGGGGGGAGGATCTCAACAATTGTTATCTGATGATGTATTTGAAAACACATTAAAGAATAAAATGCAGCCAAACAAAAAATAATGATCGCTGAGCAAAAGCTGCCAGAAGAGAAATGACGACGCCAACACGGAGATTGATTTTGTGTCATCTTTTACACAGAGAAGAATATTACAAAGAGGAAGTTTGACAGAGCAAATAAATTTGTGTTGGTTTGACTCTTCCACCCTCAATCAAATACTCATGATCTACAGAGGAAAACCAGATAAGGGAAGAACAGAAAGAGAACAGAAAAAAAAACTGCCACAGCACCAGCCCCAAAAATTAAAATCTGTCCTAATAAAGATCTGAAAAATGAAAGTTCTTTATAAAAATAAAAATAAGGAAAAAAATCCTTTACACTAGATAGAGAGATAGCAAGTAATGAAGGAAATTTCATCCTACACCAACTAGGGAACTCTGTTTTCGCAAGCCCTTGGAGGGCATCTCAGCTGGGAAGCAAAGCTCAAAGGTCTCAGCTTAGTCCTTCTTGACAGCACTTCACAGCAAAAGCCCTTGGGGAGCCAGTTTCCTTCTCTATGAATTGGTAACATCAGTACTTGACAGTCCGCCAGGAGCTCCATGAAAAAAAAAAAAAAAAAAAAAAAAGGAAAAAAAAGCCGATTTTGGTTGCATCATTCAGCAATACACCAGAAGAAATCCCACAAGTCCATGTGGAGATCCACTCCCACATGAGAATTTTGTTTTGCAGCACACTTAAATACCATCTGCAAGAGAGATAAGGAACTGGAAGACACTCACAAAGCTTCAGAACACGATCATCAGTCATCCTCTGTCTCCAAAACTACCAAGTGCTAAAAAGAGCCACACCAAGAGGGTGCAAGCAAAGATGTGGGGCTGATTAATGCATTAATCAATAAACAATTCCCTTGGGTTGACAGAGGGAGAATGAGCCCATGGGACAGAGGAAAGCTCTGTGTCATGGAAGGAAAAGGGTGAGCAATGCAAGGTTAACACACATTTTTATGTTAACACACATTTAATAACAAGGTTAACACATTTTGCCCACAAACTTGACACCTACATGTTGCTCCTGGGAATGTTCAAGGCCAGGTTGGATGGGGCTTGAAGCAACCTGGTCCAGTGGAAGGTGATCCTGCCCATGGCAGGGGGGTGGAATTGGATGATTTTTAAAGTCCCTTCCAAAACCCAAACCATTCTGTGATTCTGTGATTATGTACAGGTGTACCTCAGACTTCATCTAAAGGCCTTTACAACATTAGGTCATTTTTGGGTTTTTTTCCCCTTTTATCTTCATGGAATCTGCATTAGATCCTGTGTTTTTTGGGCCAAAAGCTTTGGTGCACAATTTATTTCACAGCTATTACAAGGTACATTACACTAATTAGGACACACATTATGGCCTGCTCTGTGGCCTGTGATAAATCACACAATGCTGTGGTCTGGGGTAAACATTGCCATACATCTCTGGACACTACTGCATGTTTGACCACTTCCATAAATACAACTATTTCTGTGCTACAAGTAGGATTGGCTCCAGGGATTAATTTATCACCATTTTCTTTCAGCACATAAACAGTGTAGTAAATTCTGTAGCTTCCAGGGAAAAAAAAAAAAAAAAGAAAAAAAAAGGCAGCAGTGGGATTTCCTCCAGTAAAGTAGCATCAGTTGTATTTTTCCTTCAGTAACACACCAATTGTTCTTCATTTTCCAAAAATATACTCGCTGTGTCATGCCTAGTGTGCAGTCAGAGACAGGTTTCTGGCTTTCAAGCTTGTCACACCTGAGAAATTGAGGTGAAGAGAGGACAGCAGGCTCAGGCTCGTAGCTTTGAAAGACTTTGGTGGTGTTATGAGCTTTCCTTCCATCTATCCCCACACAGGTTTGTTCATACACAAAAGCTCCATTTCAGAGGTAAATCTTATCATTCCATCAAATGTGCTGAATTTCACACACTGCTCAACAAATAAAGGGGGGGGGGAGAAATCCTGACAAAATATTTCTGCAGAGGACCAGCAGAGGTTGGATGCTCATTGTCCCACACACACATCAAATGTGCCACCATGAGCCTGGCATGATTTCCATGAGGGGAAAGCTTTATTTCAACATGCTCAGGCTCCATCCAGAGCAACTGAGACAGTTTTATAGGCTGTGACATCTCTGGGATAGAATAACCAGAGCTGGAGCATCACCTGGGAGTCAGATCATCACCCAACTAGAGCAGCACGAATGGGTCCTGGGACTGCAAGAATTTAATTTCACAATTAGATATCCAAATTTAGCATAGTGTTCTAAGAACACAGTATCCATTGACTCATTGTACTCCAGCCCATCCATCCATAAAGTAAAAAAAAAGAATGGACAAAAAATAAAGTTCCACCCTGGATGATATTGCAGGTGAAGCCTCTGTTCCCCTCCCTATGGCAGAACTCACCAGAATGGTCCCTCAATTAAACAACCAAAAACATTCCCTGCATTCCCACCTGATACACCAAGAGAAAAACCATCCTGCAAGATGCTGGTTGGGGTTTTGTCCTTCCTGGACATTCCACTCTCACTTCTAGCACAGGAATCTCTGCTGCATTGAGATTTCCTCCTCCAGCAAAGTCCTGCCCTGCGGATCACACAGTGATTCGCAAGCTGCTTTGAACAGATAAATCATTTATCTAGCTAAATTTTCATGGACAATCCCACAGGCAGGACAGCTCTGGTGCTCTCCATGTAGCATGGAGCCAGCAGAATGCCACCATTTACAAACATGTCCTGGATAAAAAGGACAAAAAATTCTGAAAGCAACATCAACTTTGCCTCCAGGTCTGCCTTACCCAGAGTGAATTGGACTTGAGAGAACAGCAGAGTCCAAGCTCCCAGGAAAGCCACCAAAAAACAAGCAGTTTTAATATCATGCAAATGACAAAGGGAGAAGGAAATTAGGTGTTTTGAAAGGGGACCAGAACATCTTGTATCAATGTAGAACCCCAATTCAGCAGGAGACAGCCTGACAGGCAGATGTGACAGCACAGAGAGGAGAGCATACAGAAGGAGAAAGAGGCTTAAAACTTCAAAGGATTGTGATTATGGTTTAGATCCTACACAGGTATGGCCTGGACATAAAGGACATCTCCGTGTTCCAAAGTTTTGAGTGGAATTTCAGAGAGGTTTATGGCTTTTGGCACGGTTAAATATTGGGATGTTGGTTAGCCCAAACTGGAGATGTGGTAGGATATGCACCATTAAAACCCTCCCTGATCCCAGTGGGATCCCTGTTCCATGAACTAAGAAAGAGGAGGATCCCTGAATTTGTCTTGTGCAGGAGGAGACACCACCAAGCAGCTCCCACAGGCTGCAGGGATGGGACTTCACTGCACATGAGCAAACATGACCAGCATCATGTACAGATTTGTTCTTCAGACCTAAACAGATTCCTAAGAAGGCTTCTATGTGTGTTTTCACCTGAAGATGCTTCTTTGCATTGTGGCTGTGGTCAGATTAACATTTCCACTACACTGAATTTGACAGTCAAGAGAGATGAATGTCAGCAGCCCAAGCAAGCAGATCAGTCAATGCACAAAACCCAGATAGCTCAACACAAACAAAAGCCAAGAAATGTTAATCTCTCCTGCCACTCTATTTCCACTCCTTTGCTTCTCCATGGCATTTCAGAGCTCAGACATGCCTTGTATTGCCATTAAATGTGAATATTTCAAAAGGTGCTGCATCAACAACTGACAGTAGAGCTGTGTGGCACAACTATAGCAGCAAAGCTGGACCCTTGGCTGGACCAAAGTCCTTCAGAAAGCACTTTTTTCAAATAGGGCACAAGCAGGATTAAACACCAAAGCTCATCCCATTAATAGCCAGAGAAACACCCAACTCTGAACAACCACCTGATATCTGGAACAATTCTGCTGCAGACACTCCCACGTGTGATGGGTCAGCAAACCCCCATATCCCAAATCAAGGGAGAGAGCAAATTCCACATTAAACCAATGGGAGACAGTGAAAATTAAGGACGGGCAGCCCCACCATCATGCCCAGGTGAGAAGCCTGGACCACACAAGCAGCAGCTATAGCAGCAGAACCACAGAATCACAAAATATCCTAAGCTGGAAAGGACTCACAAGGATCATCAAAATCCATCTCCTTGCCCTCCAAGAATCCAGCGTGTGCCTACAGATGCATTGAAGAACTGTTGAACACACACACCAGTCCTGAAAAACCAGCACTGAAAGTTAGGGCAGCAGCTTCCATCTTCTCTTTCCCAGACACCCCAGAGACTCATATTACTTCCTCAATTTCTTTGAGGGAAGAGCCAAGAAAAACAAGGCTGTGGTCCAGACATCTCTGCTGAGCCCACAGGGAAGACTGGACAGTAGTTAGAGGATTGCAAACCAGGAATTTGTTCAGAAAGAGAAAAATCCACAGCCTCAGACCTCCCACAGGAGTTGAGTTCTTTCCTCCTCTGTACAAATTTATGTTGTGTCCAGCTGCGAGGCAGAAGTGGCCAAATTGTGATGTGCAGGAGGAAATTGAGCCAACAAGACACCACTGTGCGCTGTGCCTGTGTCTGAAGGAAAGAATTAGGGCTGGGCAGTCCTTCCTGGCTACAGCAGGCACTCAGAAGATTCCTGAGTGTCCAACTGCATGTCCAGCTTGAAAAATCTCCCTCAGTACCTCCAACCACTCCACTCAACCTGTTCTTGCTCAGGTGGAGGAGATGAAAAACTCCTGACATGGAGCCTACACATGGCAGAGGCTAAGCAAACTTCAATGCCACGAGCCAAAGGCAAAGGAGTTAATAAAATAGATTTTGCCAGAGACAACCAGGCAGAATGAGATCAATCTCTAAGGCTCCTTCCAATCCAAACCATTCTGTGATTAAGAGCCTAATTATTTCCCATGAGCTGGGCTAAACCAAAAAGAAAGATATGGAGATCTGGACCTGGAGATGCAGCCCCAACAGCATAACCTGAAAAAGCTCTGTCTCCATCATAACCCCACTACAGGATATCCAAGGTGCTGGCTGAGGACACGAGGGAAATTAAGACTTTGCCAACAACTTAAAAAATTCCCTTACAGCAATTCCAAACAGTGCCAAACTCTTGCCAACTAAAAAATAAGAGTGGGTACTCACTAAACCTCACAAATTTCTTTTCCTGACTCACATGCTCCTTGTTTTCCTTCCGTGGAGGATAAACCCTCCCAATTTTCCATTTGAGCAGTGGGATTGAAAATCTCGTACAACCAAGCTCATGTACAAACAAAGCAGCCCTGTAGCTACACCTCAGCTCAGAAATGAGATTAATTGCCACCACTAAAACTATGATGTTATCTGAAGATCTGCAGGATATATTGGTATTTAATGTATTAAAACAAAGGTGCAGTTACATTAAGTAAAAAGGGGTAGAGTTTCTAAAACACAGAGTTCTATTTTATACCAAAGCTCAGGATTTCTTCAGAAACATCTGCAGGCAGAAACAGGACCAAAAAAAAAGGCCACAGAAGAACTTAATCACACAAGACAGAAAAGCCAAGGTTAGTTTTATCCAGGTCAGGACTTTTCAAAAGTTGGGATTTTGTTTGTTTTGCCCTCATTAGAGGGAAATGCTACTGCAGAAACCATGAAAAAATTATGGGTGGGTTCACAGCTCGTGTCTGTGGCAGTGCACTTCTCCTTGGATAACATCACATCCTTGCAAACCCTGTCAGAGCATTGCCAAAGCTGATCTAACTGGCAGTGACAGAGTCAGAAATCTCTTCCCCATCAAAATCAGTTAAGACATAATAGAAAGTCTATCAACTTCCAGTCCTGTAAATATTAACTTTCAAAAGTTACTGAAAAACACAGCCTTTTTGGTTTTTTAAGGAGAACATTGTTTATCACTTCAATATCATGAGTCAACTTCTCTCCCACCCAACTTTTTTCCTCCCCTTGTTGTCTAATAAGTAATTATAAACTGAAATTTTTAGAGTACATTGCAAATATCCCATCAGCTTGTAGATTGTCCTCCCCCCACCCATATCCATCTCTCACCATGTTTAAGTATCTGCTAAATTAGACAGAAAAGTTTTCCTTTGAATTATGGCTACCCTACAGCCGCAGCAGAGACTATGTAAGGTATTATAAATACAGAATTTTAATTCTTAAAAGGCAATTTGAGCTGTTTATCAGAAATGCCATTTGTGAGAGAAAAAACCACTTAGTCCAGTCAATGCCAACAGCCTCTGCAGGGCAGGTCTGGGAAAACTTTACCTCAGCCAAGAAACAGCACTTAGAACCATGGAATGGTTGGGGTTGGAAGGGACCTTCAAGACCATCCAGTTCCACCCCCTGCTATGGGCAGGGACACCTTCCACCAGGCCAAGCTGCTCAGAGCTCCACCTAAACTGGCCTTGAACAATCTAAGAACCCTTTTCTTCTAAAAATCCCCCACTTTCCTGAAAATAAATGTGGGGAAAATATTTCAGCAGGATTTGTTTCAATAGGATAAGGGGGGATGGCTTTAAGCTAAAAGAATGTTGATTTAGATAAGATATTAGGACAAAATTATTTACAGTGTTGGTGGTAAACACTGGAAAAGGTGGTGGATACCCCGTCCCTGGAAACATTCCAGGTCAGGTTGGATGGGGCTCTGAGCAATGGGATGTGATTGAGGATGTCCCTGATCATTGGACTTGGTGACCTTTAACAGCTCCTTCTTACCTGAACTATTTCATGATTTGTGTCTTGTAAAGATTTCCAGCACTGAGATTTTGTTTAGCCTGCTTACATTATAGACACAGTAGGGCAAGGAAAAGGAAGGGGAAAAAAAAGAAAAATGGAAGGGCAGGAAGAAAGGAAAATGGAAAAAAGGCAGATCTCTAGACAGTGAGGGAAAAGAAAAGAAGAGGAAAAGAAAGGAAAAAGACAGGGAAATTGATGGGGAAAGGAAGAGGGAAAGAGAAAAAACCACAAGGTTTTTCTTGTCCAATTTACAGGTCAGAGAAAAATGGAAACACCATCTTTCCTCAACTGGCACTGGGAGGATATGAAGCTATTTAAGAATACAGTGATATGCCAAATTTACTAATTCCTACAAAAATCAATGTCCCCAGCCACTGGCTTTTGTTTCCTAATAGAGGCCTTGCATGTGCTTAAGTTAACTGAGCTCTGGTCGATACATGATGTAATTTTATGTATTTTTATTATAAAAATGCCTCCAGTGTGACAAAAGGCTGGTTCTAAGTGCAGGGGAGGATACAGACTGTTCAATGCCCCTGGCAACAGCTTAATGGGAAAGCACAGATATTTTAAATTGCTTTTAAATCACTTCTAGATATTTCACCCCCAAAACTGTAACTTACTGAACAACTACACCTTATTGGGAATGAGCAATGCCAGCAGGCACAGACAATATTTTTCATTTGGCAAAGGTGCTCTGATCCTTTGGAATAATATTCACACAGAACAGCATTGAAGTTGAACTTTTTCAATTCTCTGCTTGCAGGTTTCCTTTATTTACTTCTGCATTTATTTATTTTTTATGTTCTGTTTAAAAACCAAAATTGATAGATTTCTTTATCTGCTTCCCAGCTGCTCTTTCAAAACAGACAGAGAACACTTTTTTCTAACTTAAAATACAGTCCTAACTCAAAGATTCCCAGGACAAGATCCTTCCTGGCTGGCCAGCTTGAGCCAGAGCAGATCATCTCAGGCAATTACATTGCTGAGGAGACTGGGATTGATGGCATAAACCAAGCTGCAGAAACAACATTAAAACCACAAACATTGATTTAAAACATCTCGAAATGCTGAAATGCTCTCCCTGTGTGACATGCACTGTGCCATGGCCTCTATCCTTCATTATCCTGACCCTCCTTGACTTTATGATCTCTCCTGCCCTGCTATGGGTTGTAGATATCCTGGAAAATGAGAGTGGGAAGCAGAGCTGAATTGGGAAGTCACGAAGAATTTTGAAATTTCATCAACATTTCAAATTTTATAGAAAACCTGTCATTTCAGAAGAGAGTGATGTCCTTTCCCTTGGAATTCATACAACAGATTTGGATAGTGCCACAGGGTTTCCTCCTCTTACTGTTTGATGCTGGGTGAGTATTTTTTTGGGCTCTGGAGATCATTCCTGTGCAATCACTGCTTGTTTGCCTTCCTCTGCTCTGTAGCTGCCAGCACAATCCTCTTCCAAACCTACACACAGCTCAACATTGTGATCCATCTCTGAGGGATGCTGATCACAATGTTGAGCTGTGTGTAGGTCTGGAAGAGCATTTTGTTGTTGGAACAAGAAGATCTGTAATGTCCCTTCCAACCCAAAGCATTTCATGGATTCTGTGATTCCCAGAGTGGCTGCTCTAACACCACCCCTTACATGGTATCTCCATCTTTACATACTGTGAGAGGACAGGGAAAAAGAGGAAATATCCCAACCATGGCTCCACAAAATAACCTCAATTTTGCAGCAAGCAAGCTGGAGGGCTGCCATTTCATTCAGCTGAAATAGAAATGCATTCAGCCTTTTGGATCTCTAAAGGCAGAAGTAACTCACATCAGCTTCTTCCTTTCTGCTCAGGGACATCTGGATTTACTGCTTCTGCTGGTACCTTGCACACACTGTCATCCCAAACCAGCACAGGAACCTGCCTGTGTGAGGGGGAGATGTTTTTAAAGCACACCAAAAAAATCCAAATCTGGCAATAAGGTGCAAACAGAAAGCCGCAAGGCCCAGGGATGCAGATAATTCAAAATATACTGCAAAATAGAGGCTGCAGCCAAAAGGTCTGGCCTGACACAGGACAGATTCACTGGCAGCTCACTGCAGAAATGAAGGTGGTTTCACAGATGTCTCTGCCCTAAGACAAAGAGGCACCTGCTCTTGATTTTGGAACCTGAGTTTCTGTAAAATCCAGGTCAAAAGAGGAACATTAATCCTCATCCTTTAAAAACTTGATGCATAAATAAATCAAATTAAATCCTCAACTCTATCACAGAATCCCCACCACAAATTGGCAGCCATTAGATAGAGGGAGGGCAAGGGCAGTTTCATCTTTCCCCCACCACACTTAAGAAGAAAAAGAGAACATTTTTAGGCTGGAAAAGAGGTCACTAGAGCTGCTGCCATAGTGTGAGATGTGGGAACAACATTAATTTCTATATCCATGTGTTTTCAGGTGCTGGTGCTTGATCCAAACACCTGCACAGCACAGAAAAGCTTCCATCAATCCCTTAATATGCAGTGGAAATTATTCTCAATTTTTGAATATTACAAACATCCAGGAGCTGCCTTTAGCTACTGCAATAACTGTAATTTTACTTCCCTGTATTGCCCTACATCGCAAAGAAAATAAAAATAATAAAATTATAAAATCACAGAATGGTTTGGGTTGGAAGGGATCTTAAAGATCATCCAGTTCCACCCCCTGCCATGGGCAGGGACATCTTCCACTATCCAGGTTGCTCCAAGTCCCATCCAACCTTGGACACTTTAAGGGATGGAGCAGCCACGGCTTCTCTGGGCAACTTTTGCCAAGGTCTCACCACCCTCACAGGGAAGAATTTCTTCCTAATCTCTAATCTAAATCTCCTTTCTGTCAGTTTAAAGCCATTTCCTCTTGTCCTGTCCCTCCATCCCTTGTCCACAGTCCCTCTCCAGTCCTTCTGAAGCCCCTTCAGGCACTGGAAGGGGCTCTGAGGTCTCACTGGAGCCTTCCCTTCTCTAGGAAAACAGCCCCAACTCTTCCATCCCATCTTCCAAGGAGAGGTGCTCCAGCCTTCTCATTAGAAATCCTTCCTTAACACCCAGGTTTTCCCCATCTGAGGAGCACTCCCAAATCACAAGAAACCCTCCAAGAAACCCTCTTCCCAAGTGGTGCACAGCAGACACCTCCCCGCAGCCCGACAGCAGCGCTGGCATCCAACAATGGAAACTTTCCCTCCATTTGCATGCTCGGCTCTGCCAAAAACAAAGCACCCTGCTCAAGTGGGACAACACCTTCCTACTTGCTCAGGGAAGGCCAGGGAATTTGTGCAGTTCCCTGGTGATTTGGAGGCAGCACTTCTCAAGGAAGACAACCAAGCTCAGAGCAGCAACTCAGCGCTAAGGAGCTTAGGAGGGCGGCCCAGGGAATCAGCAATCCCAGCACATCACAGCCGCACGGCCTTGCCCACGGCTGTCACTTTGAGGAGAGTTTGCTACACAACCAGCACAGAGATTATCTTGTCCCCTTGCAGGAATGCAAGGATTGAGATGCAGGGGGGAAAGCAGCAGGACGGGAGCTGCAGGCTTTGTGGAGGCGAAGCCAGCTCCGCTCACTGAGCAGGGACCACCACATGGAGGAATTCCGGCCAGAAACCACCCCAGCGCTGGAATGCTGGCCAAGAAAGCGGTTTGAGAAAACACAAAATGTGCCAGCAGCCTGATGACACTGCCCATTGCTCTGAGGGGGGGTGCACTGAATGCCAGGACATTCCCATCAAGGCAGGCGTGGGTAGTTATCAGATTAACCCACCACCCAGGGAGAAGGGATTTTGAGTCACCACAGGGCTCACACCACATGCTGGATTTTGGGTCACCACAGTGTTCACACCACATGCTGGCAGCTGCGAGAGCCACACGAGGGTGTTGCATAATGGCTCTTTTTCCTTTCCACACACACTCAGTGGCATCCCACAGAGCAGTGCCACAACCAGGGATCTCCTGTGTGGTGAGCACATGGAGCAGCTTGCTGAGAGCCAATTCCACTAGGAGTTCACAAAGAATCATGGAATTGTTTAGGTTGGAAAAGACCTTTAACATCACCAAGTTCCACCATTAACCAAGCACTGACTGCAAAGGCCAACACTATGCCATGTCTCCACATGCCTGTCACTACTGGAATTAAATACACATCGCACTGCAACATGTCACAGACATATTTTATGAAAAATCCTTTTACTGGGATCTTTTCCCCTGAGAAGCTTCAGCTTCCCCATGTTTTGCTGCTTTGGAATGTGATCACGAGAACTGTTTACCCAGCATGTGAATTGTTTTTACCTGATGACCAATGACAGCCACCTGTGTCGAGGCTGTGAGCAGTCACAAGATTTTAGGATCGTTCCATTCCTTCCCTTTCAAGCCTTCTGATGAAAGACTTTCTTCTATATTTTAGTATAGTTTTGTTATATCATTTTCTTTTAATATGATATATATAATAAAATAATAAATCATCCTCTTGAAACATGTAGTCAAGATTCTCATCTCTTCCCTCGTCCTGGGACCCCTGTGAGCACCACCACACGTGCCACATCCATACACCTGTTAAATCCCTCCAACACTTCCTTGGGCAGCCTGTTCCAATGCTTGGCAACTCTTTTGGTGAAGAAATTATTCCTAATATCAAATCTAAACCTCCTCTTGTGTCACCATCATATTTTCTGAAAAATCCCTTCACCAGGATTTCTTCTCCTGGGAAGCTGAGAAGTCTCAGAGGAAAAATGAAAACAATAATTATCTGATCTGCTTCTCCCATATTTTGCTGCTTTGGAATGTGGTTGGACATTGTTTCCAACTGGTCACTGTTTGATTGGTTTCATGTGAATTGTTTTGACTTAATGACCAACCACGGTCCAGCTGTGTTGAGGCTCTGGAAAGAGTCACAAAATTTTCATTATTATCTTTTAGCCTTCTGTCTGTATCCTTTCTCTATTCTTTAGTATAGTTTAGTATAGCATTCTTTAATATAATATAAATCATAAAATAATAAATTAGCCTTCTAAGAACATGGGGTCAGATTCTCAATTCCTCCTCCATTTGGGGAACTCAGAAAATATCACACCCTGCCACCACTTGAGGCCATTTCCTCTTGTCCCATCACCAGCTTTGAGCCCTTCTTTGTGCCCTTGGACAAAGCACCCAGGTCCTTCACACCCCTGAAGACAAAATCAGCGTGTGTGCTCATGAAAAGCAGTATTTGTGAGGTTCACCACTGACACCTGAAGAGATCAGAAGGTTGGGACAAGGAGAAAATGCAATGAGATCTAACAAGGACCTGGGCACAATGAGGACATCAACACATGGATGTTTCATCTCCATTTGTTTTAAAGGCTTATTTTATGGATAGTTGTGTGCACACAGATGTACATTTATGACTGATAAAAACACAGCTTTTCCAATTACTGTGCCTATAACTGAAAGCACCAATGACCAGCCAGAGACAAAGACAGAAAACCACTCAGTGACACACAAAAAGTTTGAGCAGTGAGGCTGATGCTGGACACAAATCCAGGCACCAGCTTAGCCCCAGTCAACCTCTCTTACTTGCATCACCTGAATGGCTGAAGCACGGGTCAACCCAGTTGAACAGAGTCCCCAGGGGGAGCCTGCTGGTCTACTTAGCAAGGAGTGGCCTCTCCAGACCTCAGCAGCCTCTGGCAAACACTTGGTGATGTGGATGAAGGGCTGGGGCCAGGGAGCACCTTGTGCTTGTGCCCTGTGCAGCCCTTCCAGCACAAGTGCCTTCACCAGTGCTCACCCAGCACAGAGCATGAAAAAGCTCAAAACAACTCCACTGCCTGGACTTGCAGGGTATCAGGAGGTGAAGAAGAACAAATCTGAGCAGGGAGAGATTTGGACTCTCAGCTGTAATGATGTTAGCTTTGCTCCCAAAGCTAACAACAGTGAGGTTTTCAGGAGCATTCCACACCCAACTTAGAGTGTGTGGCTCTTCCCTAAGGGTTTCCATCCACTTTTCTCATCATGCAGCAGATAGACAGGGAGAGCAACAGACCCCTGGTACACATGGGGTGAGGAGAGGGTGATCAACAAGTGTGCAAAAGCACAAATTCAACACAGGGACCGTGACAGGACTGACAGGTTAACAAATTGATGGGGACTAAAATGTTGTCAATACAGCAAAGGACCACCGTGAGAGCTGGGGATAGAGATCCTGAGCCCAGCATGGCTGACACCATCAGTGCAGCTCCCAAAACACCACAGGACTTTCACATTCATCACACTTGGTGCTTTTTACAATTCACTCCACCACCACCAATGCCCTGCACTGGGTGACTCCAGGTCCAGCAAGAGCAAGACTGGTCAGAGACACAGAAATGCCACAAGAGTTATTTCCCCCCTCACTGCTGAAACAATCTGCTCCATCACCTGGCTAATTACAGCTTTTTTTTTTCTTTTTCATTGTCCAGGTTGTTCCCAGAGGCCACACTCCCATGTACCTGCTCCTTTCTGCCACACAGAACAAACTGCACATGAAAGTAAGAAATGGGAAGAGAAAACCATAAAGCTGAGAAAAGATGCCCTCAGTAAAATTTGTTTTAAAGCACAACTAGCTGGTACTGAAAGCCAAATCCTCTAGTTTTCAGCCCAGACCCGTGTGGGAGGATAATTTGTGTTCTCTCTCCCGAGCCAGGTGTGGTGCTTGGGGACTATTCAGGACAGCAGTAACACCACTAAAGCTCTGGGCTCAGTCCTGCTGGGAGCAGATCCAGGGGAATGAGCACTGGGATTTAGGGAAACATCACCTGTATCAAAGGGGACACCCATCACACTGATTCAGCACCAGTGCTGCCACAGGGGACAAGAAGATTACACAAAGCACTGCTCCCTCCCCAAACATGAATCAGTTTCTGTCTCCAGGATCACTGAGAAGGAGTCCTATAAACCTCCCTATGCCTCCAAGGGGAGGTAAACCAGGTGGGAGGGACAGGATAATCCCAAAAAAAAGCCAGTGGAACGTGGCTGTGGCTGTGCTGCCCACAAATGGATCTGCCACAGCTGGATCTGCTGCTGGAGCAAGAAGCAATTTCCCTGGGAGGGGACACATGAACATCCTAACAGTGTGACATGGACCAGCTCTCCCCTGCTTGCTTTTCACACTGCCCAGGAGACCAACAAGGCTTTGCCACCCTGGCAGGAGTTTCCAAGATGAGTAACATGAAGTTTAACCTGAAGACCTAGAACCTGAAGATCTAGAACCTGAAGATCTGCAGAACAATACCATTTTCAGTGATTTCAAGGAATTTGGGGATGGATTATTTGGTAGGGCTTGTAGTTTCAGGGTGATGGTTTCAAACTGAAAGAGGGTAGGGGTTCAGGTGAGATAAAAGATTTTGGAAAGGCACAAAAATGTTGCCCACAGTGATGCCCCATCCCTGGAAAGATTCAAGGTCAGGTGGGATGAGGCTCTGAGCAAGCAGATGAAGTTGGAGATTTCCCATCATTGGACATCTCACTGCTCATTGAAGGGAATTATATTTTATGACCTTCAAAAGTTGTTCCCAACCCAGACTATTCCACGATTCAAATTCTGCCTGGCATCCTTAGGCACCCAAGTTTCAAAGCACTGCATTCTCCATGTTTATTTTATTCCTGTGCATGGTTTGCTCCAGAGATAAAGTCATGAAACCAGCAAAGGATAAAGACAATGAGAACACAGGGAGAACATGAAAATATGGCCAAAGCTCTGAGACAACTCCTGGATAAGGTTGCTTTCCATATGAATGAAGATAAAGCAACTCATTCCAAAAGGGAGTGAAACTCCTATAAAATGAAAGTCATGGGGAAAAAAAAGGTTTCTCAAGGGAAAAATTTTATTTGCATCTGCCTGAGCCCCATGATTCCACGTTCAGGTGACCCTCTCCTGAAGAGATGCTCTTACCAGCTGCTTCCCAAGTCCTGCTCTCCTGGGCACACAAGAATTTCTTCTAATCTGGAAGAAAAAGTAAGACAACTGATAAGTACTGGGAAAAAAAAAAAATTCACTGTCATGGTCAAGGACATGACAACCAAGAGCTCTGATATCCAGGCACATTCTGAACTGAGCTGCAGGAACAGGTACAAAAACAACTGTTGGTTCCTCAAAACATCACAGCTGAGCATGGGAACAGCACCTCCTTTTCCAAAGAAAGTTGATATGAATCTTTAAAATTCCTAGAAGGTTTCAATATTTCCAGCTTAGCAACAGTACTAAAGTAGGGGGTTGAAATTGTTTGCAGAACACCTGCAAAAATAATAAATTATATTAAAACCTTATAAAAAATTACAAAAAAAAAAAACAAAAAAAACCCACAAATTAAAATCTTCAATGGAAAAGGATAATCCCTTGTTTAAGTGTCCAGTTTTGCTGTGGGAGGAGCACTCTGGCCACAATCCAGTTGAGCATTTCAGTGTGTCAGATCTGAGAGAAGAGGGAGAACCCTGCTGAATCAAGGTCTTGGCATTTCTCACCAGCTGCTTGTTTCTCTCTCCTGCTGGCCTTCAAACACGTACACACACTCCTACCTTCCAAGAATTTCCCATTTTAGCTTTTATTCTAGAAACAACACCCCCTGGTTACAAAAGCAGCCGATTTTGCTGCCAGGAAAAAGCACTTGTAGAACCCCAAGGGGCAGGTCCTGCATTAGATGAGCACCAGGCAGCTCTCAAGAGCTCACAAAAGGCATTTTAATTAATATTCCTGCTTGCGTTGCTCAATTAACACCAGTGAGGAAGCCCTTCACACACTGCCTTCAGCTCTGGTCACTGTGGGCTGAACACTTTGATAATCCTTTTGCATTTATAAATGCTTCCTATACAAATGGCTTATACTTCCTATATGCATGCTGTCTACAGAAAGCTCAGTTAAGAAAAAAAATCTAAAAAAAAAAAAAAAAAAAAAAAAAAAAAAAAAAAAGTGCAATTTCCCCAGAGAGAGAAATTCAGAGATAAAATTGCAGCAATGATTTATATCTGCCCAGAGGAGCAGAGCAGCAATCCCAGCCCTTGGTGACCTCTGTGCAAACACACCAAGCCAATTACACACTGTGACAGAGGATTTTCTTGTTGCTCGGAGTGAGAAACATCAAAAAGTGGTGCAAGTAGTGAGTGTGTGCTGCTGAGCAGGCTGGGGACAACCAGCCTCGAGGTTTAATCAAGATTTGGATGCAGTTATGTGAGGGGTTTTGTAAACACTGGTCTTATGGAGTTGTTACATCTGGAGGATGTAATTCCCACTGACCTGCCCGGTTAACCTATGGAAATCACCACAGGGCAACTCAGCTCAATCCTCCCACTCCTTCCCTTCTTGTTTCCCTTCAGATGAGTGCTAATCCACCTCATCCTTCAGTGTCCCACACTTGGGACATGCCCAGCAGCACTTCTATGTCCTTTGGCATGATAAAAGGCAAAACACAAACTTTTTACAGGCACCAGTCATAGCCAGCAGCTGACAGAAGAAATGCTCTCAGCTTCCCAGAGTTACAGAATAATTTAGGTTAGAAAAGACCTTTCAGACCCACTAGTTCAACTACTAAGTACTGCCAAGGCCACCCTAACCTATGTCCCCAAGTGCCACATCCACACATCTTTAAATACTTCCAGGAATGGTGACTCAACCATGTCCTTGGGTAGCCTCTTCCAATGCTTGAAAAACCTCTCAGTGAGGAATTTTTTCCTTAGATCAAATCTAAACCCCCTTGGTGCAAGCTGAGACTATTTCCTCTTGTCCTGTCACTTGCTGCTTGGGAAGAGTGGGCAGGACATGGTGATGTGCAGACCCCTGGTTTGGCTCATGAAATCCTGGTTCCAGCTTCTTGTTGAGCCACACCATCACTGCTCAGGTTATAAGGATGCTTTTTCTCCTGGACATCCCAGAGCCCCTTTCCTTCACCCTGTTTCTTTAGGAAAAAAAAACAAAAAAAACAAAAAAAAAAACCAAAAAACCCCAAAAAACCCCAAAAAACCAAAAAAACAAAAAACAAAAAAAAACCAAACAAACAAAAAAAAAAAAAAACCAAAAAAAAAAAAAAACCCAAACCAAAACAAAAAACCCCTAAAAACAAAAACCAGGGGCTGAGAGCTGGGCATTTGTGACTTGACAGGCCATTCTTTTCTGGTCCAGAAAAAAAAAAATTTAAAAAAATATTATAAGAGGTGCATTTAAGTCTGGATTTTAACCATCATAGGCTCACTGTCCTTATTTCCTGCAGGGTATCGCTCAGAGTAGCCAAACCCCAGGTGATTCCAGCAGGAGAAAGAAATACAGCAGCAGGTACTTCAGAGGATTCAAAACTCAGCTCATCCTACCAGTGCCCACAAGGACACTGAAATTCCAGATCCCATCTGCTCCCCAAAAGAGGAAGTTATCCCTCCTCCTGAGATGTTTACAAGGGGAAAACTCGGAGATCAGTTTTACAGAAAACCACCTCAACTTCCCAGCTGGTGCTTTGAGTCTTCCCCAGTCTGCTCCATCCATGCTGTGCATTCCATCGTCTGCTTGGAACTGAGATGGGAGCATCCTTTTCTAACACCCCAGCTTAATAATTAGGCACAAGCCTAATTATTATACTTAGTGCATTTTGGGGAGTTTTGCCTGTTTCTGTATTTGTTTGAAGAATTCAACCATGGGGCAAAACAATTTCTGCCTGCACTAAGAGAGGAAACACTCCTGACTGTTTAGGTGAGATTAATTTCAGGATTGTGGCCAGACTGAGGAAATTGGTGGCAGAAATCCTTCATAGCTGGATAATGAGGTTGTGGCTTTATGAGTAATTCTCCTGAGTTATGTGCCTGGCACCTTGGGTGTGGGTGACACATTCCTTCCTCCCCTCCATTTTTTGAATGGGAAATGTCATCCAAGTGCACAAACACAGTATTTATTAAAAAAAAAAGTAAAAATAGCAACAACACAGCTCATGAGGTGGAGGCACAGATTGCATCTCACTTGTACGATGTACAATCAGCTGCTGTCTGGAGGAATTTCCCTGCTGGGTTCTCCAGGAATATCCCCAAACCCCATCACAACTGTGATGTTCCCAATATTCCAAACATCTAAAGAGCCTCTGGGCTGGAAATCAGGACAGCACCAAGCCAAATCAACAAAACCACTCCCCTGAACACCTCTGTTGTACCAATATTTTTGATATGGAGAGATTAATCCAGGCTTCCTCACTTCCTGCTGCTGAGCCACCTCACATCCACACCCATGGTCCTGCAGTATTCCTCCTCCCAGCCCAAAATGACATCCCTGGATTGCAACCAGCTCCCCCTTTTTGAGCAAGCAAAGGCTTTCACATGGAGGTCACCTTAAGTTTTAATGCTGCCAAAGCTGAGCTGCAAGGAAATTAGAGAGGAGGAAGGGCAGCATTTTTGTGGAGATGCCTCTGCACCAGCTGGAGCCATCATCTTCCATTACTCAGCTCCTTTTTGGGAATTCTCCATGCCCTCCCCTCTAATGACAGTTCCTGCTGTCTTTAGAGGGGAGGGCATGGAGAATTCCCAAAAAGGCACGTCCACCCTGCTTCTCTTGGAGGATGAATGAGCAGATGGGACCAGTGGAAGATGGATGAACTCCACAACTGGAGTCCTTCCAATCCAGTAACTCCCACTCAAAAGATGCAAAGATCCTTCAGGGGTCAGAACCTTTTTTTAGAGGTAGGAACAGGATCAAGGAAGACATGCAGGTGGTTACTGAGAGGCTGTGCAGACTAACTCATGTCTGCATGGTTGGTTTTACCATTCCCAAATTCCTGCTTTGCTTGCTTATTCCCCAGCCAACCCACTGCACTGTAACAGCAAAATAAGCACAATCCTGGAGAGTTTTGAAATTAATATGATGGGCTTGCAAGCATCTTCCATCATGCAGAGCTAAAATTAAAATGTACACCCGCCCTCGCCTCACTCCTTGAAATGCACCAGGCAGAAACTTCCCTGTGTCACATCAAGACTCCAACAGCTGAAGGAGTTAATGGAAAACTGAATTTCCAGCTGCTACCAGGCTTCAGAGCAGGGTTCCAGCCCCACCACCACATCTGCTCCAGCAGACCAACCCCTGCCTGAGACACAGCAAAGATGATTTAGAGCAGCTTCCTCCATCACAGGGCTGACCATCATCCTCCAGTATAAATGGCTATGAGAGAACCAAGGGAATGGTGGTTTCCAGACATTTTGGAGAAGGAAAAGGCAACCATGAGGTTTTCTCATGAAAAATTTGCTGAAGAGTTCATGAGTGTTCTGCCTGCACCATCACACTGAAATCAGAGAAGTGAAAAACAGAAACCAGAAGAGAATTCATTCAATTTCTGCAAAAACCTCAGGGGACAGCTGGGAGCAAACACAAAGTTCAGGGACAACCCCACAATGACACTTCATGAGGCATCCCAAAGGAGAAAAAGCTTCCGAGAATCACAGAATCACAGAATGGTTTGGTTGGAAGGACCTTAAAGAACATCTTGGTCCAAGCCCCTGCCATGGGCAGGGACACCAGACCAGGTTGCTCAAGCCCTGTCCAAACTGGCCTGGAACACTTCCAGTGATGGAAAATCCACAGCATTTTTGGGAAATATGTTCCAGTGCTCCCAACCCTCACATGGAAAAATTTCTTCTAAATATCTAATACAAACATGGCCTTTTTTCAGTCCGAAGCCATTCCCTCTTGCTACTCCATGCCCTTGTCCAAACTCTCTCTCCGGTCTCTTGGAATCCCTTTAGGCACTGGAAGGGGTTCTCAGCTTTCCCTGGAGCTTTCCTGTCCTCAGGCTGAACAACCCCAGCTCTCTCAGCCTGTCTCCGTAGCTCCAGTCCTGTGATCAGATTAGTGTCCCTCCATCTGAACCACCTGGGGAAACATCTCCACCCTCAATGCAACATCAACAGAGAGGTTTGGGGCAAAGACCTAACACTGAGCTACCAGACCAAGGCAAACCCCTGACATCTGAGCTACAGCTGGTCCTACACTGCAGTTCCAGCTCAGATGAGCAGTTCTATCAGAGGGACAGACCCTGACTCACAGCCCTGAAATCACTGTGAAAACCTTGCTCATCAGCAAGGCACCAACATGGCAAGTCAAGACATTCCCAAGGTCTTGCTGCAAACCCAAACTGATTTTTCTTTTCCTCATGCACATGGCTGACATTTCCTTTGTGGCTCATCACACCATCAGGACCACAGGAAGAAAACCAACACCCTCTCACACCTTCTGGGAGAGCAAACACAGCTGCCTGCCCTTGATAGCAATTTTGGGGTTGAAATTCAGATGCAGATTGCTGCCAAAACAACCACCCTGGGGGAGCTGTTGCTTTTTCTCTTGAGACACAGAGACACTTTCCATTTCTTCCCTCCCCTTACTTCTACTGATTTTACTGGATTTCTTAGAGAAGGGAACAGCAATTGCATGACTCAGAGGGAGAATCATCTTCTACCCAGCACAGAAATGCTCACGTGCACTCAAGGAGCTGGGTGAGACACAGACTTTTGTCCCAGGCCATGGTATCAGACTGGCAAAGGTCTGTCGTGTGCCCAGAAGGAAACACAGGCAAGAGAAGAAGCACCAGCACCAAGAGTCAGAGGCTGAAATTGCAGGGATGTGATGAACAGAAAGAGGCTTCCTCCAAGAAACCACCAAGCCAAACATGAAAGTCCTCATCCCATGTGCAGAGGAGGTCACAGGAGGAAAAATCTGCAACTTTCTGCATGGAAGAGGCTGTGTGGGATCAGGACAGGATGATCAATGTGGTCAAGGGATAAAAACCATGCCCAGGAGCAAAGTGAAAGCAACAACCCTTAGTGATGCCCCCAATATCTCATCTACCATGCTGATTTGCCTTCTTCACGTGCTTTAAACTTTTGGAACACACCTCCAGAAAAAGTTGTGATTGACTGGAATATGTTTTCCATATGTTTTCCATCCACTTTTACTGGATTTTTATGGTGGTGCCCAAATATTTAATTGCTGAAAAGGTGGAGTGAGGGTTGACAGGGCACATGATGAAAAATACCAGGAGAAGAGATGGCTCCTCTGACACAGGAAGAGAGGTCTGGAAACAGCTTCTAGAATTAAACAAAAGTCTTGCCATAGGAACAAGAACATGATCCCTTGCAAAACTGCAAAATTCACTTGATGGTGTGCAGATATTTACAGCCCCCAGGGCTGTTTTCACAGTTATGGTTCCTTCTTATCCCTAATACAGCTGGCAGCAACACGTGTAGGATCTGGAGACTCTATGCAGGGGAAGACAACTCATAAAGGCATCAGTGAATTTCAGCAAGGCCTTCAGAGTCAGTTATCTGATGTTTCAGGCTTCGCTGATGGCATTTATGAGCTTAAAAATGTATATAAGGCTTCAACATCCTCTCCCAGCCACTCTCTTTAGGATGCAAATGCAGCTTAACACAATTAGGCAGGACAGAAAGCCCAGACATTTTACAGGATCAACTGCATTCCAGTTGTCAGGGGAAATAAAGAGACACCAGCTCAACAGACAGGCTGGACAAAAGCCTGTTTTCATCTCTGGATGGTTTTCAGACAGTGCAAGGAGGAAGAGCCTTTTTCCAAAAGGCATCAAGCCCTGCTACAGCTCTGCATGGGGGAAAAATTGCTAAAAATTAATCAAATAATCCAGTATTTGTTAGCAAGAAAATACAAATTAAAAATTATTTTTTTAAAACCTCATCTTTAAAACTGGTGAAAACCAAAACTCAAATAAAGTTGCTTGAGCAGGGAACTTTCCTCCATTTACAGATGTAAATAAAGCAGGAAGTAAATGAAGGAGGGTGGGTTTGGATCAGATATTGAGAAGAAATACTTTACAGTAAGTGTGGTGAGGCCCTGGCACAGGCTGCACTGAGAGGCTGAGGACTCCCCATCCCTTAAACTGTTCAGGGCCAGGCTGTATGGGACTTGGAGCAACCTGGGGTAGTGGAAGGTGTCCCTGCCCATGGCAGTAAGATTGGAATAAGATGATCTTTAAGGTCCCTGTCCATCCAAACCATTCCACGATTTTGTGATTCTCTGTGTTATCTGAAACTCTCAACATCAGGACAGAAAAGAGAGAGGAGAGAGAGAAAGAGAAAGCTCTCAGTGTGAGGGTTCTGGAAGCTCAAGGTTTTTATTTCCACTGCTCAAGGATCAGAATTGAGAAGCTGCCAAAGTGTCTGGAGGTACCTTGAGACACTTCCCATCACGACTGCTCTTTCAAAGGAGAAGCAATGCGAAAGTGGCAGGAAGTATATATTTCTATATAATTTGTTATCTTTCACAGAAAAATCAATCATCCCTAATTCTAGGTATTTATTTTTTTCTATTAAAAGACCTAAATAAAGCGTTTCTGTTATTGCAGACTGCCATTAAAAATATAAATTAAAAGAAACAGATTTATTAATTAAATCTTCTGAAGCATCTCTACTATGAAGACAGGATGAGAGAGTTGGTGCTGGAGAAGGCTCCAGGCAGAGCTTAGAGCACCCTTTGAGTCCTCTAGGACTCAAGAGAGGAAGAGAGCCGGAGAGGAATTTTGGACAAGGGCATGGAGTGACAGGACAAAGGGCAATGGCGTTAAGCTGAAAGCAGAAAGATTTGGATTAAATTTAGGAAGAAATTCTCTACCATGAGGATGGTGAGGCCCAGCACAAGCTGCCTAGAGAAGGTGTGGATGCTCCATCCCTGGAAGTTCCAGTCAAGTTAGATGGGGCTTGGAGCAACCTGGAATAGTGGAAGGTGTCCCTGCCCATGGCAGGGGGTGGAACTGGATGATCTTTAAGGTCCCTTCCAACCCAAACCATTCTGAGATTCTATTAACGATTTTTGGAACTGGATTATCTTTAAGGTCCCTCCCAAGGTCCAAACCATTCTGTGATTCCGTTAATGATTTTTGGATCTACCCATGAAGTCCCCAGTGATTCTAAAAGACCTTTAGGCGGCAACAGAAACATTGACAAGATTATTTCTAGGAAAAATTCAAAACAACTTCTGCTTCTCTTCCTAAACAACAGGATCAGGAGGCTCTCAGAAATCATCAGTTTTGCAGCTCTATCCCTGCAAGAGGGAGATGGAAAACCACCTGAGCACAGGTACAAGGTGCCAGGTGCTGATTTTGCACACCTGACATGCTGAAGCTGCTTGGACCATCCCTCCACACCTCTGTGCCTCCATCTCCCACCCTAAATCCTGCACCACAGCCCTGACCTTTGGGCAATGCTTTAAGACCTCTGGGTCTGTTACACAAGCTCAGGTGTTGCCACTTCAAGTCCAGGTAATCCAACACAAATCACTGCAGAGAGATAACATCATGGCCTATCTGAAAATAGACAGAAATCCCCATCAAAAACATCTAAGTCGTCATGATAGAAAAATAAATCCAGGCAGATTGTTGCTCTCATTGTATGAATCATCATGTTGTTATAGCAACTTCATATCTGCACCCAATCTGAAAACCAAGCACAGCTGAAATAATATAACAGCATTAAGTTAAAATGATATATAACAAGACAAAAATGGATCAGCTCGATCTCTGAGGAGCACCCACACTTCCTTCTCACCCTCTTCCCTGCCTTTGGAAACATTGCTTTGCTGTATTTAAACAATAGATAAAAAAACAGCCCAGACTTGGAGCTCATGGAGAAGAGGAACCCTATAATGAGCTTTTGAATTCAGGAAGAATCTTCAAAATGAAGAATCACAGAATTGTGGAATCAAAGAATCATTTAGGTTGGAAAGGACCTTAAAGATCATTTTGCTCCAGCCCCTCTGGCATAGGCAGTGACATTTTTCACTTGTTTTAAATAAAAACAAGTGCAATTCCCAGTTACAACCACCAGACCCAGCCAAATGCCCCTATTGCTCCCATGCACTCCAAAATTCATGAATTGAATGAATTACATAAATTTTATAAATTTTTTATCTTTATTTTTAATTCATGCAATGCAGGACATATAAAAATATATATGTACATTGTGTCTTGCTCTGTTCAGGAGTCTTGAGCAGAGATTCCAGCTTGAACAGAATATTTAGAAGCAAGAAAGGGGATGCACAAGTTCTAGCTTTAAAACTGCAGGTCTGTGAGGTGATTTTATTGCTGGAGAAAAAGCGAAAAGTGTCACCAAGGTTCTTTCCATCAGAGCAGCAAAGGAAGGAAGGTAAATAACCAGAATTGTTTCAGGGACTTGGCAGGAAAGCACAGCTCCTCTGCAAGGCAAGGGGAGCCCACCAACCTCCAAAACACTGCAGGTGCCTCAAAAAACACTGTTGTGCCCCAATTAGTGCCAAAGATGAGCAGAAAGCACCACAGGGCACTTCACTGCTCCTCTCCCCATGCAATGCTGCCAGCAACAAGGTTTGAAGAAGAAGAGAAAAGAAAGAGGCTTGGGAGATTTGCAAATTTTGCTCTTGATGTTTCAAGCAAATTAAGACAAAATAAACCCCAAAATAGAAAAAGCAACCCACAAACCCGCAGCTCTAGTCCCAACAAAGTCCTATTAGTCTTCACAACAGCACAAAAGTGACTCAATTAATTAAAAGCAAACAAAAAAGAAGCAGCCTAACTTATTATTTCAGAGTTCAAGACAGCAAAAGCACCACTCTGCCCCAGACAGAACTCTATTTTTTCTTTTCTTCTTTTTCTTAAATGCATTTATTCATTAAGGCTTCCTCGTAGGCTGTGTAATGAGTCACTTCTTGCTTCTCTATGAAGTGCAAAGGGATGGAAAGAAATAGGATTTAAATGGAGGATGGAGACACTCACAAAGCATGTTAGAAAAGCTTGAAAGGCTTTTGAAGGAGCCACAGATAAAGAGAGGCAACTCCTCACATGGACCCCAAACCCTTTTCTCTATCACCAGAGCTTTCCCAGGGTCTAAGCCTGGCTGTCTCCTCGCTCTCAGCCAGCACAGAAAATCACCCCCTCTCCTCCACTGGGCTTTCTTCCTCCCCAGAACAGAGGAGGGGATGAGAAACCTGAAGCAGGAGTGATGCTGCTCCTCTCATGGACCTGGTGGCTCAAAAGTGTGGATGTGGCTTTCCCTGCACCAGTGAAATATGACCAGGGGGGATTGATACCAGTTTGTATCAACAGCACAAGGCATTTCAGGGCTCTCACCCCAGCAGCCTCCAGCTCAGAGTGAGCCACACACCTCCAATTATTCTGCAATTGTTTTTCTGAGAATCACACAAACACAGAAGGGTTTGTGTGGGAAGGGACCTTAAAGAACATCTGGTTCCAAGTCTCCTGTCGTGGGCAGAACACCTTTCCCTAAACCAGGTTGCTCCAAGATCCACCCAATCTGGATTTCCAGTGGAGAGGAAGAGTCTGTCCAATCATCAGATCAGAGATGCCAAGCTCAATGAAAAGCTCAGGGGATAAATCTTCCCATCATCAGTCTTGTCTCAGACTGGACCTGGAAAATCCTGATTTGGTCTATCCCAACTACTGTCAGGAGTTTCCCCTGGCTCTCCAGGTCCTTTGAGTCCTCCCACCGTAAGTTTTGAGGAAGCAGAGCCAGCACAGAGATGTGACACAAGTCTGCAAAGTGGCAGAACAACAGGAAGGGCACAGATGTTACTGCAATAAATACAAATCCCAAAAAAGCACAACCTGATCCCAAATCCACTGCTGCCAGCCTTCCAGCAAGGACTACCATCTTGTCCATGCACAGAAGTAGAAAACTTGAAATAAATACTAGGACAAAATAGATATTGGGGAAGAAATTCCTCTCTGTGGTGGTGGTGAGGCCCTGGCAGAGGTTGCCCAGAGAAGCTGTGGCTGCCCCATCCCTGGAAGTGTCCCAGGACAGGTTGGATGGGGCTTGGAGCACCCTGAGATAGTGGAAGATGTCCCTGCCCATGGCAGAGGTTGGAATGAGTTGATCTTTAAGGTCTCTTCCAACCCAAATTATTCTATAATTCTATTTTTTTTGAAATTGCTCTGGAGACAGCCATGATCATGTGTCATTCCCCATGGCAGAGATCTTCTATCTTCCCTAGAATGGTGTCTCTCACTTTCCTAACATTTATTCCATCTGAGAAAAAGAAAATTTAAACCAGAAAAAAAAAAAAAAAGCAACCAAAAAAACAAAAGCAAAACTGAAAAGTGACAAAATCCCCCACAAAATCTAAAATAAATTAGAAATCCTCCTAAATACAGAATCTAGAGGAACTTTTTTGCTGCCACCGAGACCCCTTCCAAAGGGTTCCCATGCCAATCTAATAATAAAGCTGTCGTATGGGGGGATGTGATTTTAGCTTTCAGCTGAAGGTTGCTATGGGAGGCTGTTCCCAGCAGCAGCACTGTGCTGCATTTGTAAAAGCTCTTTCCAGCATCAGACACTGATTTTTGGGTAGGAAAAAAAAATCACTATTTTTGTTTTTAAAAATTTCCATAAAAAGCAGCAGTGCTGGAGAAAAATGTAGAGAAAAAAAGCAAAATATAGAAGGGGGCTGTAATTCAGATGACTGTAGAAATGCAGATGCACTAAAATCCCCTTCCCAAAGCTAAAGCATCAGGAAAACCTATTTTTTTTTTTTTCAAATCAGTTGATATCAGCTGAGTTGCTGCATTTGCCAACACCAGGTTTGCTGGGATGTGGGAGAAGTTAAAGACAATGAGATGATCTCAGGTGCTTTATAAATGAGGTGCAGAAATGGGAACAGGTATTGCAGTGCCTCTGTGGGGTCATCTGCTGTGCACTGAGATCTTGACTTGCATAAAAATAAGGCATCACTTCAAAACAGGTTGAGGAAGTTTATCCAGCTCTTTAGAATTTAAAGAAAAATATAATATATATAGGGATTTGTGCAAGGAATGAAGTATTATGTGTGTATATATATCTATACACACACAGAGTTATGTAAAGCTGGTCAAATACAAATGACCCTCTTAAAACTAACAAACAAGTGAGTACAAAAGATATTTTCTACAGCAATCTGCAAGATTTAGGGGACTGTTACAACCTGCAGGATTTACAGAAGAGACAGAGTAAGAAGGAGAATTTAACACAAGGACAGAGCCCTGAAGCAGCAGCAGAAAGAGACACAGTTACTTTTTACCTTTAAATAGTGAAGACCACCAAACACAGATTTATAAGAGGCTTTCAATTCATGCTGCCAAAGCCTCCAGCCATTAAGTGCCTTAAATCTTTGCAAGTTAAGCAAAGGAGAGTTGGTAGATGAGATGTGGGGATGGGGGTGAGTATCTAGAGAAAAAACACATCCCAGCTGGAGATGGGAGAGCGCAGGAGAGCACACAGCCACACCCAGCATATGGAGAAGGGTGAGGATCAAGATCATCCAGTTCCACCTCTGCCGTGGGCAGGGACACCTTCCATTATCCCAGGTTGTTCCAAGCCCTGTCCAACCTGGCCTTGGACACTTCCAGGGATGGGGCAGCCACAGCTTCTCTGGGATTTCCATTCCAGGGCCTCACCACCCTCACAGAGAATAATTCCTTCCCAATATCCCATCTAACCCTGCCCTATGGCAGTTTAAAGCCATTGTCTCCTGCCCTGTTACTCTGTGCCTTGTCCCAAGTCCCTCTCCAGCTCTCTCAGAGCCCCTTTAGGCTCAGGAAGGGACTCCAAGCTCTCCCTGGAGCTTTCTCTTCTCCAGCCTGAACTCCATGATTTTTTTTGCCTCAAGTCTTCAGTGGGAAGTGTTACAGTGACACCACTGAGACGCTCCTTTTTCATCAAGAGCCAGGAGGCAAGAAACCCTATAGACAGACCCACAACCAGAAACTTCTGTATGTCAGAGATTCCAGACCCAATTTAAACTCTGAAGGAAGTTATGCACAGGTGAAATCTTAAGACAGAGGAAGAAAAACTGATTTGAGTCTGACATTCAGATAAGCAACTGAGATGCTGCAGCAGAAATATTTTCAAAGCACAGATCTAGCCTGGGTCCTTCACCTCACTGATTTCACAGCTTCTGAGACAAAATTTCAATAAAGAATGGAGAATCTTTTGCCATTACAAGCTTTTACCAGAACAGAACACCTGATCAACAAGTCAGAATTTGTTTAAATGCCCAAACTCCAAACCAGCAACAATCAGGAGCCCACGGTACCAGGCAAAACAGGAACCATCACTGAGATGCACTGACTGCACTGGCAGTACCAGGAACACACCATTCCACTAAAATTATTATATTAAATTGCTAAACCAGACCAAATTATTGCAAAAGACTTCACTATCAGCCCAAGGCTTCAGAGCCCAGCCAACCCAGCCTCCACATTCCCAAAACTCCTCCTTCCCCAGCACTCTGCTAATAAACTCAGGGATGTCCTTCCCAGAGGTCTCAACGCCTTGTCAGCAGAAATTCAAATCAATCCAGCCCTGGAAGCAGCTGCAGCAAATAACTCAATCACGTTCATCATTTTAACTTATCCTATTTATGAATCAGGTCAAGCTTGAAATCTCCATTTACATTATCAGCCTTCATGATATTAAGATAATCATGCAGAGGACTGATCAAAGGTTCCTTGTAACTTTGGAGCACAGGAATTACCATACAATAACACTTTATCTCCTCCAGTGTCCTTTGTGACTGTCAAGAATACTTTTCTTCCCTAGAAAAAAGGACAAGGAATAACACACTGAAGAAGAAACTGCTGCCAATACTAAATCTAAGAGTAACAGGGCAGTGGGTGCTGTACACACATCTCCAAAAAAAGCCATGAAGATCACCAGTTTTTAAAACAGAACAGGTTGTGTTGGGCTGTGACTATCCTGGTCATGGCCCTGCCCATGACAGGGAGTTGGAACTGGATGGTCTTGAAGGTCCCTTCCCACCCAAACCATCCTGGAATCCCAATATCTGCTGAAATTCTCTGAGAAAAACAGAGAGATTCAAGCTGCCTTGAATTACCTTTATTTCATCTCACCTGTATGGAAGGACATTTTGATTTTTCCAGACTTGATACTGAAAATGACCTGAAATGGTTCTCTAAAGGGCTTCAATTTCTCTCAGCCCTGCTTTGATGGGAAGATGAATCCCGAAGCCTCCAGACACCCAGAAATACTCTGCTGATGCTCTCACAGCCCTCTCTGTGTTGTCCCTCCAGCAGCTGCAGCACCTGCCCAGCATCACCAGGTCACTGCTGCAGATCTGAAAACAACCACCAAAACATAAGAAAATAGAAAAAAGCAATTCCCATCTTCTCAAAGAACTTTCACTCTTTTGTTCACCTCCAACTCACTTTTTTTCTTCCTGCAACAAATAAAGTGCAACATCATTCTGCTATTTTTGTAAAGAGATGTTTTATCCAGAGTTTGGGCAAAGGCAAACAATTTCTAACCTGATTTTTAAGATTATTTAAAGAAGGTAAAAAAATAGAAGGACATAAGCTTGTAAAACAGTCTTATGTGGGAAGAAAATATAGGAACACTTTATTGGAAGTGCTTCACTTCTGATACCAGCTATTAAAAATGTAGATATAATCCTTTATTTATCTCATTTGCAGCAAGAAAACTCTCCACACACGGAAAGAAAAATCACATGGGATATAATCCAACAACAATCTCCCCCATTAACTCCAGAATGATGTTCTATTGAATATTTCAAGCGTGATTACACTGTAACAAAATGGCACCATGCCACCAAGCCCTCTAAATTATTTTCTCTCAATACCTCCCTCCCTTCCAAAGATGCCAGGAGGCTGGATAAATAAAAAAAATTGCTCCCACATCAAAGTAAAAGGCAGCAAAGAAACAAGGAGGATCCTTCAAGTGACAATCCCCATGTTTGTCCCTAAGTGGAAAGATGACCTTAGCAGTTGATGTTGCACCTTCTAGGTGGGATCTGGGCTGGGAATTATTGTACCAAGGGGATGTTTCTGCAAAGGAATTTAATACACAGCATTCAAAATGATGGCAACCTGCTCTGAGTCATAACTCTGAATGCAGTTAATGCTTCTGCTTTGATTTTAGGGCTTCCAGTGGTAGAAAAATTTCACTTAAGTTTCTCTAATGTGGAAAAACCACCACGAACAGCAAGAGATGAAAGCTCAAAACAGCTCCCTGGGTGATGCATGAGCTCAGAGGGATCCCAGGTCCAGTGAGCTTTGACTGAGATGCACAGCTGTCTTTTTTCCAGTCATGACTTAAGAGGAAGCAAACACAAGCAGAATCACAAATATTGCCAAGTCTGGGCAGTGAGGCTCTAACACAGCTAATTATCAAATACTTTGTCAAAGATTTTCTGATTGTTCAAAGGATTGGGATCTGCAAGAAGAGGCTTGTAGGGGTGTGAACAGCAGCCAGAGTGCTGAGTTGAGCACATCTGAAAATGGTAAATACTAACATGGATTCAATTTGAATTCCCTGAATGTGTTAGGGAACAGGGAAGGGAGAAAAAGCCAAGTTCACCCACGTAACTGAGGTGCTGTTTCTATGAATCCAGCTCTGCGGCCAAGGGACCAGAGCCACCAAAAGGTGCTCCACTGACCATGGAAGGAGTCACAGGTCTCTAGGAACTTCTTCAAGTCCTTTGGGACTGCTGTTGTCACTGTCTGACCCCAAAATTAACAAAACCAGGATCAGCAACCTGGTCTGGTGGGAGGTGTCCCTGCCCATGGCAGGGGTTTGGATCTGGATGACCTTTAAGGTCCCTTCCAACCCAAACCATTCTGTGACTCTGTGATTATGGAGGACATCAACTGATGGGCAAAGAAGGGGGATGACACCTTAAGACCCTCACAGCAGCTCATGGTCCTCAAAACTCCAACTTGCTGCCTTCCTGAGCTTACAAGTTGATTTTCCTTTCTTATTCAGAAATTTTACTTCAATAAGGCTTAGAATTATGTACACCAGGCCCAATAAATGTGAAACAAAGATGAAGTTTTGCAGCAGGCACAGTCCTAGCAGAAGCTGAAGCCAATGAGAGGAACTGGGTGTCACCACTGGCATCTCAAAAGGAAACTTTGCCCAAAGCTAATCCTTTCAGGTGAGCAATGGGAGGCATAGGAAAGGAGACAGAATAATATCAAAATTATTTTAAGGAAAAATAGAATTATTATGGATGACTACCACATAAAATTCACCACCATAGAGTGGTGAGGCCCTGGCACAGGTTGCCCAGAGGAGCTGTGGCTGTCCCATCCCTGGAAGTGTCCAAGGCCAGGTTGGATGGGGCTTGGAGCAATCTGGAAGGTGCAGGGGCTTTGGAAATAGGTGATCCTTAGGTCCCTTCCAACCCAAATCACTGTAGAATTCTAGGAAAATTGTAAGGTAAAATTGGTGGTGCCGTTTAATTTGATTCTTAATCTTTTTAATAGAGAAGCAGCCACTCAGAAAATGTTGAGAGGTGAAGACCTGAAATGCTTCTTGCCCCATGGAGACTGGGGAGAAGAAAGGAGACACACCGAAGGAGTGAGTTTGATTTGGAAACTGCACCAAACACAGCAGAAAAAGCTTCAACAAGGAACAGTTTAGAGAAGAATTTCTCAGCTTCCTAAAACATACTAGAAAAAAAAAAAACCCACCCAGGAAATCTCCCTCAAGAAAAAACAAAAAGAAGTCAGGAAATACTCAAGAGATATGTGGATTTTATGAATAACTGACATGCAGCACAGGTTTTAGAGGGCAAGAACTCCAGGATCCAAAGGCACAGGGAAGCACATAATGAGACCAGCCAAAGCCGTCATAACTAAGTTGCAACATGAAATGCTGAAGCCAAGCCTTAATGATTTAACACCAGGAGAAACCCAGGGAGGATTCATCACCACATTTGCATATAAGGACACTGCTTGCTCTTCTTTTCAGCACGTTTTTCCTGATCACCATCCAAAAGAGAGATTCTTGAGCTAAATGAAGCCTGTGGCTCTCTAGGCAATTCCTAGACTACTTATAATTAAAGGCACCATTAAGCCTTCAGAGAAGCAGATGCCAATCCATGTCAAAAGTTACACAGCTGAGCAGGGTCTAATTACACTGAATTCAAGAGATACATCACATCCCCAACAGATGTCATTTTATAGAAAGCTTTTTCCATATCTCACGGTCTTAAGATCCTTTGAGAGTTTCTTGCCTGTATTATCCCTTTTCTTTAGAAAAGACCATCCAGAGTCATCTGCTCGCAGGCTTAAGATGAGGTAAGTGGGAAACAGAAGAAAAAGACATTGATGTGGTGAGGAAGCTAATTAAAAAAAAAAAGTTTACATGGAGAAACAATTCCTTCCTTCCCATTTCACACTTTTTTGATGGTAGGATGATATTTTGGGCTCCCTTTTTTGCATGTTTATTCAGGGTCTGTACAGCCAAGCAACTGCACATTCTTGAGAACTGGTAAATGCTACAGGCCGAGTTCATCCATTCCCAAAAAAAAGAGTTTTATGAACAATGTGAAAAAACAATTCAGAGCCATGAAAAGGGTTCTTGCACAGCCTGGCCCAGGTGGCAGAACAACGCAAAATATCTTTTGGATTAAGACACTGATCAAGTTTTCTCCTCTGCATTTAAATGGTAAAAGAGAGTCCAAATAAATTCAGAAGCAGCTATCATAGAAGATACTAAAAATATTATCATCTAAACACAGAAAGGTCAAAAAATAAATTCTTAACTGCCTTCTCAACATAACGCAGAAAGCACATCTATTCTTAAGCATCCACCAAGGCCAGTGAGTTTGGGAAAAAGACAGATGGGAGAATATGTAGGAGAATATGTTCTCTGAATACTTCCACAAATAGGCTACCAAAAGTCAAGAGAGATGCTGTGCCACAAGGGATGCAGAAGTCACAGGAGATGCATTTCTTCACACTGCCCTCCAGGAAAGAGATCTTCTTGAGCTGAGAGAGAAGTCTTCACTACTTGTTCCCATGGCATTGCCTCCAGACACTCATCCTGTCATTTTCTGATATGTTTAAACAAAATGGCCCCATGGCTGTGCAGTGACAGATGCCACTTTTTCAGCCTTTCCCAGCAACATGGTGATGATCATCACAAAGAATGACAGTGATACAAGAATCACCAAAGGTCTGTGCTGAACTTCCCTTTTACTGGTCCCATTTCCTGCCTTTTCAGCTGCTGCTGTAACTTGAAGCTGTTGGAAAGCTTAAATAAATCAGAGAAAAAAGAAAAACAAATTTTAAAAAATCCTGAATCATAACTATCAGCCTGAAAATCAAGGGAAATTTTAAGCACAGGAACACTTTTCCTATGAAGATAGGCTGAGACAGTTGGGGCTGATCAGTCTGGAGAAGAGAAGGCTCCAGGAGACCTTAGAGCCTTTCCCAACACCTAAAAGGGCCCTACAGAGAAGGTGGAGAGGGACTTTTCACAGGGGCATGAAGTGACAGGACACAGGGGAAATTAATTAAATTGAAGGAGAGTGGGTTTAGATTAGTTATTAGGAATAAATTCCTCCCTGTGAGGGTGGTGAGGCCCTGGCAGATTTCCCAGAGAAGCTGTGGATGCCTCTGGAAGTGTCCAAGGCCAGATTGGATGGGGCTTGAAGCAACATGGGATAGTGGAAGTTGTCCATACCCATGGCAGGAGCTTGATCTTTAAGGCCCCTTCCAACCCAAATTATTCTGAGATCCTATGACTCAAGGAAAGAAAGATAATTAAACACCAGGGTGGAGAAATAGACCGGAGCACAACACTTGCAGCAAATACCCAGTGAGTGGATTATCTATGAGTAAACAAATGGGAAACCAACCAGGTTTACGGTTCCTCCTGAGGTGGAAGGGCAAGTAGACACAGCAAGTGGTAGATGAAGTGCCAGGAGGTGAAAGGCACTTCTGTGGAAAATGAGGGGCCTTCTACTTGCTCTTCAGCAGATGGAGTGTGGAGAGCAGATGGAGATGTTCCTCCTCAGCACTGTGCTTTAGCCATTTCTTTTGTGACATCCTGGCTGGTGTCCCCATCCACAGCAAGGCCACTCTCGGTGGTGTAACGAAAAGCAATGGAGTCAGCCACTAATGCTCCAGTTCTCCAGTCACTTTCATTTCACAGCACAATGTTAAGGGTTGGACTTGATGATCCATAAGGTCTTTTCCAACCAAAATGATTCTGTAATTCTGAAATGGGCCATGAGGAGGGATGGAACACCTCCCCTGTCAGGAAACAATGAGAGAATCTGGATTGTTCAGCCTGGATGAAGCAAATGCTTCAGGGTGACCAAAACGGGGGCCTTTCAGTAGATGAAGGGGGGTCTGCAAGAGAGCTGGAGAGAACAAAGAGGAATGGCTTCAAACTTAAACAGAGCAGGTTTAGATTAGATATTAGGAAGGACAAATTCTTAACTATGAGGGTGGTAAGGCCCTGGCACAGGCTGCCCAGAGAAGCTGTGGCTGCCCCAACCCTGGGAGTGCTCAAGGCCAGGATAGAGAGGGCATGAAGCAATCTGGTCTAGTGGAGGGTGTCCCTACACATGGCAGGGGGTTGGAACTGGGTGATTTTTAAGGTCCCTTCCAACCCAAGCCATTCTGTGATTCCATAATTTTTATATACATACTCTGACAAGCACCAGAATATCAATGTACTGTATCCCAAAACCCCCATAAGAAGCAGGTGTCCCACAATCAGAGGTTCAAAGACTCAGTTCTTGCTTCCCAAGTATCCTGTGCCCAGCCAGCAAATGCTACAGTTTGCTTCCAACATAAATCTGTTGTGCTCCAACCAATGGATCTGCCACATTACTCTGCCATTGTTGAAGAAATTTGGACCATAATTAACAGAAAAGTGTCCTTCAGTTAAACAGTGGCCTGATTTTAGTCACTTTAATCCAAAAATTAGATCTGTATCATTCATTGCATGAATTTGCCTTTCTATTTTAAGGATTTTTCACCATCTTGACTGCAAACAAAGCATAGGGTCTTGTTTGCAGTCAAGTCAGAGCAAAACTGATGAATGCCAACACAGCTGGATCTCAACAGCCCTTCTGCTAAACTGCCGTGTAAAAATCAGGGGAGTGTCAGAGATTACCAAGGAAAATACAGCAACACACCTGTAGGTGTCCAATCAAAAGTTATTTCATGGAGAGGGAAACAATTCCAGGTGCAGAGGAAGCATGCAAAGGAAGGCACAGATAGCAGAGTTGGCATTAGTGCAGCTGCCTTTACTGCAGTGACCCTAATTGGCATTTCCAGATGTGAGGCAGGAAATCAGCTGACAGGAGCATCTTTGCCTATAACCCTAGAAAACCTCGGGTGAAGAAGATACAGGGCTCCATATAAGTCATAAATGAAGAAAAAAATAAAATTAAAAATCCCTTCTTCATTCTTTTCCACATATCGAGTTGGTTAAAGCAGTCCACATTCTCCCGTTGCTACCAGCAGCATTTATTTATCACCATCCTCAATTCTGAAAGCAAACTCCAAGTGATGAAACACGATCTCCCTGCAAAATCAAACTGAGATGGATGGAGGACAAGGGGTATAATTTAAGACAGTTTATATTGCTCACAGTACCAGGAGCACTGCATTCAGGCTGCAGGAAAGGTCATTAGTAAATTGAAGGCAGCAGAAGATAAGAGAAAAGTTTACAAACAACATTTCAAGAGGAAAAAATGTGCTTATTTGGGCACTCAGGGAAAAGAGCAACCAGAGAGAAAGTCTGGTGTGCAAAGAGCCTCCATCACTCCAGGCAGAGGAGTGAGCTCATCTCCAGTGCTCATGATGGAGCACACAAGATCTGCATCAGTGCCATCAATAGTAGCACCCAGTGTGACAGGAACCTCCTCCTTGGCAAAGTCATCCATACCAGCAGAACAGTCTGGAGTCATCTCCTGCCTCCCAGATGGCTCATTCCTGCTGGTGCAGAAGTCTGGGGAGCCAGGATCTCCCTGCAGCAGAGTGCAGGGGATTGCTGCCCTGAGCTGGCTACACTTCAGCTTTCAGCCTTTTTGTGACTGCTCCAGGAGATAAGCACTGAGATACAGGAGATAAGCAATGTAAAGAGTTCACTTCTTCCCTCCTGAACACTATCACCTGATGAAAACACAGCTTCTCAAGTAAAGGAGAGGCTCTTTAGGTTGTTTTTTTTGGAAGAAATTTATGGAAGTCTGTACTGCCTGTAGCCTGGTTTAGTGGAAGGTTCCCTGTCCATGGCTGTGGGTTGGAATGGGATGCTCTTTGACATCCCTTCCAACCCAAGGTTCTATAGTTCTAGGTTATCAGCAGTCAGCTGGATTCAGTAGATTCTCCATGGTTCAAAGTCCACCTGGGAGAAAGGTCTTTCTTGTGAGGAGACACTGTGGGAGCCAGGCCTGGTTAGTCTGGAGAAGACTGAGAGGAGAATCTCATCAATCCACACAAATATCTCAAGGAGTCAAGAGGATGGTGCCAGGCTCTTTTTATAGTGCTCAGCAACAGGACAAGGTCAATGGCCATAAACTAAAACACAGCAAGTTCCACCTCAACCCAAGGAAGAACTTCTTTTCACAGAGGGTGAAACAGCAGCCCACGGAGGGCATGGATTCTCTCTCTCTGGAGACATTCCAAACCCACCTGGATGTGTTCCTGCATCACCTTGCCTTGGCAGGGGATTGGATGGGATGAACTCCAGAGGTCCCTTCCAACCCTGAATATTCTGTGGTTCTGTAAATATATGAAGAAGCTCAACGTAGCTTCTTCAACGTAGCTCAACAGGCTGAATCTCACCCTACTTTCCTTTCTAAATTTGGACTATCCACATAGACACACTTGCCTTGAAACACCTGAGGATGTCTAAAACACAGGTAGTCACCTTGACCTCACAGAAGTCCTACTTTTCATAATTGAGTTCCTTGACATACTCATCAGTTCTATGGGAGGAGAGCGCATACACCAAATATATGGAATGCTAAATAATTCAGTTATTTTGCATCAGGAAGATTATGGACAATGTCCTAAATGTTTCAGAACATATTGAAAAAAAAGATATCTCTTCTACTCTTTTTTTTTGTCAACACAAGGCTTAGCAGTGATAAACCGACACATCCCTTTTGTGCATAAACTGAGGACTGCAGAAATCAACAGCGAATCCCCACCTATGTCCTTTACAAAAAACTTCCTGCCATGACAACCCCTGTTCTACTACTCCATATCCTCATGATGCTTCTCTCACAACCTCTCCACACCCTCCCTGCATCCATGGACACTCCTCTCCTCAGCTTCAGGACTCATCCATGCCTCAATTTGTTCTCCAAAGCCCCCAGAGAGGCAGCAAACAACCCACATGGATAATCTAGACCTGGACACATGTTAACTGATTGACTGTGTGACACCAAAAAAATAGATAGTCAGTGAATTTGCCTGAGTTTTCCTTGAGGACACTGAGATATTAAGTCCTTACGTGCTTGGTGAATACATACATTGATGGTTGGGTGGAGGAGAAAATCAGTGAACTGTATTTTTTCCCTCTAATGTGATTAACTCAACCAACCTACTTCAGCGGAAGAGGCAGAAAGACACCGACAGAAGAAAGCCTTAAAGGAAGTGAGAAACTTCAAACTATCAAAAAAGTAAAAAAATATTTCTGTAAACAATCCAGTAGTGCTCATCTGCTCTTACTTTTAGACCCAGGCCCCAGATATTCTGTTTGTATTTAATTTTCTGGCTCATCAAGTAGAAAAATCACCCATTCCTGAGGCTTTCAGCTTTATTTACACACTTGGTTAGGACTGAGGTGAACACTCAAACCTGTCATTGAAGGTTTCAGGTGCTCCCAGCTCCCATTTACACTCCATGAAGGCTTTGTTCTCCATATCACAGACAACCAGAAAATCATTAAGGTTGAAAAAGACCTCCAAGATCATTCAGTCCAACCATTAACCCAGCACCACCACCATGTTCACCACTAAAACACATCCTCAAGTGCTATATCCACGTTTTTTGAACACTTCCAGGGATGGTGACTCTACCACTTTCCTGAGCAACCTTTGCTAATGCTTAACAACCCTGGCAGTGAAGAAGCTTTTCCTAAAATCCAATCTAAACCTCCCCTAAACTTTAGGCCATTTACTCTCATCCTGTCACTTGTCACCTGGGAGAAGAGACTGACACCCACCTCACTACAATCTCTTTCCAGGCAGTTGTGGAGAGTGATAAGGTGAGCCTCCATTTCTCCAGGAGAGAATGACAGTGCCCAGAAGAAACAAACCACCCACCATCCTCCCACATCAGCCAAGGTCCCACCATGTGCCAGTAGCTGAAACTCAAACTCTTCAGCTGGGAATGCAGCAAGATTAATTTAACTAAGAGAAAGCACAAGCTGCTTCATAAGAGCTGAAACTGCATCTTGTCTATCCAAAATCTAATCATTTTTTTAAATTATTCTTGGTGGGGTTTTGTTTGTAATGCATCAGACTCTGGTGTTGGCTTAAAGACACCGAGGCCAAAATGTTGGACAGGGCTGAAATCCATGAATTCACCTACAAGACAGTGGAGCCCTGACTTTTACTGGCCTAAAATTATGCAAAAAGTCATCTTTAGGCTGCAGCTCTGTGATGAATTAGCTCTGACAAGGGGGGGAACTCAAGACCTCCCCACAGCACTCCCTCCCTATCCCACACCACGGCTGCCTCTCTGCTCTCTTGCTAACACAGGGACCAGCAGCGAGTGCTGTAAATGAGATCAATGAAACATTCAGTTAAAAATAACAGCCCAAACCTCCTCCATTGCAGGAGAGCCTTTCGGATCACAAATGATGAAAGCACATTTCTAAAAAAAGCGAGCTGAGTTGACAGCGATTTCTGAGAAGGTGGCAAAATAACCAGCCCTGAGCCCGACCAGCAGAACTAGGGCTGGGCTGCTCCAAGCATTGCTGGGGCTCCAGAATAACCCTGGCAGTGGGAAAACAGGTCTCAATACCCCCAGTTAGTGTCCACCTGTGTCAAAGATGGTGCCTGGCTCCCATCCCGGTGATGCTGTAGGAGCAGGACATTCAGAGGACACCACCACCCACTATTGTGAGCTATTCCTTGGGCATCTCCTTGCCCACTGGGCTGTATATTCCTGCCTTGTAGCTGATAGGGAGAAAAAGTCGGGATGCAGCTTCTGGGGTAAAGAAACATCATCCTTGTGGTACCCACAAGCACTCGGCCTGTGGTGCTGGCTGAAACTGTGAGGGAAAAGAGAAGCAACATCCCCAAGGTTTCTTACAACTATTTTTATGATTGACGCTGGGAAAGAGGAGAGGGAGTAGGGAGTAAGCTTTTTCCCCCTTTTTTCATGTCATCTAAGCACCAACTAACAAAAAAACCAGATGTTTTCATCCTGCAATCCAGATGGATGTCCCTCTGCAGCAGGGGGATGCACCCCCGCATCCCGCCTCACATTTCCAATGCTGGGATTCAACACAGCCACTGCAACTTTTAATGCCTTTTACAAACATCTAATTCACTCTGTATTAATCCCTCAGAGCAGCTACTCCTTCATTTTACCCTTGGAGACATCAAGCTAAAATATTAATCGGCTTGAGCACAAAAACCTACAGCTCTAAGCAGTTGTTGAGGACAGAAGACGTGCTGTTACCCAGTTCTCTGATATATACAGCAGTATAACACCATCCTTGCAATAAAAGTACAGAACGAGCCTCTAAAGATGCCTTTTTACTAGATGTTTGTAAGTGGATTTAGGTTTAATGACAAGCTCCTCTTGCTTATTTCCTGCTTTTACTCATCCTTCTTTTTGGGGGGGAGGGTGGCTGACAGGGGCTGTTCTTTCTCAAGCTTAATATTAAATAAAAGAAACCCAAAAATATATTGAAAATGCCCTCTTAAGTCAAGGCACAAGGCATATTTCAAATGAATGCTGCTGAAAACCTCCAAACTATCAAAAAGCTATTTCAATAAGGGATTTTCACTTACTCGAGACATTCAAGGCATTGACACAACTTCTAAAAAGATGAATCTCTTCCAAATATTTTAACTCAATTAAATGGACAAAATCTCCAGCACATGAAGGTGGCAACAAGCCCATGGCCCCCATTTCAGTGTTCCCAGGCTACAGAGGGGTTTCCAAAGCTCACTATTTCAGGGAGAGCTTTCAGGCAGTCTCTCAGCTGACTCTTGTAGGCCATGTCCAGATATCTTTAGCATTGAAGTGTGCAGTACAGAAGTGTGCATTAACTCGTGTGCGCATTCCACATCTCAGCCACAACAAATCACAAACACGGAGCAGGACCTGACACACACTATTTAAATTTGACCTTTGACTACAACAGAGCCAAAGCAAGGTGATTCCAGCCCATAAATATTCCTGATTCCACCGGCACTGAAGATGTTCAACCTTCAAACCTTGAAGGGAAGCAAACAACAGCATCAAATCCCTGCAGTTGTTTCACCTAAAATAGACAGAAGGCAGGTGGTGACACTGAAGTGATGCTTTGCAGTTCAGGCAATCTGTGTTCAAGTGCCAGGCTTGACTAAGCTCTGGATGCCGCAGGAGAATTAAAGAGAAGTCACAGTCCTCTCACCTCATCCAAAGCATCCTGGAGCTGCAAAATGCATGGAAGGGACTCCTGGTTGAATGGGATGTTACTGCGCTTCAGTACAGCACAGCAAGGAAAGGACCTGCATAATTTTCATTTTTAACGTTCAAAAAGATTAAATTAAAATAGTCAAGGAAATCACAAATATAGAAAGATGCAACAATTGTAATCAAGGTGGCAATGTGTTCACAACTGGAACAGTTTGGGAGTTACCCAGAACCAGTTCAAACCCTTGATCAAGGCATTTCTTTGCATCAACCTCCTGCAGTAGGCAGATAAAATGTAGCTGTTCCATCTACATAAAACGTGTTTAGATACATAAATCCCTGCAAAGTGGCTTTTTATTTTGAGGCAAAACCAGAAAGAATTATACGCTGCATTAAATATTTTCTTCTTTGTCCTCTTCTTGACTGTCTGAAAGATCAATTAAAGTGCTTTTGCATAAAACAGGCAGAGAGGAGCACGTTCCAAAAAATAAATAAATAACAACGCCACTCTTTGCTTTCAGTATGATGCCTGAAGAAAACAAGCATAACGACTTAAAGATTCCCACAGTGAAAAGGAAGAAAATGATGAAGGTTTAATCATACACTTACAAGGCAGCAAAACACATTTCTCAAGTCGTAATATCTCTTGTGAAATTTAAGCACTCAGACACAAATATTAGCAACAAGCTTGCAGCAAGCTGAGTCGTTTCCCCTGCCCTCGCACAGAAATATGTGCAATGTCCCTCCCTTGCACTCACACACACATGTTTGCTGTTTCCATCACTTTTCTATTCGCAGAAATATCCCAATGAAACTATGGCCATTTAAGATGTTACGATTTAACGCGTTTCTTGACTTATGGAGGTCTCGCTGTCCTGGAGCTCAGCAACCTCTCTGTCCAGCTGCATTGCAACATCTGGAAGCACCAGCAGGATTTCCCCACAGGCTGACCAGCAGTGGGAATCATGGCCTTGGCATGGAGAGACAACACTCAGATCAACTGCTCCCCCAGTTACCAATGGGGAGCAGGGGAACAGGAAGAGACATCACCCCATCAAAAAAACTCAGTATCTACTTTACCCTCCCTCAAAATGTCCTTTATCATGTCTGCAAAGGACAGGGGCGGAGTTGTTCCTATTAAAACCTCATCATCATAGGTTCTAAGGAAGAAATTTTTCATACTGAGGGTGGAGAAACATTGGCACAGGTTGTCCAGAGAAGCTGTGGATGCCCCATCCCTGGAAGTGTTCAAGGCCAGGATGGGGCTTGGAGCAACCTGGGACAGTGGGAAATGTCCCTGCTTTTTGCACCTGCTCATGGCAGGGGTGTGGAACTGGATGATCTTTAGTATTCCTTCCAACACAAGCTATTCTGTGATTCTGTGACCCTATGTGGCCCCAGAGAACTTGTGGTGGCCCAAGTGGCACAGCAGGTCCCTGACCATTTCCCCTTGGATTATGGTGCCTTCGTTCTGCTCCCTGTCCCTCCAGCTGTGGGACTCATCCCACCATGTTCCCCTCATGGCAACTGTGACATATTTTTCCTGCTGCACAGGGTCTTCCAGCTCCCTCTGTTTGTTGCCCATGCTGTGGTGCAGGTGCACTTCAGCTGGGCTATTGTTCCCATATCTCTTTTTGGGGAAGGAGCCCTAATTCCTACACGGCCATTCTCATGGTTTCAAACACATCAATAACCCTGGTGCCTTTGCTGCTGCAGGGATCTCCTTCCCCTACCTGCACCGAGACAGAACAAAGGGCCTCACGCACACAGCATGCCATAAGAAAACCCAAATATCTGCAGGTGATACCAGGCTCAGGGCCTGGTATTGATCTGCTGGATCTTCCTGCTTCCTCCTCATCATTCCCTACAACTGGAAGGGTAGAGGAAAACACTATATGTACTTTTGATCCCTTAACCAGTCAACCTCACAACAAAACGTGAAAGAACTGAGAGGAGAGAGAAATCACTGCACTACACGATTGAAACAGGAGGAGAACAACTTGCAATAATAAAATAAATCTAAAAAAAAAGCCCACACAAAAAAAGAAAAATGAATAACCAAGAAATGAAAACAAAAGCTAAGAGGTGAATAATTCATTTAGGCAATGTGCAGTGCACCTATTCTACCTGAATTGTTTACATGAAAAGTTCATGGTTTAATCAGAACTGCCGGAACAAGAAAAAACAGAGTCATAAGTACAACATTTATCTTGAGTAAACGAAATAGGTCTCTGGGTAAGGCATTTTCATTTAAAACAGAAAAAAAAATAGGTTGCAGTTTGTGACGTGACCAGCAAGGGGAGTCGGTGCCCAGAGCTTCGAGGGAACCACGCAGATGCAGTTTTGGGTGGAGAAAACTCAAATAAACAATTCTGAGGTAGTGACATTGATAAAACATTGAAGACTGCCAGAGGATGCTGGAAGATGATGGACAGAGAGCAGAAAACCCACTAACCTGGAAAAGAGAGAGGGCTTGAGGGATACTAGAGTAGAAAAATAAAAATGTTTTGCTTGGAAATTGGACTTTCTGTCCCTGCTAGACTTACTGGAGAGCATGTAATGAAGAGCTCTTAGAGGGAAAAAGGCACAGGACTAATGAAATCAAGCCAGGATGGATCTTAGGATAAGAAAACAAGGGTTAATCTCAAAGTACTTCTGAGTACAATATTCTGACAGTAACATGAAAAGACTTTGGTCAATTCCTCTTGTGGCTTTGAGGAGACATCCAGGAGGGTACCAGATGTCTGGGAGAAGATGTCAGAGAATAAGGGCTAACCAGGCACCTTATTACTGATCCCCAGAACCAGAGCAAACAGGGGGAAAAACAAAACTATTAAACACAACTATTAAAAACAACCCTCACAAGGAGTGGGTTTTAATAACATTATCCAGCATTTAAAGCAGAATGCCAGCAGTAGGAACTCATTAGGCTCTGTTTGGGGAACAGCAGCAAAATCACTGCTGCAGCTCCAGCCATGCTGGGCTTGTCAACAGAAACGGGGCCACCCTGGGCTCCGGGGCCACCGGGAGGGGCACTCAGAGCTTTCCTTCCTCTGCCCCGTTAATCTCATTAACCTCGAATTTACTCTGTTGTTGGTAATTACTCAGAACGCTAATAGGCACAATTTATGCATATTATTTACTGAATGTTACAAAATCTCTTCAGCTCTGTGTATGAGTCGGGGCTGGAACAAGCCAACGCTCCAAGGGCTGTGGAAAACAGGAGTAAAGAAATGAAAAATATTTTTAAAATTTAGAAAACCTTTTTTTAGGATTTGTTTCAAATTTCTTCAGTATCTTCAGTTTCTTCGTGCAAGATAACCAATCAATTCAGATAAATATATCCATTTTAGATATATCAGAATCATTTTAGATATATCATTTTAGATATATCAGAATCCACTCATTTTACTAATTCTGTTATAACATCCTAACAAGGAAAAAACAGACACTAAACCAAAAATACCCAAGAAAATACTTATTTCCTCCTATTAAGCCGGAGCCCATGAAACAACCATTCCAGCCACGATACAAATTACCGTTAACGATATTCCAGGTGGGAAAACCAGATGCAGTTTAAGAAAACTGTTATTGCTGTTAAAGAACTCCATAGGCTTTACAGACACAGTCTGCTGCACCTTGAAAAATGGAACTTTCACTGACCATCTGTTCCTAGCAGAGAACACCCAGCAACTCTGGCTTTGGCCAGAAAGCCCAGCTCAAAGTCAACATTCCATGAGAAGGGGACATCCCAGAGCTTAATGTACAGCCAAGATCAGAGGTCAGAGGGAAAATTTGGATGGAGATCACCCAGTGGTAACCAGTTAAAACAAAGAAACCACTGCAAGAGCAGAAAATGTGATCCAGAGGTGAACATCTGCAGGAGCAAAGCCCAGAGCATTCCTACACCCCTACTCCCCTACAACACACAGCATCACCTCCGGTGAGATGAAAGGATGTGGAGAAAACCAACCAAAATCAAAGAATAAAAAATTAAATGAGAAGGATTATCAAGGAAAGAAAGCAGCAAACATTACCTCACCCACAATTTTATTCCACTGTGCTGCGGAGCCACTTGTTGGGAACTTGGAAGCAATAACCCAATGGACCCAAGGCCCAGCTCAGCAGTATTGTTCCTGTTTAGATAAAAGGGAAAATAAAAAGAAAATCAGATGTGAAAAGCACAAATAGACTTTCATCTGCTCTGTTTCCCTCAGCCTGAAGCTCAGGGATTCCCAAGACTGAGGTTTTAGCTGTATCTTTAGATTCAACTGGGAGTTTTCACACCCCGTGAATTTGTTAAACATATCCATATATTAGGCAAGCTTTGCTTTTGGCCTACACAATGTTGACAATGGAACACACACACCAAAAAAAAAGGAAACAAAAGGAAACAAAAGAACATTTCTTCCTTTTCATTTCAGGGTGCAAACTTTAGGGGATGCCTAGTGAAACACAGTAAGTAATTTTCATTTTCTGCAACTTGTCTGCACATTATTGTCATTTCCCCCTGTTTAGCCATGTCATATTTTATAGTCAGTATTAGCCAGTTAAACTGGTTTTATGATGTTTTTAGTACATTTTTACAGCATTTCCTACAAAAAGAAAGCCCATGCAAATATAGGGATTGCTGAGAGAGAACCACACCACTGAGACAACCAAGTGGACCCAGCATGGACTTTTGAAGGTGATTCCACCACTTTCCCCAGCACTCTGCCCAATGCTTGACCATGCTTTCAGTGAAGAAATTTTTCTTATATCCAATCCAAACCTCCCCTGGTGCAACTTGAGGCCATTTCCTCTCATCAGGAACAGCAACCATAAGAATCCAGAAATTCAGATAACTCTGGAGACTGTAATGATATCCTAAACTCATTTCCCACACACACTTTCACAACTGTTTGTGGGGCTTTTTTATGCCCAAATTTGGAAACTAATGCTCCAGAAGGAATTTAAGACACTTTTAATGCAGTTTGTTATGTTTTAATAAAAAGTAAAAGAGAAAAGAGGAAAAAGAAGGGCTTAGGCAACTCAGGTAGAGGCACTTATACACTGGGCAAAGTACTGAAATAAAAACATTACAGACTTTTTACACCAATTATTCCTCAAAGAAAGTGTTTTAATGAAAATGCTGATATTTTGGGCTTGTTTTAAGCAGGAGGAGCATCACCACACAGGAGACAGCCTTCCAGACTAACCATGAAAGCCTTCTGATCCCTCCTTATGATGGAATGGTGAAGTAAAATCACATGGGATGACATCAGGGCCAAAGAGAGTAGCAGAGGATGCCAAAGGAGCTCCTGCCTTGAGTTTTTCTACCCTTAGAAAAACCATCCAATTACCCTTTCCTCCTCTTTGATTACACAATCGACTTCAACACCCTCAAAAGCCAACAACTCCAAAACATGGGGAAAAAATAATGATTAAGAGCCTTTAAGTTAAAGTGCAGTACCCAGAACCAGCTTTCAAAGACAGGGTAAATAAGGAAGACCTTTAAATTTTAAGATGTTGCTCAGCAGCACCTTGTCATGCCACATCACACAACACTTCTTCCTTGTTATTTCTCTGGCCAAAGGTCAAAATTCCTCTTCCCAAGAGACAAGCCTTCAGATTAAAAGAGTGGTGAAACTTTTACATCCAAGTAATTCAGGAACAATCCACATCTCCATCCTGGAGACTTTCCTACAAATGATTTATTGCAATTGAAGGTGGGGAGAAATAAATGACAAAATTTGTCTCAAACTGAGGCACTTCTGCTCCAAATGAAAACAGAATTATTTGTGCAGCACACAGAGTCCAGCACTGCAATCTCAGGATGTTCCTGGATGCTAGGTAAGAGTTTTTATCACCTTCACATAGCCTTGGGACAAGCATTTTTAAACTGCCTGTACAAGCAAAAAACCAGTGGTCACTGCAATTTTCCAGAACAAGCTAAGCCATGGCACACCCCATCCTGCCAAGTGTGGATTCAGGTCCTTAAGTGTAGAAACTTGGTGGTCCAATTTCCCAGAAATATCATTATGCCCCTCTCCCAAAGCACCCAGGGCAGGCCTAGGATGAAAACCAATACTGGAATGATCAAAACCACCCCGCATTGCACATGAGACTTCTTGCCCATCCATCTTCTCCTTATCTCATCCTCCCACCAGTTCCATCCCCCGAATTGATGTTTTCTTCCCCAGTTCAATCTGTTTCTGGTGGTTTTTCCTCAGCAGGGCCTCTCCTTTGTGTCCCTTTTGCATTCTCCATACAGGAATGCAAGAGGGATGTGATCCTTGGTTGGCATCCACTGGGACAATTCCATTATAGGGAGGAATTAATGACAACTCTGCCCACCTGCAGGTTTTGGGGTTTTTTTTTTAAGCCATCGTGTATGTAACTCACATGATGTCAGTACAGGAATATCACTCTGAGGCTCTGGAAAGTAAGGGGCGGGTTTTCCTCGTTTCTATGGTTATGAGCAATTTTAATGACCAACCTAAATAAAAAGGCTGGAAGAGAGAGAAAGTAGGAAGGAGTGAGGTGGGCGTTTAATTTTGATTGACAAGACAGAGCAGATCTAGTTAAGATCTGTCAAATGCTTGCTGAGGATCACAAATCCTCAGCACATTCTACGGCAGGCAGAATTAGTCTAAATGCACAGCTTTACAAAAATATTTCCTATCTGCTGAGATCAGAGTTCAGCATTTCAGCTGCCCCACAGAAAGCAGCTGGTGTCGTAACTACCAAAGGAACTAAGGTAGGGCCATAAAAAAATACATGTATATTTTAATTATTTGAATTTGATTTTTAAGTATTAACATCTACAGTGTCTTAATATGTCTTAATTTTTGTCTCTGACCTATATAAATAAATATGTTTATGTAAGATGACAGCATTCTCAAGATTTTTAACTACTAAGACAACAATTTTAAAGGTATTATCAAAGGCACCACTTTGGAATCACATCTGCATCACATGAAATGTTGTATAAATACAGACTACGGAGATAATTCCTGCAATAAAGACCTTAAAATAGGAGACTGAATGCAGAAGGAGTTGAACACAGATTTGATGGGAAATTTCAGGAAACACAATCTGGAAAGACAAAAACACTGGCATGACAGTCAGCTGTGATGTTCCCTGATACACCACCAAAAAACAAGCTTCAGGGAAAATTAAGAACATTCCTGCAAATGAAATAATCAAGACGGAACAATAATGGAGAGGTGGAGACCTGGAGCATTTCAAAGTCAGGAGCAGAGTTTCATCCCCTTGAAGGGAAGAATCAATATCTCATCAAGGCACAAGGCAGCATGAGAAGACTAAACCAGCATCTTGTGTTTAAGGCCAGGGAGAGGCAGGATGCACCAAAGGACAGACACAAACAAGATCCAAGCAAGATGTGCCTGAACCAAACTCCAAAGATGTTGTTCTTGTTCTCACTTGGCTCTGTTGGGATGCAGGCAGGACACAGTGATCTTCACAGGGCTACACACCCATGAGCTTGGCTATTTTATCAAACGATGTTAGAATTTTAAGGAGGAAAAAAACTCGGCAAGAGAGGATGAGGTTACAAAAGAGGGAAGTCAACAGCTCCTGAGATGCCTGCCAACAGGATCTGCACTTAAAGCGTGCAGTTTTGGCAGAGAACATTCTCAAAATCTGATATTTAAAAGTCTCATGGTGTTGGAACACGTAATTAAAGTAAAAGGATACAAGTGAACTAAGATCTGATCAACACAAATTTGTATCAAAGTCAGAATGTGTTCCCACAGAGTCTCAGCCACCTGGTTCTTCCATGCTTCATTCAAAGTGAGAAAAAATAGCTACCAACTACTTTTATTCCCACTCAAAATCATCTCTCTCCAACCTCTAAAAGGGATGGATTTGTAACAGTCTTCAAGAATGAAAAAATTCAAAAAACCACCAAAACTCACACGTTGTTTTAATTTACTGCCACTTTTCAATTCTAAAGCAATATATTTGTTGTGACATGAACTTTTTTCCTTTACCTATCAATGCTGGGGCATTGATGGGTGAGGGAAACAAAAAATAATGAAAACACCTACAATTTCATCCTTGTTCCTCAAGAACTGGAATAAATGAAAGAATTCAAATCCTCTGTTGAGAAAAGCCCTGAGAAGAGGAAGGACTTGGGGATATTGGTGGATGGGAAGCTTGACATGACATAAATGTCAATGTGGCTGCTCCATCCCTGGAAGTGTCCAAAGCCAGGCTGGACAGAGCTTGGAGCAACCTGGTCTACTGGAAGGCATCCCTGCACACAGCAGAGGGTCAGAACAAAATGATCTTTCAGATCCCTTCCAACTCAAACTGTTCTAATATACCACAAATTTACTCCTGTTTCCTTCCTAGAAGTGCCAACATGAACTCAAAAGCCAAGAAAATAAACCCAAAAAAAACCCAACAAAAATAAGGTATTAATGTGTGATCTGATTTCTTACTGCAAGGTTTCCAACAGCCAAGCCATCCACCACCAAAGTTGAAGAGAAAAGTCCAAGCAGTGTGGAATCAGCTGGCACAAGCTCATTTTTTTCACCAGGTAATGCCTTGAAACCTCCCAAACCAACTCTGCTGCCATCAGAGCCGCCTCTTCCTTGGACAGCGCCCAGGAACTGCTCACAAATGAAATCCAACCGAATTTATTGCTCCTGCAAGCCTGGAAATTTCAGTTACAGAGGTGACGTGACATTTTGTTTCACCAATGCTAATCTAATACCTTTTTAAAGGTGCATACGTTTCACCCTGTTGGCTTCCAACACTGAATTACCAGCTCTGCTAAGCTTCAGAATAAATTAGACGAGCGTGGCCTCCAGGCAAAATCCCTTTGCTGTAATCTTTATTCAAAACACACCGCTCTGGAGCCTTGCATGCATTGCCAAAAATCGCCTTGAGGTTTGCTCTTAAGATGGCAATTTGCATATCAACATTTTGCTGCAGAGCTTACCCAATGTCCCCGCTATTATTTTAATACTCTGCTGTGGGCGGCCCCCTGAGCAGCTCACAGAAGTGCAGGCTAAAAATATTCCTGCCTTCCCCACTGGCTCCACACATGACCACAGCGAGCGCCGGCTCGGATGCAAAGCCGGCAGTGATGGCATCCACCCGCTTCTCCAGGAGGATGCTCAGGCTCCAAAGGTGCTCAAGAAAACATGGCAAAAAGGAGAGAAGTAGCTCTGCATGGATGGAGGAAAAATGCCCAGGCGCTGGAGGAGGAAGAGCGCAGAAAGAACTGGTTTTACAAGGGCAGCGGGAGAGGTTTATCCGCATGCGAGACATTCTTGGGAAAACACATTAAGAGGTAATAAAGCAGGTGAGGGAGGCACCGCCTGGGATATGAATTTAAGATGATGCTGAACAGAGGAAGGGGAAGAATTCTCAAGCACAGAAGGGGAGCGATGCCGGGCGGATGCGAGCACAGCCTGATTCATGCCCCAGAAGGGAGATCCCAATCCCACTGGCAGCACCACGTTGACGACAGTGCACGAAGAAACATGGATTGCAGGTTTTTCTCCTTGCCCTCCTCCCCCTCACCCAGCAAACCCCAGGCTCAGAGGTTGTAATTATTTCTGGCAAGGTGTAAACAGGTCTGGGAAATGAAACTGAAAACTGGAGCTATTTATGAGATGCCACATAGGGAATCGGCATCGGAGCCCGGCTACCAAATCAGCGAGTACAAGGTCACCCTGGTCTGCTCAGGAGAACTCTGCAAAGTGGTTTGCAGCCAGCCAGGCAAAATGTCCAGGCTCAGTCTGCCCAGGATGGTGAGTTAATGGAAACAGAGGGTGGAGAACCACCAGAGGACATTGCTCCAGCCAATAATAAGGGATTTATCATGATGCTGGCAGACTTTGAGATGATGTCCATCGAGATGACATCCACTCATGACAACCAGCTGCCTCTCTGGGGTGTGGGAGAGAAGCAAGGAGGATATCAAGTCCACAAGTGTCCCTCGACCAAATTGTTGCAGAGGAAAGCAACCAAGGGACTCACCTGCCTGGAATTGTTCCAGGCCAGATTGGATGGAGCTTGGTCTAGTGGAAGGTGTCCCTGCTCACAGCAGGGGGATGGGAACAAGATGATCTTGAAGGTCCCTTCCAACTCAAACCCTCCTATGACCTGCATGTAAATGACCAGTGGAAACCACTCATCCCCTTACCCTGCAGGCCACCACTTGCTTCCAAGGACCTGGATTATTGCCCTAACCAAGGAAGAACCAGAAAATCTGAAAAGTAATTTCCTTTCTGCTGGTGGAGGAAAGAAGCAAAAGCCAAACCATCCCAGCAGGAGGATCTCACACCCTGATGGGGCTGAAGGAGCCAGCAGCATCTCAAACCCACAAAACAGCCACAAAGGAAAATTAAAAAAAAATTTTTTGGTCTCACCAGGAAGGAAGGAAGGAAAGGAAAAGAGATGGTCAAATTCAGGAAGTACAGGCAGAGAGGCAGTGAGTGCCCCTGGGGACAGCAGGATCTCCAGACTATTTTCTGCACATTCTTTATATTCTGTGCTCAAATGCCTCACGAACAGGACTAGGATGCACAACTCTGTTTCTGAGATTACACTCAAATTATAATTATTTTTTAAATGGAAGGCAAGCACAGTGCAGTAGGAAAAGAAGTGTCCAAAGAGAGAAGAGCAAGCCTGAAGACCTCAGAGCCTGTGGGATATCTTTATATATGAAAGGAAACAAAGGTACACCTGAACAATGTGCAAAGAAATAGAAATAAAATAAATAAAATAAAAAAGCAGACCTTGGCTTCCATGCACAGGGAAGAGGATCTTGACAATTAATTTGCCAGTATTCCCGTAAGAGGAAAAAAATCCCAACCCACCAGAATTCCAGTCTCACGATTGCCCTATGTTTGGGAAAAAGGAGACAAAAACAGATCAGTTGTGGATGTCCCATCCCTGGAAGTGTTCAAGGCCAGGTTGGATGGGGTTTGGAGCAACCTGGGATAGTGGGAGGTGTCCCTCTTCATGGCAGGGGGTTGGAAGAAGGTCTTTTCCAACTCAAACCATTATAGGATCCTATGAAACCCACCTGCCTCAGCTCCGAAGATTATCAACAGGAAAATATCTGTAGTGAGAGTCTCAGTTTACTTTTTCAAATTAAAAGGTGTCCTGTTTTACACAAATATTGCAATCCTGTTTTCACCACTTGCTAAGACATCTCTCCAAGGGGCCAGTTTGAGTACTAGGACAGAACCCATTATATTTTTAGAAAACCAACCAATAGCTATGAAACCTCCCCATGGTGCATGATCAAAACTTAGGAGAGCTTTGGAAAGCACACGGTTTTTCTCTAAAAGACAAGTGTCAAAAAGCTTTGGACAGCATTTCTCAGGCTTCCACATCCACATTTTGCCACCTACTACCATCTTTGAGCACTTGTTGTTAATGGAAGCTGAAGGTCTTTGACACTGAGAAATTGAACCTTTAGCATGCAGTAACCTCAACACAATTTGAGCACCACTATTTTAATTATTGTAGAGTTTTACCATATTTATTATTAGTAAAAGTAGATTTGGTAAAATGACTTGATTTTTCAGCATTGCTGCAGCTCTGGATAGCTTTAAAACCTGCATGGGATTTTCAAGCAAGACGATGGGGAGGATCAAGAGGTTGGACAAACTTCCCTGATCACAGCTATGAGTATTCACCATGGCCTCATCCTGCCCACATCAATCCCACAGCACTTTTGGCAGAGAAGAGACTAAAATTTTAAATTCCTTAAAACAAAGGCCAAAAAAACCAGAACAAAAAAGCAAACAAAATCACATCCAGTATTATTATATATATTTGAGTTTTATATATATAGTCTTATGCACTATATTACAGAAATCAGTTGTTAATTCAATAACATATGTATTTTGTAAGGTTAATTTTTCATACTTTTTCCCTGAGCATCCACAACCTGCAGCAGAATATTTGATGGGACTGACATCAGGGTCACCCCAGCAGCAACAGGCCCTCAGGTAAAGAGCAGCTGGAGATTACCAGGCACACAACAGAAGACATTTAGTACACTTGGGGAAGGTAAATCACATCTCTAGCTATGTAACAGTATGTCTAAATTTGTACAAATCAGGTATTTAGAAATTAGGAGGATCTCATGAGAGTCTAGAAAGCGAATTGTGTCACAAGGGATCACAAATCAATTGTTTTTGTGGGGAAAAATATAGTAAAAAACTGTATTAAGGTTTAGCTCTTGATTCAGTTCACACAAAGGGAAATCTTAAGATCTGCAGCTTCCAACAAGAATTTCTGTCACGTACAGGGTTATATGAAACAAGGTGCTACCCAGCACTTCTGCAGTCTCAACCTCCCCATCTCCAGATGCACAGCAGCATTTTTATCTCCAAAATCAGAAGAACTTGGAGCATGGTGAACATCTCCATGCTGGGATACGGGATGCTGCAAAGCATTTGCTAATAATTCAACTCAAACCTAATTGCAATTACCTACAGTGAATTGCAAGCACTGGTCCCTGTGATCCTGAGCATTTCCCATCCCTGGAATGTCCACAGCCAGGTTGGATGGAGCTCTGAGCAGCCTGGTCTGGTGGAAGGTGTCCCTGCCCATGGCTGGAGCTGGAATGAGACGATCCTGAAGGTCTCTTCCAACCCAAACTGTTCTATGATTCAATGAATCTAAAATTGAAGTGACTATTCCACAACCAGTGAGACATCATCCAAATCTTCCCTGAACAGCCCAGGAGGATTTTGTTCCTCTAAGGCACCCCAAAAACTGGAGCACATGAGCTGGGCAGGCAGCACCACTGCATGAGGACTGTGGTGACAGTCATAAGATGTCACATGTCAGTAAATCATAGAATCACAGAATGGTTTGAGTTGGACGAGACCTTAAAAATTATCTCATTCCAAACCTCTGTTACGAGCAGGGACACTTTCCACTAGACTAGTTGCTCAGCTCCTTCAGCTTAAAGCCATCCCCCCTTTTCCTCTCACAAAAAATTAGGGAATTTCAAAGTTGGGGAAGAAGGACGAAGAAAAACAGAACTCCTGGCTTTGTATGGGATTTTTTACAAAGCAGCCATTAATAGCAAGTTTGGGAGTTCCCTCATAGCATATTTGAGTCTCTGGCATCTCACGCAGCCCAGAAATGGGTTAATCCAAAAATCTGGGTTATAACACCTCCAAATCTGCCTGATTTTTCACATGTAGAAAAACAAAGGAGGCACCTCCCTCCTCCACGCAGAAGCATCACAAGAAGATTCATTAAAAATGGGGAAAAAAAAGCAACAGGTTTCAGCAATGAGCATGATCAAAGTCTCTCGTGGAAGAAGAAAATGTTTTATTTTACAGAAATAAGAACTATGGCAACAGCTCTGGAATAAAATCCTACAGCACGGCTGTCTCCTGTACTCGTTTACTCCATGCACGAGATGATGGAGGAGTCCTACAAGGGGAAAAAAAATACATGGCCAAGTTATTCAAGACCAGAATGACAATAAATGTATGCAGAGAGGAGAAGGAGGACTAATAAAGTCCTCAATAACCTCAAAAAAATCTTATTTTTGCAATGTCTGGCTTTGCAGCAGGGGGGACAGCAGAGCAAGAACAAAAACGCTACACAATGAAGAGCATCAAACATTTTGCAGTTATTTTCTGCTTTTATTTGAGAAATAAATGACAGAGAGAGTGAAGAGATCATCACCTAACCCAACATCAGTGTTTACTTCCAAAAAAGGAATTTTACCAAAAACATTAAAATCGTAAGTATAGGTATTGCAGCCAAGTTTGACTTCATTCAAGGAGTAGCTGGAAAATATTTTCCAGATTTTTCTTGCAGCATCCTAGCAGATGAACTGACAAAACACCTAAATGGCCCTTGGGAGAGCTTTTCCCCACAGCTCTGCATCCCAGAAAAAAAAAAAAAAAAAAATTCAAAACCACCTGCTGATACACCATTTCTTCTTATTTTTGTACCAATCTTCAGGATATATTTAAAAAGCAACTGATTATCAGTGCAATCCTTGCTTTTCTAATGGACACACAAAATGGACATAAAAAAAAAATATAATCCATCCTGCCCCTTTTTTATTTTAGTTAAATGCTATTTTTTCCATCATCAGAAACACTGCAGAGATGTGCCCATGCACTGCAACAAAGAGATGGCACCTGCCTACTGAATTTCCTGACTAGTGACACTTCGAAGAAAAAGAGTTTTAAATAGAAACCTCCCTGCAAGTGTTAAATCAGATTAATTTAACTCTTGCTTTATTTTAATCTTAGACGCCACCATTTGCAAGGCAAGTAGAAAAAAAAATAGGGAGTAGGATTCTTATCTTGACCATATTCTTTGGGAAATACAGTGTATTATTAAAAACCACAAATAGCCTTTCTGACAGCAAAATACAGACACTTCTGGCTCTTTTGCAGTAGCAAAAAAGCACCAATATTTTATGAAGCTTTCTGTTCAGCATCAAGTGAAAGGCAGAGCCTTCCTCCAGCCTTGTGGTGCCCTGTGCCAAAAACACCAATGCCAGTTTGGGGCCACACTTTGGATTTGCACATGGCAAAAAGTGTTCTGTAAAATACAATGCACCGTGAAAGGTTGGTGATGCTGTTGAGGAAGTTTTGCAGCATTTTCCCCACAAACATCATCATGGACGTACGTTCTGATACTCCAGTTGTGAGTTAGGGTCATGCATAAATAGCTGGATTAAATTTAGACTGAGGGGATCGTGTCATAGGAAAACACACACATTCTAATGGTCAGGAATCATGGAATGGTTTGGGCTGGAAGGGACATTAAACACCATCCAATTCCAACCCCCTTTCCATGGAGAGGGACACCTTCCACTATCCCAGGTTGCTCCATGCCCCTTCCAAACTGGCCTGGAACACTTCCAGGGATGGAGCAGCCACAGCTTCTCTGGAAAACTTGTGCCAGAGCCTCCTCACCTTCACAATAAGGGATTTCTTTCTAATATTGAATCTAAACCTGCTCTCTGCCAGTGGGAAGCCATTTTCCCCTGTTGTCCCCTTTGGACAGGTCCTTGTCCAAAGTCCCCCTCCAGCTCTCTTGGAGCCCTTTTAGGCACTTTGGGGACTTTACACCCTCCCTGGAGCCTTTTCTTCTCCAGGCTGAACATCCCAGTTCTCGCAGCCTGGCTCCAGAGCAGAGGGGCTCCATCCCTCTGAACCCCTTGGTGGCCTCCTCTGGACTTGCTCCAGCAGCTCCATGTCCTTCCTGTGCTCTGCAGGTGGGGTCTCACCTGAGAGGAGCAGAGGGGCACAAGAACCCCCTCAGCCCCTGCCCACCCAGCTTTGGATGCAGCCCAGGACACGCTCGGATTTTTGGGCTCCAAGTGCAGTGGCTGGGTCATGCCCAGCCTCTCATCCACCTGCACCCCCAAGTCCTTCTCCACAGAACTGCCTTCAATCTCTTCATCCCCCAGCCCAGACACCAGAGGTGGAAACAAGACCAACCATGCCCTGGGTGGAAAGATCCATCCATCCATCCATCCATCCATCCATCCATCCATCCATCCATCCATCCTCACTGGGACCAAACCTGTCCTTTCCAGTGCAATCAGCCTTTGCCCTGACAATGTCAACTTCAACCCTAAATAAACAAAGGCTCCTCCTGCCCACCTAAAATCCTCAGGTCTCACCAATTTCCAGTCCTCTGAAGCACCAGCAACCCTTGGAAAGTCCATAAAAACCCAAGTGAGAGCCACCCAGCTGACCCCACTGCACAAAGCAGGTGAACTGTAGGAAGGAGGACAATAAAGATGGGATAAGTAAATTTCAAGTTTTTAACACTTCATTCCACTTTCACGGAGCAGAATGTGTTTATGGTACAGGCAGGGAATCAAAAGTGTTATTTTTATCTTGATATTATTTGCCCTTTCACACTTGGTATTTAAATATTCCTGAAATCCTAGAAGAACAAACCAATTCAAAATACCATTTTAAATATATATATATATATATATATATATATATATATATATATATATATGAAGGGGAAGCACATACTCTCATTCATTTTCAGCTTCCCTCTTTTATTTTTCTTTTCAATCACATTTTAAGTGCTGTAATATCTATGTGCAAATTTATCAAAACACCGAATATTTATTTTTCCTCCACTCCTGGTAAAGATTCTCCAGACCCAGAGCAGGTAGGGAGACCTGGTCACACCAGAGGGTTGTGTGATGAGGAGTAAATGATAAGAGGTTTAAAATATTTTAAATAAATAAATAAATAAATAGAGCTGTGAGAAAATGAATGAGGTTGCTTGCACAAGAGAGGATGGGAATAAAATATTGTAATATTAAAATCTGTGTTCTACCAGTATCTTTGGCCAACTAAACTCGACCAGTCTCAACTAAATAATTTACAGAATCACAAAACACTTTGGGCTGGAAGGGACCTTTAGGTTCATCCAGTTCCAACCTCTGCCATGGGCAGGGACACCTTCCACTATCCCAGGTTGCTCCAAGTCCCATCCAACCCAGCCTTGAGTATTTTCAGAGATTGGGCACCCACAGCTCCTCTGGGCAGCCTGGTTCATTGCCTCACCACCCTGGAACTCTTGCTTTAGACACAATAACAGGAGGAAAGAGGGATGGAATCTGAATCAGAAGCCTGGATCAAGCAGGACACGTGGCTGCACTGATCAGCCTCTCCCACATCCATCAAAGCTGCATTACTGGACAAGCTAATTTTTGGTATCATTAATAAACAAAAGCAAACCAGGAAGGTGGGAGGCCTTGGAGAGCACAAGAAGGGTAATTTGTTGCATGGATGACCACTGGAAAATGGGAATCAGCACATTTAACACCCTAGAAGAAGTCCAGAAACCAGACTGAGGATGAGAGAGAACAGGATGTTGCAGCTGGCAAAGCAGGAGGGCAACAAGGGGTAGGACAGCAATGCCCTGACACATCAGGGATTTAAAAACCTGAATTTGCTTTAACACAAATAAGAGGGACTTTCCAGAAGGACATGGGGTGATAGGAGAAGGGGGAATATCACTGAGCTAAATGAGGGTAGATTTAAATTGGATTTTAGGAAGAAATTCTTTACTGACACAGTGGGGAGGCCCTGGCAGAGGCTGCCCAGAGAAGCTGTGGCTGCTCCATCCCTGGAAGTGTCCAAGGCCAGGTTGGATGGGGTTTGGAGCAACCTGGGACAGAGGAAGGTGTCCTTGCCCATTGCAGGGGGATGGAACTGGGTGGTGTTTAAGGTCCCTTCCAACCCAAACCATTCCATGATCAACACTCCAGACAACACCCAGAGCTCAGCCTGGAGATGAGATGGAAAAGGGCATCACAGCTGGAGCAGACAGCAGAGCAGGAGAGCATCAAGGGGTCAGACAGCAGCTGGGCTGAGTCAGTGGTGACTTGAGCAGAAACACCTGGACAGGGACACCTGGACCACAGCAGAGCCCAGCAGGGCAGGATTGAGCACTCTATTTTCACAGCCCCACTGCAAAGGGAAAAAAACAGCCTGGAAAAAGGGATAAATGCTTCATAAAGTATAAACCTTATTGCTAACCAAAAAAAAAAAAGGGTGGGGGAAAACCCCTCATATTTTAATCAATCCTTCCCACTCCACAGCTAGTAAAAATTAAGGATTCAGTCAGCTGAATCCTAAATCCTCTGTGCAGAATAAAGCACAAAGCAAAACTGGGAGCCGCCACCCCACGCAAGGGTTTGCAAACAAACATCTCTTTGTTCCTGCAGCACTCCCAGACACAAGGATGCACCTCAAGCTGCAAAATGTCACACACAACTTCAAATGCTAACAAGAAGAGGGTTCTGCAGGGCATATTCAGCGTGCTGGTGGCAGAATGAAACGTGCTTTTAGCTCTGCAAACCCTCTGCTTTTTGATATGCACACAAAGACACCGAGCACTTCCATGGGAACACAAGGTTTCCCCAGCAAAGTCCACTCCAGCGCCAGATGCCGAAGGTTAATTGTACCCCACAGCTCAGGGGAGCTTTTATTAAAAGCTTCAAACCACAAACACTTTTCCAACTACAAAAGCAACCAAAAAAAAAAAAAAAGTTTCTGCAGTCAGCCGAGGGCCACCGCAGAAAGCAGCGCTTTGTACTTTTAAAAGTGGTTTTATTTCCTCTCCTTGTACTTCCAAAGCCATCCCACTGCCTCAAGCTCCTGAATTAGCCTGGAAGGAGGAAAAAGTGATAAGTAAACAACATCATGCCCTCTGTGAGGTTAAAATTGAGCAAAAACGGGACACGAGGCAAGCGAGGAGCAGTTCCCAGCATTGTCATTGTGCTGGAAATTGATAAATCAGGGTTTCTTCCTGAGCAGCTGTGGGACAGTGGCAAACTGGGTGCAGGGACATCCCATCCTCAGCCAGTCACTGGTGACATGGGACACAGCACCCTCACACGTGTCCCTCCCTGCTCACAGCCCTGTCCCCAAATCACTCATTACACACAAAAACTGCTGTGCAACAACAGCCACAGCCCCCAAGTTTTACCCACAGACCCTGTGCTAGCCCCATCCCTGTGTCACACAGCCCTCCAGCTTGTCCCAGCCCAGCTCTGTCCCCATGTTACACATTGCCCCCTGTGCCAGGGCACTCCTGTCCCCATGTCACATCCCTCTGTGCTAGCCCTGTCCCCATGTCACATGCACACCCCAAACTATGCCAGGCCAGCCTGTCCCCATGTCACACACCTCTCCCCCATGCCATGCCCTGTCCCCATGTCACATCCCCCCTGTGCCATGCCCTGTCCCCAAGTCACACACACCTGTGCCCGTGTCGCACACCCCCAGGCCAGCCTGTCCCCATGTAACACATCCAAAGCGCCAGCACAGCCCCATCCCCATGTACACACCCTCCCCACCCAACCTGTGCCAGGCCAGCGCTGTCCTTATGTCGCACGCCCACACACAGCGCCAGGCCATGCCTGTCCCCATGTCACACACACACACACACGCGCCTGTCCCCGTGTCACACAGACCCCCAGTGCCAGCCCAGCCCGGTTCCCGTGTCACACAGCCGCAGTGTCACCGGTGTCCCACGTTCCCAGCCCGTGTCACCCCCCTGTCCCCTCAGCGGCACCGCCGCGCGCCCCTCACCTGCCGCCGCGCGCCCGTCACAGCCGGCACCCAAACATCACGTGATCGCCGCGGCCCCGCCCACCGCGACCACGTGTGCCTCTCTCCCCCCCTATCGTTGTAGTCCACATCCCGCTGATACTCCCGGCCGAACCTCCCCTTTGGAATACAATTCCCAGAGTGCATCGCGACGCGGCGCTCTGACCCATTCACCCGGCAACCAATCGGCGGAGGGGACGGCCCGAGGGGGCCCCGCCCACCTCATAGCACCTCCCTCTTCAGGGCGCGGCCCGGGGCCGCCCCTCAGGAGCCGCTCCCCTCCTGCCACCGCTCCGGGGGATGTTCCTTGTTCCACATCTTCCTCATCTTCCTTATCTTCCTCATCCTCCTCATCCCCACCTTCCCCCTCCTCAGGGACGGCTGAGGGAGCTGGGGGTGTTTAATCTGTAGAAAGGGGTCTCAGGGGGCTCCTCATCACTCCACAGCTCCCTGACAGGAGGGTGTAGCCATGAGGGAAGTCGGTCTCTTCTCCCAAATAACCAGAGGTAGCCTGAAAAGAAGCGACCTCAAGTTGCACCAGGGGAGATTCAAGTTGGATATTAAGAAAAATTATTCACTGGAAGGCTGGCCAAGTATTCTAAAGGGCAAGTAGTGGGTTCACCTTTCCCTGGAAATGCTCAGATAAAGTGTAGATGTGGCGCTTGGGGACAGGGTTGAGTGGTGAGTTTGGCAGTACTGGGTGAATGGTTGGACCCAGTGATCCTTCCGGTCTTTTCCAACCTTAATGATTCTGTGATTCCCTGACAGATCATGCCCTCCTTCGTAGCCTCACAGTGCCCAGGGCACTGCTTACAGAAATAAATGAATAAGCCCCACCAACCTGCTGCTGCTAAAGCCACTAATTCTCTCCAAAACACCACAAATTGCAGCCCGAGACTGGAGGTTCACCCAGCCCAAGTGCTTTGATAGAGTAGTCTGGAGTACAACTGTACCTGCGAGGAGTTCGCTTTTTATTTGCCCAGCGACACCAGCTTTACGTGGTGGCTGGCTTGCAAAAGGAGTTATAAAGAGGATTTTCTTGATAGAGCCTTTAACCAACAATTCATTTTAACAAGGGACTGACAAGCCAGCTGCCTGTTCAGAAATGGAGTTCTGCACCAGTAGCCCTGCTCTGCTTAAAAAAAGCTTTAAAAGGGCTGAGGGGCCACCTGAGCCTCCATAAACTTTGGGGTTTTACAGCACCGAGTTGCTATCGGAGCAGTTGCCTCCATCTTTTACTGCATTGATAATCATTTATTTCTGGACTCTGAGAAAATCCCTTAGGAGAGGGGACATAAAAATATACTGATAACGAAATACAGCTGTCTGCTTGTCGTCTGCAAAATCCTCTGACTACAGCTGCATGTGCAATGTCCTGTGTCTTGCTGGGTGTTTTTTTTTTTTTTTTTTGAGGGTGGAGGAAGAATGAGTTAATCCTGCAAGAAGCATAGATTACATTTCAAAAACCACTGTGAAAATTTTGCAGTAATTTTCAGTACAAATCATATTTACCTCCAGCATGAGCCTCATGAAAGTAAATAAGAAAAGAAATATATAAACACGTGCCAATATAAAACAGCCTAAGTATTCCAAGGGACAGCAATCATAAAAATTACAGTGGGATAAATCTCACATGACTGCTTTGGTTTGCAGGCTGCATCTTGCTGGTTTTGCATTTTGGAGCTGGAGAAATAGTGCTTAATCAATACATGTGTTATTCATACAATAATAATGCTGCACATTCTCTTGGGACGTTTTTCTTCTGAGGAATTTGAGCTGTTGCAAACCTTCTCATTGTGTGCAGCAGGGCTGGTCCTTGTTATTAACAGCTGCTTATTGATCTGTAACAGCTTTTAGAAAGAGTGAGGGTGGGTTTTTGGCATGGTGTGGAAGTCAGGTCTTTTACATAAGCAGGGCGTTGTGCGTCATTAAGATGTTGCTTTCTCTAAATTCAGGGAAGAAAAAAACCCCATATAATTAACAGCTTTGTTCCATCCCACAGTGATAACATCTATAAATCTGAAAAATATACAGTCAGCTGTATGGGAACCAAAAGCTCCAGGGACCAAAATTTTATTAAAACAGCTTAATCTTCGTGTTCCTCATCTTTGAGTGGGAGGAAGTTGCTAGTTTCCCAGATGCTGTGTGGTGTTTCCCAAGGTGGAAGCAGCAATTTCATTCCACACGAACAAAACTCCTGGAGGTAAGACCCTAAACCTGAAAGGGTTTGGGAAATGTGATTTGGGGATGAAGTTGTCAGTGTGTTTCTGCTTTGGAAAACTGCCCCTATTCCTCCATGAAGATGAAATGGAGGATCTCTAACAACATTTAAATAAACTCAGCTGTGATGCTTTCACCTCATCCCTTCTGGGATGATTACCCTCTTAGGCTGGCTGTGTCTTTAGGGAATTTCTTCCACTCCTTGGAAGGAGTTTCCTTTTGGCTCACAGGTTTCTTTTGTGAATCATCTTAAATCATAACCTCTTAATAGCTGGGCTATTGAAGTATTTATGGAAAGGTAATCCAATTGTCCTCTTGCTTACTTTTTCCCTGAGCTGTGTGGATTTGGCTTCCCTGTAACAATTTGTATTACACCTTATTACATCCTTACAAATAACTCACTGGGGTTTCATTCCTATACCACAGGACTTTTCTACAAAGCAGGAGAACCCAGACAAATAACGTGCATTAAATAAAGTGTGGGGTTTAGGTTATAATTTGGATTATGTTGTTAACACCAGGTATATTGTCTAAGGTGCTACTTACTTCTCTCCTCTATTGGATTGTCTGGAAGTGTTGACAGATTCAGGAAGAGTGAGGTAAATAAAAACTATGTCACAAGAAAGTGTCAGAGAGTGCCTAATTTATCCCATTAGGACACAGATGTAAACATGGCAACAAAACCATTGGGGAAGAAAAAAGAACAATTTATCATTGCAAACAGATGAAGGGGACAGCCTAGATATTTGTCCAGAGCATGTACAAACACATTTCTCCAGATTTTAAAATGTTCCAGGAATTATTTATTTGGGGTACTTTTTCATTTGTGCTTAAGGAGTCTCCACTTTAAGAAAACCAAACAAACAAAAAACCAAGCAAAAAAAGCAAGCAAAACCAACAACCCCCCCCCCCCCCCGTCCCAAGCAAACAAACAAAACCCTCCAAAAAAACATCAAAAGCCAACCAAACAAAACAAACAAACAAAAACCCAAACCAAACCTGACAAAACTTCTTTTCAGACGTTTCTTTCTTTGTTTCATCCATTTTTTTTTCAGATTTAAACAAGAAATTATTCCCCCCTTTCCTTCCCAGTTTCCTACTTTCTTTTACTATTTTTTTCCTACTCTTTTCAGTTATTAGGCTGGGCTTGTGGCTTTCCTGAAGACTGCTGGGAAAAAAAAAAAGATTTTTTTTTATCAGTACGCAACTTTTCAATGCTGAATTAATTGTCTGACCATACAGTAGGAAAAGCACTTTTTTCTTTGATAAAAATGCTGTTTTCCACTCAAATGCTTTAAACACCAAGCCAGTCAACTTCAAGGAGCACGGCAACAAGCACAAGTCGGCCTGAATGCTTCACAAAACCAAGGCTGACTCTTATTTCCTATTTCCAGACATTCATCCAGTGACCTGAGATTCCCTGAAAACAGCACAGCTCAGAGAGCTTATCACAGCACATCCGCATGTTGCTACCTGTGAGCAATTTAATAAAAAAGATATTATAGCAACAATAAAAGGAGTCTGGAAAAAGCCAGCTAATCCCTGAACAACCTTATTTCAGTCTATTTAAAGTCCAAGAGAGACTTGAATTCCAGGACCGAGCAAAATCTGGCATAAAACAGATGTTTTCATCAAGTACTGCAGTGGCAGCAATACATGTCCCAAGCTAGTGACCACCTGGCAGGTCTGGTAAGTCACAAGGAAGAATCCCGAGCCATAAAGAAATTATTTTCAATCATTTGTGTATTCCTGCATCAGTTACATCTGGTTATAGCTGTGGATTAATAGCAATAGCTTTGGATTTTAGTGGCATTTCACTCGGATTTATCTGAGCATTGCTACATCTGACCCTTCCTTTTCTGGAGACATCTGACTGCATCTGAATTAGGAAAATAAAAGCCACGAGCCAATGTAAAAAACTTTGTCTCCAAGGCAGTGATAAGTCAATCACCTCATCAATAAAGCGTGTCCAATACTCTCAGTAATCCTGGTGATCAGTTTTGCTTATGGAAGCTGGAGATATTAAATCGAGCTCAGAGCAGGGATGACAAGTGGCAACTGAAAGTGATGTTGACAGAGCTAAAGGAGCCCATGCTGAGACCAACAGATGTAACACAACGGTGAGGGAATGGGGCTGGTGGCAAGGAAAACTCAGAGGTCGGAACAAATCCCTCACTCCACTTAACTCCATGACAAAACATCAGCGATCTTTCGCTCAGTTCAGCAGTGCTGCATCTGGATAATCAGGAGGAAAAATTGGAAGGAACAGAGGAGCTGTGGCCCAGGAGCTGCAGGTATGGAGAATGCAAGGAAAGCACTGCAAAGAGTGAATGTGTCAGGATCTCCAGCTGGTCAGAGTGACCCCGAGAAAAGTTGGAAAGTCTCTTTTCCCAGCCCAGCGCTTGGAGAAGGAGTCAGGGCTCTTCATTTCTCAGTCTCAAGGTTGTTTATTGTACCTTATCTATAAAATTCTTTCTCCTGTCTTGCCAAGGTCCACTCAGCAAGACAGAAGCATTCTGCCTGCCTCAGAGGCGATGTTATCTCTTTTTATACTAAAAACTACATGTACAATATTTACAATTACTTTCCAATACCTATCACCTATGTTAGACAGTGAGCTTCTACTCTAAACCAATCTAAAAGTGCCAACATCACAGCAGAAGATGGAGGCCAAGAAGAAGAAGGAGAAAGGCTGGACACGCCCAGATCCCTCCATCTTGCCCCCCTGGATCCCCATTCTAAAAACCCCAAAATCTACTTTTTCACCTTGTGATAAATTCACTGTCATTCTACTTAATTTGTCGTGGCTTGCAGATCTTCATTTAAGTTTGGTAACTTGCTCCACGGGTCATAATCGAAACCACAGGCATTTTGGGCTCTGTGCCAGGGTCTCTGAGCCCCCTGTCAAGGGGTCTTGACCATCCTGGACAGCCAAAGGGATGCCCTGGGTCCTGAAATGAATGGAGGGAGATTCGGGTCTGAAAATCTCAGTGCTTCCTCCTTCCCTATGATAATTCTTCACCAAGGCTGGCTTGGATGTGGCTTTGAGCAACCTGGTCTGGTGGAAGGTGTCCCTGCCCATGGCAGAGGGGATGGAATGGGATAATATTAAAGTCCCTTTCAACCCAAACCATTCTTAGGTGTCGCCCTGATTTTTTAAGATTTTCTAAGCCTTCTGATGTTTACATTCTTGTAACAAACTTTCTCACACACTTTCTGTAAATAACTTGTTGTTTTGCATTCTTTTATAAAAGAAGAGAAATTTGATGGACTGTTGGTTCCTCCAGTGTCATTGGAGAAGTGGCAGTTTCACCCTCCAATCCACTGTCACTTTTAGAAATCTATAAATGTTAGAGTCATAAAATAAACTTCCCTTTTTTGCCTTGAGAACAACAGTGTGTGTGCGCCTCGTGTTATTTCATGTCCTATAGTGACACGGGGCCATCTAAAGTATCCAGAGCATGACTGAAAACCTCCTTTTTATGCTGCACTTGTGAAATAATGAAAAAGGAACCCCTGAAATATGAATGGGTCTATAAGAAAATAAGAAAATAGGAAAAAAATAGAAAATAAGAAAAACATCTGGACTTAAAATGTCTAATTCTGATTTAATTAATCATCTGTTTTTAAGGCTGAATTTCCTCTACCATAATCAAGTCTCTATTTGGTTACTGTTATTAAAGCTGCAGTTACTACCACTCATTAGTCAGGAATTGTTATTCCTGCCTCTGCTGTCATCCAGTAAATAGTTTTTTCCCCCTGAATTACACATTTTCAAAGGTAAAAGGTTTTCTACACATTTGTACTACATAAGGGGGCACTTAAGGACATGGTTTAGTGATGGACTTGGTAATGCTGGCTCCACGCTTGGACTCCATGATATTCAAGATCTTTTCCAACCTTGATGATTCTGTGATTTTATGATTTTATACATCTCTCACAACAGATTATAACTCTGTTCAAACTGCAAATGCCACTGCAGAATCATTTTTAAATAGTAACACTGGTCTGAGACATGTGAGAAAATCTTCCATTTCCTAAAGAAAATTTTAAAAATGCCCAAAGATAAAACCAAAGTTTTGGGGATTCAATGCCAAAAGTAAAAGTGCTTTTTCCAGTGTTTATAAGGACTGAGCAAAATTTATGTTGAAGTTTCTGTCCACACTATAAGGCAGTGAGAGAAAAGAACAAAGAACAACAGCAGGAAAGATCCAAGATGTAGACAATGTAATTACTTACAAACATTGAAAGAGATGAGCTTGGTGAATCTAGAAAATTGAAGATCTGGGGAAATGGGAATAACTTCTCTGATACATGAAGCCTTGCTGCAAAAAGAAACAGAAAAACTGTTGTCCATGCCCACTGAGGATAGGTCAAGAAGCCATTGGCTTAAATTGGCTTGGATTGGTGGGAGAAGATTTAATTTAGATATGAAAACCCACTATCTGGTATTAACGTTTGTATACCACTTGTACAAACTACCTGGGAAGACCTGAATTTTGGCTGTTGGAAGTTTTCAAAAACAGAATTAATCACAAATCATCGGTAGAAGTGTTTTTTTTTGTGATGGTCGAGATGATTTGGGGATGGACCAAACAGTCTCCCAAAGCCTCTGTATTCTGTAGAACAATCTTTTCTTTTGGACAGTCAATTCCCTCTTCAGTGGGATGGGTTGGATAGATTAAGCCCATAAGAAATTTGAACACCTCCTGTTTTAAAATAAACACTTTTTTAAAAATCAGTGTTGTTTTAGACCCACGTACATTTGACCCATCTTCTCCCCTCACCAAAAGTGGGTGCTGAAGGAGCACAGGATGATTCTGATGAGCACTCTGCAAATGTCCAGCTACTTTCAGTTCTGAGATTTCCTGACCCTGTTGTGATCCTTGCTGACTCCTTCCTCAGATTTTAGCTCATAAAAATGTCCATTTATATTTTTCATGACTGACATCTGCTCCATGAAGAATGTTCTTTGTTTTATTTTAATTTCCATTACCTTCATTTAAGGACACAAGTCCTTGCACCAAAATAAACAAAATTGTTGCTCCCACCCTTTGCATCCTGCCTTTAAAAGATGATTTATATTACTCAAGACCAGATAAGAGGATGATCTTATCCCAAGGCTGCTTATTTCTTTTAAATACCTTTTGTTAAAACTTTTTTTGGACATCCAAAATAATTTTATTTTCTGGACTATTGACAACTTGTTAGTCCATTAAAAAAAAAACAAGAAATCTTTAAGGTGAAATTAACCAGAAGTGAAATCTTTTTACCTTCCTTCATCAAAGTTTCAGATAATTTGTCTGGTTCAGATGTCAGGTTTATAAGTTTGCAGTTCCCTGGATCTGTCCTGGATCCTCTCCAGTCTTCACATACCAGGGACACTTTAAGTGAAACATTGCACATTGTTGTTAATAATTCAGATATTTAATTTTTTATTTGCCCTAAAACTCTTGGGTAAATATATCCAGCCCTGCTGTTTTGTCTGTGGTTATTCTGTCTTTTTAATCCAAACTTTTTTTTTTTCAGGCATCCTCTCAAAGCAGGTCTGGGATTTTTATCAACCCTGTTTCTTCCATATTTCTTTCTTATTTCTAATATCAGTTTTACCCTCCTGTTCAACCACACTCACTCAATGTTTTTGTCCAAGAGCAAACCAGTAGCACACCAGTGACTTGTTTCCTTCTCAACACCCTGATGGTACTGTCAACACCTGTAAGGATTTAATTCCTTTAACTTCCCTTTTTTAACTTTTCTTTTAGAGCTTTTTTTCTACCCAGTCCTGCTGCTGGATTTGAACAGAGCTTTGGTGGATGCTCAGCCTGTTTTCTCCCATTGGGATGTCGATGCAAGGTATGTGGTGGAATTTGCTGCAGGATGCTGACTTCATGATGAGATTTTGAACTAGATTTCTATAGCACCCCAGGATTTGTGTATCTTCTTGTGGGATCAGTCACCAGCTGCTGCTTCAGACTCAGATGTGGTCTTTGCTCAGTCTCCATGGAGGGACCTGAAATCCCTCAGGATGCTGGTGGGTGAGAGGCCATGTCCTGGGCTGCAGCAGAAGAAGTGTGTCTGGCATGTCAATAGATGGGATTCTGTCCCTCTACCCAACTCTGGTGAGACCCTACCTGGGCTTATATTTCCAGCTTTTGGGACCCTGAGATAAGAAGGTAGTGGACCTGTTGGAATGAGTCCAGAGGAGGAGGTGAAGATGCCCAGAGAACTGGAGCAGCTCTGCTGTTGAGAGAGTTGGGAATGTTCAGCCCAGTTGAGCAGAGAAACCTCTGGTGAGACCTTAGAGCCCTTTCCAGTACCTAAAGCTGCTCATGGGAAAGACTTTTTACCAGGGCCTATTGTGATAGAATCTTTTTAACAAAAAGATGAGACATTTAGACTGGATTTTTGGAAGAAATTCTTCCCATGAAGGTGGGGAGGCCCTGGCACAGGTTTCCCAGAGAAGCTGTGGCTGCCCCATCCCTGAAAGTGGTGAAGGCCAGGTTAGACAAGGCTTGGAGCAACGTGGAATAGTAGAAGATAGTCCCTACCCATGGCAAAATGATTGAATGAGATGATATTTAATGAGATATCACAACCCAGCCCAACCCATTCTATGATTTTATGATTCCCCTTCCTGCTATTCCTACACTTTTGGATTTTTTACATCAGTCAGTGCCACTGTACAGGTGTGTAGAATTGTCTGTTGGCCCAAAGGTGCATTGTTCCATCTTGGCCTGGAGTTTCAGTTCATAGAGGTTCTTGTTGATCTGTTTTCCTCTCTCCTGACAGCATCTGGCTTACCTGATACAGTGTCCCTTTGATTGTTTTCCCTCCACCAAGTTTTTGATGTATTTCCATTCTCCTCATTCAGGCTCAGAAAGGCCAGTCCCATCATCTGCATTTCTGAGGTTTCCAGCATTTACATAGTAAAACCGCCACGTTAGCTCCTGTCTCCGCAACCTTTGCAAATGTCAAATGTTTTGTTTTCCATTTTCTGTTTGAGTACTTACTTCCCATGACCTATTCTTCATTGAGAGGCACCTACCTTTGTGTCTTCATCTTTAGAAATGTCATCCCAAGCCGTATGCTCTGGTTTGACTTCCCTCACTCCCCACTCTAAAAGCTCCCTCACAGCCTCCCTGATTTTAAATGACCATGCCACGGGTGAACTCTGCCCCTCCTGTGCTGGATTTTGACACTCTACACATGTCATTTGAGCCTGAAGTTGTCTTACATTCATACTCTGCCTCTCCACCAGTCTCTCTGGACCTGCAAGAGATAAGGAAGCACTTCACAGAACATCACCTTCCTTTTGGTTTCTAATTTTTGCTTCCACACACAGGACCTCCCTTACCTGTGTCATTGATGCCAGTTTGGGCTGTGGCCCCAGGCTGCTCCTCATGTGTCTCTTCTAATCTTCCATCTGCCTTTATGTCTTCTAACAATAAATGGCATCATCTTATATTTCTTAATACCTTTAATAAGGGATAACTGCTTTCCTGATTGATCTTCCAAGCATCTTAATTTTGCTGTCCTCTTGCAAATGGTCTTAATATCTTATTGCTAGTGGTTTCTGTATGATTTCTCTGGAGGAAATAGAGAAAAAATATTGTAGTGAAACAAAAACCTTTCAATGTGATTTAAAATTTGTAACGACCTGGAAAGGAGACAAGGTAAGGGAGATTTGAGGATATCCCACTGCAGAGCTCAAGAACATATGCTTTAATTAAATTTAGCAGCCTAAATCAGCTCCTCCCCTCCCATCTGAATGGCTGGCAGATAGTCTGTGATCAGGAAAATATGCTTTCCTTTGCCCTTATTTATGTTGCTAAAATTCCTCCTAAAATTTCTCAGTGTCATGACTGCATATAGCAATAGTGGGAGCCAAAAATCAGAAAACAAGATATCACCCAGACCCACACGAGGCACTTTGGCTAACAAGGTGATTGTAGTACAGGTTGCCAATACTGATTGGATCTCTGGTTGCTTTCTAGCACTGGAAATGAGATCCAAATGAAGAAATTTTAGCAATTAGGTCCGGTTTCATAGAGAAGGTTGGGATGGTTACTCTGCAAAACTGTCTGAGAAAAGATTTCTTAGGGATTTTTAGGCACCTGTGTCCATAAATGCCAATGCTTTTCCTGTTAGAATTGCATAATGTTTAATGTTGGAAGGGTGACATCTCATCCTTAAGGGAAAGGGAGCTTTCAGTCCTTGTAGATGCTCCTGGGCAAAAGGAACAACCATAGTCAGACAAAGTTTACAAAGTTTTATAGGTAAATTGCAGACTTAGTGTGGAAAATTATATAAGTTACTCCCTGACCTCCTGTGTAAGCACTGGCACTGGGTTCTGGATAAATGGATAGAATGGAAGAGAAGAGGGTGAAATGGATTCAACAGAGGAGGGAGGGAGGGAAGGAGGGAGGGAAGGAGGGAGGGAGGGAGGGAGGGAGGGAGGGAGGGAGGGAGGGAGGCAGGAAGGAAGGAAGTGTCGGAAGGAAGTGGCGGAAGGAAGGAAGTGGCGGAAGGAAGGAAGGAAGTGTCGGAAGGAAGTGTCGGAAGGAAGTGGCGGAAGGAAGTGGCGGAAGGAAGTGGCGGAAGGAAGTGGCGGAAGGAAGTGGCGGAAGGAAGTGGCGGAAGGAAGGAAGGAAGGAAGGAAAGAAGGAAGGAAGGAAGGAAGGAAGGAAGGAAGGAAGGAAGGAAGGAAGGAAGGAAGGAAGGAAGGAAGGAAGGAAGGAAGGAAGTGGCCGAAGGAAGTGGCGGAAGGAAGGAAGGAAGGAAGGAAGGAAGGAAGGAAGGAAGGAAGGAAGGAAGGAAGGAAGGAAGGAAGGAAGGAAGGAAGTGGCGGAAGGAAGGAAGTGGCGGAAGGAAGGAAGTGGCGGAAGGAAGGAAGTGGCGGAAGGAAGGAAGGAAGTGGCGGAAGGAAGTGGCGGAAGGAAGTGTCGGAAGGAAGTGTCGGAAGGAAGTGTCGGAAGGAAGGAAGGAAGGAAGGAAGGAAGGAAGGAAGGAAGGAAGGAAGGAAGGAAGGAAGGAAGGAAGGAAGTGGCGGAAGGAAGTGGCGGAAGGAAGTGGCGGAAGGAAGTGGCGGAAGGAAGGAAGGAAGGAAGGAAGGAAGGAAGGAAGGAAGGAAGTGACGGAAGGAAGTGTCGGAAGGAAGTGGCGGAAGGAAGTGGCGGAAGGAAGGAAGGAAGGAAGGAAGTGGCGGAAGGAAGGAAGGAAGTGGCGGAAGGAAGGAAGGAAGTGGCGGAAGGAAGGAAGTGGCGGAAGGAAGGAAGGAAGGAAGGAAGGAAGGAAGGAAGGAAGGAAGGAAGGAAGGAAGGAAGGAAGGAAGGAAGGAAGGAAGGAAGTGTCGGAAGTGTCGGAAGGAGGGAAGGAAGGAAGGAAGGAAGGAAGGAAGGAAGGAAGGAAGGAAGGAAGGAAGGAAGGAAGGAAGTGTCAGAAGGAAGGAAGGAAGGAAGTGTCGGAAGGAAGGAAGTGTCGGAAGGAAGTGTCGGAAGGAAGTGTCGGAAGGAAGTGTCGGAAGGAAGTGTCGGAAGGAAGTGTCGGAAGGAAGGAAGGAAGGAAGGAAGGAAGGAAGGAAGGAAGGAAGGAAGGAAGGAAGGAAGGAAGGAAGGAAGGAAGGAAGGAAGGAAGGAAGTGGCGGAAGGAAGTGGCGGAAGGAAGTGGCGGAAGGAAGTGGCGGAAGGAAGTGGCGGAAGGAAGTGGCGGAAGGAAGTGGCGGAAGGAAGGAAGGAAGGAAGGAAGGAAGGAAGGAAGGAAGGAAGGAAGGAAGGAAGGAAGGAAGGAAGGAAGGAAGGAAGGAAGGAAGGAAGGAAATCATCAGTCCTGTCTTGATCCAGCTTATGGGGTGCCCATGTGCCCAGGCTTTGTGAAGGTATATTTTTATAGATAAATTTTCCCCATATTGGAGATAAATTTCTCACTTTTATGCAAATCAGTTGTCATCCACAGCCTGTTCTTCTAGACCTGTCTGGAAATGGGTCAGAGGCTTCTGGGATCTTAGATGGTCTTGGCCCTCCTTACACCAATTCTCAACCTCATTCCCGTGCTTGGGCTTTGCTGAGTTGTCCTGATCTCCAGGACCCAAAACAAGGATATTTGTCCCAAAAGGGCTGCCCTACCTCCATACAGCCCCTTCTTCCAGACATAAAAACCCTTGGCTGGCTCCACTGTTTAATGTTAGAAGGAAGTGTGTTTGAGCTATTGGTGTTTGAGGGATAAACCTCAGCCCCCTTTATCTTCTAGGCCTCTACAGACACCTTAAAGATCATCTCATTTCATGGGCAGGGTCACCTTCCACTAAACCAGATTACTCAGAGCTCCATCCAGCCTGATCTTACAGAGCCCCAGGGATAGGGAGTCCAGGGATGGGAAATATTAAATGTTGGATATCTAAAATTTTCCCTAGTGCATATGCAGAGGTGCTGCTTTCTTGGCAGAGCTGAGCAGTTCCTTCCCAGCACTTCATGAGATTCAGGACTCTGGTTCTCTTCTCCAACACCCCAGGAAAGCTCATCTCAAAATCATGTTCTGGGTGCATGTAATGATCACCAATGACACAGTCCTGACTGTCTGGTAATGCAGAATCTGTCCTTTTTGCAGTGTAATAGAGATTATCTTCCCTGCATTGGAAGTGGGTGGTTTGGACTCAAGTCTCACAGGTTGGGAAGTTTCCAATCCACCATTCCCATGTCCTAGAAAAATGTGCTAATCATGCAGCTGGGTTAAAGCTGCTTTCTATCCTGCTAGGCAAAGCTGTGCTTTTGTGTGGAAAAAGGGCCCTAAAGCTCCATAAACCCAATGAAGGAACAGCCAAAAAAGCAACATGACATTGCCGCTCATGAAAGAGGGGATCCTAGGCAACCTCTTGGGGGAGAGCATCAAAAGGGTGTAAAAAATATACTGCAGAGGACCTTTAAGGTTAAACAAAACACTCATGTCTGACATGATAAAGAAAGGGAATTTGTTTGAATTTCCCTAATCCTCATATGGAAGAGCTTTTTCCTAGAGGGTGTCCAATGAAATAATAGAGGTTACCTCCCTCGGTGGATGGCCTTTGTAATGTTGTTGAGCCTCATCCCTGCTCTCGAATAGATTGCCCAGGGATTGGAAAATTACTTTGCCTTTCTTCTTAAAAATGAGCTTTTACTAACTATTGTAGTGAGCTACAGCTGTATGTTTCAGAGGAGAGATTTTATCACTGATTCTTTTCAGCCTGAGCATCCTTTTTCTAAAAGGAAATAAACGCTAAGTGCAAATACACGCTGCTCTCATTAGGACAGCTTTGTTCTTTGTGTTATGTGAGTGGGAGAGATGAGCACAGGTCTGTGAAGTGCTTCTGACTGGAGAGGACACAGAGCAGCACTGAGACTGGCACTTCACACCTGGGTCTGTGCTGTGGTCTCTGGGCATCCTTAGTGCCTCATCTCCACCTTCAGTACATCTATTTCCTTAAAATATCCTGGTTATTCAGCCATTTCGAAGCTGTCATTGATGGCAGATCTCCAAGGAAGAGGCCGGATGGTGCAAAAGAGGCGTCCACAAGGTAAAGCTTTCTCTGCTTCAAAGCTGAACAGATGTTGCAGTTTGTGGCTGGAAGGATGCTGCATTATAGGGAATCCCTGGATCCCAAATTAGTTAAAGTTGCCTCTGTCCAAAGCAGCATGGCCAGCTGGTCGAGGGAGGTGATTCTCCCTCTCTGCTCTGGTGAGACCCCACCTGGAGCACTCTGTTGACCCTGGGTGACACCAGGTGCCCACCAAAGTCCCTTTGTCACTCCCCTTCTTTAACTGGACAGGGGAGAGATAATGCAATGACTCATGCTGTGAGATAAGGCCAGGGAAAAACACTCACCAAAAGCCATCATGGGGAAAACAGACTCAACTTGGCAAAGAATAATTGAATTTATTACCAATTAAATCAGAGTGTGATAATGGGAAAAAACCCCAAATCCTAAAACCACCTTTCCCCCACCCCTCCAGGCTGTGGGGTGACCTTATAGAACCCTTCAGTATCTAAAGGGGCTGCAAAAGGGCTGAACAAGGCATGGACAAGGGGAAATGGCTTCCCATTGTCAGAGGGCAGGGTAAGGTGGGATATTTAGAAAAAATTCTTCCCTGTGAGGGAGGTAAGGCCCTGGCACAGGGTGCCCAGAGAAGCTGCCCCATCTCTGGAATTGTTCAAGGCCAGTCTGGATGGGAATTTAGTAACCAGATCTAGTGGAAGGTGTCCCTGCCCATGGCAGGGGGTTGGAACTGGAGGATCTTGAAGGTCCTTTCCAACCCAAACTATTCCATAATCACTTGGAGTCAGTAGAATTGATGAGGATAGTTGACAAAGGACATTTTCGTCTTAGTCTTAGGCTGAGTGACAAGCTGAAGAGTTTTATTCTGCCCACTTAAATTTCACCAAGAATTCAAATCATGACATGACTCATTAAGATAACACGCCCCAAAATTTAACAGAGCAATTGTTGTTGTGCTGTTGGGTAGCACCTCCACCCTGGATCAGAACTGTTTCACCTCAGTCCTGGATCAGCTGCATTCCAATCCTGGTCCAGAGTTAATGTGAAGTCAATGGAAGAACTTCTACTGAGTCAGTAATCCCTGGATCAATTTCCTATGTCAGTTCACAAAGTGCTTTTGAATAATGTATCCTGAAGGCTTTATATAAAATCAAAATTAGTGTTTTCATTCACTTGCATATCATCAGAATAAAACTTTTTTTGGAAATTGTTTTACTTGGTTATTTATCTGTTTGGAGATTGGAGCTGAAGTCTATTGATCAGCCTGATTAAAGAATGTGAAATCAGAGTGAGGCCGGCACTCTAATTTTAATGAGTTAGTGTATTCTTTTTATTTTTCTCAGACAGATTTGATAAAATGAGACACAAATCTACACACCTGCAGGCCATTGAGATAATACAGTGCTGGGCTAGAGAAATGGAGAGACGATACCTGCATTCATCAGCATGATAAATGCAAAAAAGGAAAATGATTAACTTTGGAAAATGTTTTTCATAGTCCACTAGCTTAAGATACTAATGAATTGGTGCTCGAATGAGCCAGACCTCTTAATCTTAAAGTGATATAATTTCAAGCACAACAGGATTAAATGTGGGCAACTTGATGCATTTATTGGGAATGTAGAATATCATAGAATCATAGAATATCCTGAGTTGAAAGGGACCCTGAGCTGAAAGGAATATTGAGTCCATCTCCTGGCCCTGCACGGGACACCAAGACTCCCACCATGGGCCTGGGTGTCACATTCATATTTCCTGAAAATTCCCTTTGCCTAGGATTTTTCTCCTAGGAAGCTGAGAAGCCTCAGAGAAAAAGTAAACAATAATTATCTGATTTGCTTCTCCTGTGTTTTGCTCCTTTGGAATGTATTTGGACATTGTTTGCCAACAGGTGGCTGTTTCATTCGTTTCATGTGAATCGTTTTGACTTATTGGCCAATCAGGATAAAGCTGTGTCAGGACTCTGGAAGGAGTCACGAGTTTTCATTATTATCTTTTTAGCCTCCTTTCTGTATTCTTTAGTATAGTTTAGTTTAGTATTCTTTATTATAATATAGTATCATAAAATAATAAATTACCCTTCTGAGAACATAGAGTCAGATTCATCATTCCTTCCTTCCACGCTGCAAATAGAATACCTGGGAGTGTTTTAAATGCCCCTGACTTAGTGTTCTGATCTGTGTCACACTCCGATCTCAGTGTGGGCTGCCACCACAAGTGCAGCTGGTCCTGCTCCTTCCCTTTCCCAGCTGGCCCTGGCTGCTCATTCCTGTGCCTTCCCATGTTTGGCTGGGCAGTTCTGTAGGTGAGGGCAGCAGAAGGGGCAGGAATCACTTCCAGCAGCAGCCTGGAGCTGGACCAAGTGAGAGTGACATGAAACCTGAACTCTGAATGGCAGCATAGCCTCATGTGGCTATGGAAACTTCAGTAATTAGGAAATCCTCTGTGGTGCAGTGGTATTTCAGGAAAAATAAAAAATGATACATTCATAAGTAAAAACAGGGATTACTTTCTTTTTGTCTTCAAGGTGATTCCTGCTTCTGAAAAAATTATTTGGCAATGAAGATGGGAAGGATCTGGAGGTAAAGCCATGTGAAGAGTGGCTGAGGTCACTTGGCTTGTTCAGCTTAGACCAGGGACAGGGCCCGAAGGAACGGCCTGAAGTTGACTGAGGGGAGGTTTAGGTTGGATATCAGGAAAAATTTCTTCATCCAGAGGGTGTTGAGCCCTGGAACAGATTCCCCAACTAAATGGTCACGGCCCCAAACCCGACAGAGCTTAAGAAGTGTGTGGACAATGCTCTCAGGAGCAGGATGGGATTCTTGTGGTGTCCTGTGCAGGGCCAGGAGTTGGACTTGATGGTCCTTGTGGGTCCCTTCCAACTCAGGATGTTCTGTGATTTTATTTAAAACATTTGAATAAGACTTTAGTGAAATCTAAGGGATAATATAATGGGAGAGGATGGAGGTGTGTCCTTTAGGCAACAATTTCAAGGTTCAGCAAAATCTGTTTCCTGGCAGGTAAAAAAACCCAAAAACCACCACAGGTGTTTTGCAACCTGTGTTTTGCAAAAATGAGATTTATCAGGCTTCTCAAAAGGGAACTGCTTCTACTGAATTCACCTTAATAGAGAAGTGGGATTAAACAATGATCTTACAAAAAGCAAAAAGCTCAGAAGAGGAAACTGGATTTTAGAGCTCAAAGGTGCAGGGATAGCACAAGCATTCCTAAAAGTTTATTCAGATTAATCCTCACAAGGAAAATTAAAACACAGAGCAAGGATTCTTCAGCACTTAAACATGAAACCAGAAAGAAAACATGGAATTAGAAGTACAGGGCAGACATTGAAGATAATGGAAAAATGACCCTGCAGTTTAAGGTCTACTTCAGCTCTGTTTCCTGTAAGGACTCTGCTGTGGAACCTGCTAAGAAAAGACAAGATGATTAATGGGAAGAAGACTGTGGACATGGAAATTTCTATTACCAAAGTGGAAACAAAACTCTCTAAACTCGTTTCATTTAGCCAGGGAGAAGGGAGGAGATACAGAGCTGGGTAATCAGCATCCTTGATATTTGAAAGAGCTGGCTCAGGAAATCAGTGCTCCATCTCAAAGCTCTTTAATAAATGTATGAATTTGGGGGTGGCTCCATCTGTGTGTCAAATAATAAATATAGCGTCCATATAGGAGTGCAGAAAAGCAACCACCCAGACCCAGAAATGTGCAAGCTTTAGAATAAATCTTCCCGAAAACAAAAATGAATGAATAATTAAAGAAAAGGAACGACCAAAGGAGGTGAAAATAAATCAAGATGGGAGGAAATACAGATTTATCAAAGGCTGTTTGTGTCTGATATCTTTCCTTAAAAAGGATAACCAATTCTTATGGATGAGAAAAATGCTTTAGACATAATCCACTTAGACTTCAATGAATATCAATATTGTGCCACATGGGATATTATTAACTGGAGAAAATATGGATCATTTCCAAAATACTAATGTAGTAAGTAACTACTAAAGAGAAATGACCTGGGATTCTGAAGAAAGGAGAACTTGGAGTTTGCAGGGCAGTTTTTAGTGGAGTTTCACAATGCTCTGTCTTCAGACTAATCTTATTTAACGTTGCCATTGGTGACCCTGCCTTAAAAATAGAGCTTTACTAATGACTTTTGTAGACAGCACAAAGCTGGGAGGTACAGGCAATTCAGGAGAGGATTGGAGTATTAGTGAGGTGAATTGGATGGAGAACTGAAAAATATAATGGGACAAAGAGTAAGGTCGTGTGTGTGGGGATTAATAACAAGAGAATCAGCTGTGAAGCTGGAGCAGTGGAAAATGAGGGAGTAAAAAGGGCACGTTGTGTTTGCTGATCACAGAATGATACAGCCTTGGAAAAGCAAACATCCCAGGGCTGCCTCAGCAGAGGGGTTCCCAGGAGAGGCCTCTGGAGAGACTGAAACGAGTCCTCTTAAAGGGTACAAAATCCTTGGCTCCCACAAACAACAAATGTGACTTCCTGAAGGACTAACCACCAGTGGCATGGAGAGGTCACCAGGTAGGAAAAACCTCAGGGTGTTTGTGTTTTGTACACCTGGGATGGGGGCAGCTCAGATGGAATATGGCTATTCCTTAATAAAAATGAACTCCAGGAACAAAGAAGGATTCTTTAAGCAGAGGGAGAAGTGTGATTTTAAAACCATATAATCATAGAAAGGCTTGGGTGGGAAGTGATGTTGAAGTTCCAAACCCCATCCATGGGCAGGGATGCCACCCGCAGATCAGGATGCTCAGAGCCTTCATGCAAGAATGGTGCAAGAGTGATGCAAGAATAAATTGTTATATATTGGACATGGATTAATTTAGTCTGGCATATCTTAAGAATTAAGATAGAAGGGTCTGGGACAGTGTCCTAATGCCAATAATGGAAACAAAAGACCTTACTTACAGGTAGATTTATAAGGCAGAAAATGGAAGATATCACCAGCTGTTGTAACAGAATGGGTCTTGATTGCCCAGAAAAAAGCCTGGAAGCTCTGAGCTCAGCTGTGTCACCCTCAGTCCCAAAATAGGAAGATGCTGCACTGACAGTTATGAGTCTCTGATAGAATCACAGAATCAAAGAATAGCCTGAGCTGGGAGGGACCCACAAGGATCACTGAGTGCAGCTCCTGTCCCTGCACAGAACATCCCATGTTCCTGAAAGCTTTGTCCAAATGTTTCCTTCACTCTGGCAGACTTGGGGCCTTTTTGTTGTTCTCTGTTGCATGGTGCAAACCCATCTTAGAAGAGTCTTGAGTGAGACTTTGAGGTCTGCTACTGGTTCCTGGCGTGAAGGGGTTTTTTTCCCACCTTTAGGTAAAAGAGATAATCCTGAGGGTAAATGAGCTGAGCCACTCTCTCAAGGTGAATCTTTTTCTGTATGGAGAAACTTGGGAGTCCAGAATGCTTCCTGTTTTAGTTTAAACACTACCATGATGAGCAGGGATGAATCAAAGCCACTTGGGAGGAAAACAACTTGGGTGTCTTGGTTGATGAGGATCTCAACCTGACCTGGCAATTGTGCCCAGAAAGTCAACCCTGTCCTGGGCTGCTTCCAAAGCAGTGTGGGCAGCAGATGAGGGGAGAATTCTGTCCCTGTACTGTTCTGTCCTGACACCACACCTGGAGCACGGCATCCAGGCCTGGGCTCCACAGTGAGAAGGATGTGGATCTGCTGGAGCAAGTCCAGAGAGGCCATGAGGGCTGAGCAGCTCTGCTGTGGAGGCTGAGAGAGCTGGAGTTGTTCAGTCTGGAGAAGAGAAGACTCCAGGCAGACTTTGGAACCCCATCTGGTACCTGAAGGGGCTGCAAGAAAGTTTGAGAGGGATTTTTCACAAGGGCATGGAACAACAGGACAAAGGGGAATGTTTTTAAGATAAAGGAGAGTAGATATAGATTTAAGGAATAAATTCTTTCCTGGGAGGGTGGTGAGGGCCTGGCAGAGGTTACCCAGAGAATTTGGGGCTGTCCTTTCCCTGGAAATGTCCAAGGCCAGGTAGGATGAGGCTTGGAGCAACATTGGGTAGTGGAAGGTGTCCCTGCCCATGGCAGGGGGTCAGAGACTGGACCTGGATGACCTTTAATATCCCTCTCCAGCCAAACCATTCCATGATTTTATCATTTTAATGACCAGACCAGGCCTATGTAAGGAAGGAGGAAAAAAAAAATCTCTCATTTGTACTGTGCATTTCTACTGAATTGAGACAAAGCATTACAGGACTGCAGTTACAACTGGGGAACGTTTCTGTGTGGAGAGGGAAGGACGTGTCCTTATCGAGCTGGCCTTTCACAGCTCCTCTGAGTAAATGTTTTAGCAGAACACAAAGTTTCCCAGTACAAGGCCAACCTGCTGTACTTGCACAAAACCATTTACATACTCACTCACACCATGTATCCCGGGGAAATGTTCAGAACCAGGCAGGACACCTTACTCAGCAGTGACATTGCTCTCTGGTTCTTGTAAAGGATAATTTACACAGTTTACTGAGTGAGTGAAATACAATAGAAGGTTAAATGTCTCACCTGCAACCAAATACAACCTCCTCATTGCCCTCCTGAAATTACAAAATCCCTGCAATGATAAAGGGAAAACACATTTCTTTAAGGCTCTGAGAGTTTGCTCAACAATAAAATGTAACAATAACAGAGAATTTTATAAAAGAAGCTCCTTTTTCTCTTTTAGATCATTTAAATGCATGTCTCCTTACACTGCAGTGTCTTATCCACATCAAAGACGTATTCCACAGGTTAATTGAGAGCAATGTGCTGTTCCTTGCTCTTGACAGTTCATCCCAGTCAAGGAGTCCTCCTTGTGTGGGATCAGCTGTGAGAAAGGAGGAGGCTTCCCCCCGTTGCAGAAATCAAAGTGTCGCTTTTTGACTCATGTTAATGAATGCTCTGCCGTGTTACCTGAGGCTTCTTGAGGGGAATTATCTCTCTTGTAGCTTCTGCAAGCCGGGTGCTGCCAGGTCACTGTGACCTGACAGACACAGCCATGGGGGAGTGAAGTGGGAGAGTGACAGCACAGTTATCCTGGGAATATCTGAGGAGGGTTTATGGAACAGTCAAAAAGAAAAACAAAAAAACAAACCAGGATGTATTTTTAACGTGGAGTGCGAAAAAGGAAAATGCTAAAAGGAAAAATATTAAATTTAACTTCTTATTTAGAAATCATCAATTTATTTTTTTTTTCAGAAGCCCACACTCAAGTGACAGTTGGTGATGTTAATACAGGCTGTATTTGGGACATGTCACATGGAAAGAAGTGATCCACTGAGCAGTGGGGCTGGAAACAATGAGGAATATCAGCCCTTGTTTGGAGGAGAGTGTTTGTGGAGGAGAAAACCGTCATAACTGCCTTGTATTCCCATAGTGACAGAGGGAGAGGACAGCCCTTGGTATCCATGGTGTGTGTGAGCAAGGAATGCTCGTGATGCACAAAATGCTGAGAGCCACTATCAGAGAGTTTTAGTAATTTAAAGGGAATGATAGAAATTAAAAAATGATTCAAAAACTGTCCACACATCTATATTTATTCTCATTTTGGTGAGTCAAACTCTGATTTTGGTGAAGGATGCTCTTTGGTGGGAGGACTTGAAGAGCTCAACTCCGTTTTCCCCTGGTTCATCTCCAAGGTGGCACCTGGTTGCAAGCCAAGAATTCTCTGTAGAAGAGAAGAAAAAAGAGCAGAGGATAGAGAGGGTATCAAGACCAACAGAAGACTGAGATTTAGTGAAGAAACAGAGGGATGTGGTAACGAAAGGAGAAATTTTTCCATTCATAGCATCAATATAGCTCCAACATGATGCTGCAGCAGAATTGAGACTGACACAAAACACGCCTGTGCCCTTGGTAACTTTGAGCTGATCATTGGAAGCAGTGATGGATTCTTAAATTTAAATCATTAAAATAAAGCCAAATAAAAGCAGGTTCTGAGAATCCATTCAGAGAAAGCTCTCTTATTGTGCCAAGAGTAGCCTGCGTGCCAGAGCTCTAAATAAGCAGTCTAAATATACTGGTTCATAAATCTTGTGTGAGAAATTAAAACAAGGGAAAGGACATTGATTTATTATATTTTTGCTGGAAAGCTTAAGACTTCATCTTTCATTATAATAACAGTGTCCTCCGTGCTCCGTAAGGGGGCAGAACTGCTTGACTTCAATTGTGCTCTTTTTTGTTGTGGGTTTTTTTCTGGTTTTTTTGGGTTTTTTTTTTTTTGTAATTATAAGGTGAGTAGAAATTTTTCCCAGAACACCAATCTTATCAGTTCCACTTTTAGGTTGTTTCTAGATTCCCATTAAAAGTTTACAGCTCAGTCCGAGTTCCCGAAAAAGAAACCAATCCCCTTGAATTTTCAGTACAGCTCTTGTTTCTGGGAAACGATTTTGTGGGAATTGCCACAAAAATTGGCAGAAGCATTTGAGAGCTCAGGTGACTGATGGACATCAAATAAGTGTTGCTTCTTATTAAGGATTAATCATAGAATCATAGAGTGGTTTGGGGTTGGAAGGAACCTTAAAGATCATCCCGTTCCAATCCCCTGCCATGGATTTCTGCTATCCCAGGTTGCTCCAAACCCCATCCAACCTGTCCTAGAACTCCTCCAGGGATGGGGCAACCACAGCTTCTCTGGGTAACCTGTGCCAGGGCCTCACCACTCCAATATGGAAGAATTTCTTCCTAATATCTGAACTAAACTTGCCCTCTTTCAGTTTAAACACATTGGCAAAGCCATTAATGAATGAACAGGAATTTTATACCAGATGCAGATACACACTGATCTATTAAAAATTTATTTTATGGATAATTCCTAAAAGTGTGGTGGCTTTTATTTTTTTCTTTTTTTTTTCTTCTTTTCCTTTTATTTTTTTGTCCCTCACTTGTAGTGCCTTCATTCCCTCCAGACTTGAGTAGCCCCACTTCCCTGTGCTGTGTGGAGAGAAGGAGGTGAAATGGTTAAATCCCTTCATCTCTGTGAATCACAGCCTTGGGCTGTGACTGGGGCTTGTCATCTCTGAATTTGGGATCTACACTTATTTTCCAACTCTGTCACTTTTCATGATCTTTATCTCCCTAAAACTTTCATGATCCAGATGTTCCCTGCTGGCTTAGGTGGCTGTGCTGCAAACCATCCCCACTTAGTGCTGCCTGATGCCTGTGACACAAATCTGTGTCCAGTCATCAGAGGAAGAAAATGGTATCTGCAGAGCATAGCTGGATTTAATTAGAAGAATAATAAATATCTCAGACTTTGGCACACGACATCCCCATCATGGTTCACTGCCTGTACCAACAGCTCCATGAGCAGCTATTCCCCCTCTCCATACCTCAAGGCTGACTTTACCTGGATAATAGTACTCACTGCTGAGGCACTTAATAAGGAGAAATATTGTGTCAGGTTGGAGGAAATCAAAGAAAAATTATCTGGGCAAGGAATTTTATTAATGTTGCTCAGTGTCAGCATATCAGAGAAGTTTTAGGAAGACTGTCTTCAGTGCTGTAAATAGCATCATGCTAGATTGATACCTTAAAACAGCTGGCACACCTGATTTTTTAATTTTTTTTTTCCAGATGGCTGAAGAAAATCTTCATGCCAGTCATGGTCAGGTTTTTCTGTCAAGTTGTTTTTCTTTTTCTTTTTTTTTTTTCTCTCAAGGTAGGGATGGAATTTGAAAATCTCCCTTCTAAAACTGACCTACTCTTACATAAATTGTTATAACTCAAAAAAGACAGTGAATACAAGGGGTGGGCTTGAGCCAGCAACCAGCAAAAGATGTTCAGGGCTTTAACTGGAGGGTTATATCCTCCTCCATTGTATCTCAAAGGCAGTACCAAACAGGATGATCTAGAAAAGATGCCTGTCTTGGAGAAAAAATTGTCTTCTATTTTTACCCTCAACATTTTCTTTTACTCTCCTAAAATTTCTTCTAAACCTGAATTGCTCAGGAAAAAATCCTCATTTCCTGGCATTCCAGCTTGTCTGAACCCACTGTGAGATGAGGCTTCTGTCGGCACAGGGGCAAGGGGCACAGGCACAGCTGGGTTTAGCAGTGGCAGGATGAGGTTGTAGTTGGCTTTTCCCTTTTAAAGTCCTTCAAATGGGCAAAACATCAACTTTTTCTCCCATGGATTGTAGGCTGCTCCAGGGTCTAGAAGCAGAAGTGGATCTGGGCTGAAGTGCAAAGTAACTCCACTTTCCACCCAGATTTTGCTGCTGCAAAGAAGGAGAATCTTCAAATTTGGGCAGGAGTCACGGAGACTGATATCTCTGCCTCAGTGCAGCTATGGACCTGGTCATCAAAATGCAGAATAATTCCTTGCACTGCCTGACCTGATGGCCCAGATGGCTGTTCCATTTCACATGAGACCCTCCAAAGACCTCAGGTCATTGGTTTAGTAAATCCTGTGAGTCCTTCGGCCTTTCTCAAGGCAAAAAAGTCTTTGCACAAAGACCTTGAAGGGCAGAAGCAGGAGGAGGATCAGAATTTCCATCCCACTCACTGGGCACAGAGGGCACTGGGAGAATTCACGATGGACACTGGGCTGGAGAACTCTGCCCACATTCCCAGCTTTGCTTTGCTTCCTTGCTGGAGAGGGGAAAATAATTTCCCCAAGACTCTTGAGCTAAGCAGATGGGACAGCTTGATTTTTTGGGAGTTTAGGGGTTCTTTTCTCTGTAGTCTCAGCCTAATTTCCATGTTCCTCAGGGAGGTGGTCATGGCATTAACTCTGCCAGAGTTCAAGAAGTGTTTGGACAGCACTCTCAGGCCCATGGTGGGGCTCTTGGGGCTGTTCTGTGCAGGGCCAGGTGCTGGATTCAGTGACCCTTGTGTGTCCCTTCCAGCTCAGTTAGGCCAGTGAGATGGAATTACCTTCTCTTTCCTTAGAGGTGATTTCTAGGAATTAAGCTTCAGAATTCCCTGGAGGTCAGTGTGCCTTTTTTTGCTCCTTGCACTGGATAATGGAAAAGCCACAGACTTCAGCAAGCTGATGAATTTCAGCAGTGGCTGAAAAGGCACAGTAAAAATACAGAGTCCACAGGTACTGAGAAACCTCTGGAGAATAACAGCGAAAATGAGAAGAGGATGTGAAAACAACATGTGAAGAGAAAGTGAAACAGTTGGATTTGTTTAGCCTAGAAAAGAGAAACGTAAAGGAAGCCAGGTGTGTGTTCTTCCAACAAAGGAGAGGGAGGCTATGAAGATCAATAGTTCTGTGCCCTTGGTGACTAAAACAACATGAAATCTGTTCCACTTCCAGCAAAGAAAAGAAATTAAATGCCATGGAAGAAAATGAAGAGTGAATGTTGTCTGGAGAGGCTGTGAAAACTCCTTGGATGTTTACCAGGAGACCCGAGGCACACAAGCTGTGGAGTGGTGTAGGTGTCCTTGATTCTGCCTTGGTGCAGAGGAGGGGGTTAGGACAGAGGTTCACAATTTGGGGAAAAAGAAGGTACCTGAGAAGGTGAGAAGCCCCACAAAATTACTTTCAGCCTTGTTTTTTGCTGCTTCTATGCCCAAAGCCTCTATTTTTGAAGCTGTAGGACGAAAAACAAACACACACCACCTCCAGCCTCCTTTCTTTTTACCAAAGCAAACAGCCAGACTAGAACAAAATAATTTTCAAGGGAATTTGGGAAGAAGAGTGAAGCAGAGAGGTTACTCGTCTGCTCTAGAAAAGAAGGATAGCTCAGAATTAAAAAGTCCAAAAGCTTCAGAAGCCGACGACCTTTATGTCCATTGCATCCCTTGGAAATCCACTTCTAAATAAATATTGCTGGCTGACGCATGCTCTAATAAAAACAGCATATTACAGTCATTTGCTGGTTGGTTCAGAGCCTTGTCAGCTCATTCACAGCACATTTACTGCCAAATCATTCCTTTAATCACAGAACAAGAAATGTTACACACGCTGAGCAAATCTCCCTCATTAGTTTGGGTGGGTTACCACTGCAGGCTGGGAAATCTCAGCTTCAATTTTTCAGAGAAGGTCGTGTAACCCACTGTGTGTGTCAGTCACAGCTGGCATGTCCAGGGCTCTGCCAGGATGGAAACCACAGCCTTGGACTCTCATAAAGCTGATTGTCAACCTCTGAAGAAGTTTCACTATCACCACCCTGGGTCAGACATACCTGTGCTTTCACTGAATGTTTTTTTTTTTATTCCTAGAAGTCTTATGGAAATAATTAAAGTCCTGCTCAATCTCAGGGTAGTGCTGGGATTTGACTCTTTCTAATTGTGATACACCAGGGGAAATATAATAAGTAAAATTAGTAAAATAAGTAAAGCAAGTTAAATAAATAAATAAGTAAAATAAGAGGTGTGGCTGCAAGTGCCCCTTGTGCCCACCATCCTCAGCCTTTGAAGGACGTTGGAGCTGTTGGAGCAACTCTAGAGGAAGCCACCAAGATGATTAAAGATCATCTATTTCCAGCTTCTCCTGTATAAATAGAAATTTCATATTTATACTGTTCTGGCAAACTGAAATCAAGAAAAAAAATTTGTTTTGAATCTGTGTGTGTCAGTCACAGCTGGCACGTCCAGGGCTCTGCCAAGATGGAAACCACAGCCTTGGACTCTCATAAAGCTGATTGTAAACTTCTGAAGATGCTTCACTATCACTGATCTGGGTCAGACAAAGCTGAGCATTATTTTAGCTGCATGCAGCAATCCACTGAATCATGCTTTTTATTCCTAGAAGTCTTGTGGAAATAATTAAAGTCCTGCTCAACCTCAGGGTAGTGTTGGGATTTGGCCCTTTCTAATTGTGGTACACTGGGGGAAATCAAATAAGTAAAATTAGTAAAATAAGTAAAGCAAGTTTAATAAATAAATAAGTAAAATAAGTGAAATAAGTAAAATAAGAGGTGTGGCTGCAAATGTCCCTTGTGCCCACCATCTTCAGCCTTTCAAGGACATGGAGCTGTTGGAGCAGCTCTAGAGGAGGCCACCAAGATGATTAAAGGGATGGGGAAGTTCTCTTATAAGGAAAGACTGAGATAATTGGTTTTTTCAACCTGGGAGAGAAGGCTTTGGAGTACCTCACTGTGTCCTTCCAGGACCTCAAGATAGCCTGCAAGAAAAATGTGGAGGGATTATTTACAGGAGCCTGGAGTGATAGGACAAGGGGGAACAGCTTTGAACTGACAAAGGGTAGGTTTAGGTTGGATATTAGGAAAAAAATTATTCTCTGTTAGGATGGTGAGGCCCTGGCACAGGTTGCCCAGAGAAGCTGTGGATGCTTCATCCCTGGAAGTGTTTAAGCCCAGATAAAAGAGGGCTTGGAACAACCTGGTCTAGTGGAAGTTTTCCGTGCCCATGGCTGGGCGTTTGTAAAAAGATGACCTTCAAGTTCCATCCCAACCCAAACCATTACATGATTCTGTGATTCTCACACCTTAAGTTTTACTGTCAGCTCTTGCAGGGGGAAAGATAATTCAGGTTGCCATTAATATGTAGAAAAAGGTTAGGTAATGCCTGAGAGCTTTAACCAGTACAAGCTGTGGGCTGGGGTTTTACACTGCACATAAAGAGAGACTTTCCTGAATTAGGGCCCATTGCAGATATTTGCAACCAGCAAAGCAAGAGCAGAAATTCCCATTGGCTTGCAAAGGCAGAAGCTGAAGATGCAACGTGCTCTTTTTTTTTTCCTGGGAGACTCTGTCTGTGCTCGAAAATTAAATATTCTTGGAAAATTTCCTGTGCAATGAGGGCAACTGGCACCTCCCGAGCTGCCTCTGTGCTGGGAACTTGTTGAGATGCAAAAGTGCCAAGGGTGCCTGAACCCTGGATGCACTGATGCTGGAGTGGGACTGGGAGGGATTTGGAGAGCCCCAAAGGCTCTCCAAGGGCCTCTCCAAACTTTTTCTGAGATAGATGGATCATGTTCTGCTGTCTGAGAACATTCCCAGACAGTTCAATATAGTGTTACACAGCCATCCAAAAATGCTGTCCCAAACTCATCTTCATCTTTACAGTTCCAGCAAAGAGAATTTCATGCCAGCACATGCCATTTTCTGACAATTCAAGCACTGTCATCCTCATTTTCGAGTGTTTTTTTTTTTTTTTTTAACACCCCCTCTGTCATCCAAGGTCACCAAATAAAAGTCTGGTCACTTTTTTTACAGAATCACAAAATCCTAGAATGGTTTGGAAGAGGCCTTAAAGATCATCTATTTCCATCACCCCTGACACAGAAATTTCATATTTATACTGTTCAGGCAAACTCAAATCAAGAAAAGAAAAAATATTTTGAAGCTGCAAATGCAATAAAAAGCAAAAGTCTCTTTAGTTTAAGGTTATCCCATGGTGCTACTGGCCTTGGCTCATGTTAATAAGTGTTACCCCACCATTCAGTCACTTTTGACCCTCCAGTCCAGGTTCTCATTTTCCACGTGAGTTAATTAGTTGCCTGGAAATCCAAAGGAAACTAAAGTTATTCTTGAAATTCTTTTTTCCTTTCTTTTTTTACAAGATGTTAATCTCTTAAGGGTGTCTAGAAAATTTTCATTTCAGAGAGCACAGATAGGCATTGATGTATATCAGAATGACTTATTCAATGGTAAGATGATATCAGTTAAGAAAAAAAAATTGTGAAACGCATATTTTCATCTTTCTAGCTCACATTGTCTCTCTGCTCCTGCAGTATATGCTGATCTTAAACATTAACATCAGATTGATTCTCTTCTATAAAAACATGGCTTTTCAGAACCTGACAATATTTTTATTTCTCATCATGATTGTTTCCCACATGGATATCAGCTTTATCTGGGCATGACTGCACATTTCTGCCAGGCTCAATGCCTCACACATTAAACTTTCCATTGCCCTGCTTGGATTCACTCCTGGTCATTTCACTGAGCTGTGGAAATCCTGACCCAGGAAAGACCTGTCCAAATCCAGGTGCTACCACCACAACACCAACCTGTTGGATCTCTTTTATCCAAAGTGAGGAATTTCCACCCAAATTCGAGATCCAGGAGGGTTCAGAATGGCACATTCAGTCCCCAGCTACAAAGGGCATTAAAATGAAAATGGTTAGGTTATTTGAGTGATCTTTTGTCCATGAGAGATGTTGAACACACCCTGATTAAAAGCTATATTATACATGTTCATAGTTTGTGATACCAGTTCATTTGCTTCTATTTTTGTTTGTTAAAGGGAATCATAGTTGGCATATGAGCTGGTTTGTTGACAGAAGGGGGAAAAAAAAAACATCAAGCCAAGCCAAACCATTCCACCTACAATATTAATTAGCTCCAGCATGAAGAAGTCATTCAGATTTTATCATTTTTTTCAAATATATATTTATATACTGATTAGAAGAACAAGGGCCCAACTACTGTTTATCAGCTCATTTGAGCCAGTTATATTATTAATATACTTAAAGTTTAGACGCCCTGTAATTTAAATGTTCACATCCTCCATCTTATTTGTGAATCAGATCCAAACCCCATTGAGCACAGGGACTTTTGTTATAAAAACATTGCCAATTGTCGAGATAAAATCCTGCCTCTTGTGAGATTCAAAACCAAATTATTACATACTCAGCTTCTATTGAATAAAATAAAAAACAAAACCAGTAATTTTAATTGTGGGTGAAAGAGGCTGGAAGGTGGGACCTGAATTAATCTAAAAGCAAAACCAGAAAGCCCAGAAGCTGAAGAAGGTTTATTTTTGTTGCTTCTTTTATCAGAGGTTTTTAGTCCTGTTGGATGAAAATCAAAATGTTTCTAGTCATGCCAGGGTTCCTCAGCGCCTTCCTCTACAGATCAGTCACTGGAAGAACTTGGCAATGAGTGTGGGTGGTTTGCAAGGCACTCTGGAATATGGCAAAGGCCAGAGATGATCTCATCCCACGCCAGTGGAGCCAGGGGCTCCCAAACAGAGCAGGAACTGCCGAGACAGACACGGCCAGGGCTGCATCTGGTGAAGGCTGACCTGGAACAGAAGCTGGACAGAGATAAAGAATAAAATAGGGATTTATTAGAAGGGTCTCCTCAATGGATAGACTTTGGGCAGCACAAGAGCCTAGCCAGGGCTACACCCAAGATGAACCAAAATGCACAACCAGTCACGAGGTCTCACATTTTTATAAGTTTTGGTCCATTTACATATTGGAGTTAATTGTCCAATTACAGCTTTAGGTTATGAAGTCTCATCCTTCTTGTTTTTCTCTCTTCAGTCCACATTGTTTGTGCTCTTGGGCCTGAAATTTGGATTGGTTGTCCTTGGTCCCCAGCTAGAGCAGGAATTGTTTTGTCTCCCTATTCTGTGAAGAGAGCTCACCATCCCCTAATATGAAGTTCAGAACTACACATTAAAACAGTAGAGACTCTGAAAAATATAAAAGCTAAAACCTGAGGCATCAGTGAGAATTAGTGCCTTTCTGAGAGGCTCCATGGCTTTCCTGATGCTTCAAGGGATCTGTGGGAAGGTGCTGATAAAGAGGAGGGCTTAAGGAGGTTCTATGTCACAGACACATTTTCTGAAAAATCCTTTCCTTAGGATTTTTTCTCCTGAGAAGCTGAGACGCCTCAGGAACAAAAGGTAACAATGATTATCTGCTGCTGTGGAATGCAACAGGTGGATCTGTGATTGGCCCACGTTGGTTGTTTCTAATTAATGGCCAATCACAGTTAGCTGGCTCGGACTCTCTGTCTGAGACACAAGCCTTTGTTATTCATTCTTTCTTTTTCTATTCTTAGCCGGCCTTCTGATGAAATCCTTTCTTCTATTCTTTTAGTATAGTTTTAATATAATATATATCATAGAATAATAAATCAAGCCTTCTGAAACATGATCCTTGTCTCTTCCCTCATCCTAACACCCCTGTGAACACTGCCACAGTTCTACATCCTCAGAGCCCTCCCAAAGAAGCAGTGAACTGTGATGGTCAGGGCCACAAAGATGATGAAAGAGAGCACCTCTCCTGTGAGAAAAGCCTGAGGGGATTTGGATTATTTAAATTGGAGATGAGAAGGCTCCAGTGAGACCTCATTGAAGCCTCTTAGTACCTAAAGGGACTCCTAGAAAGCTGGAAAGGGACTTCTAACAAGGGCACGATAGTTCAAAGGGAAATGGTTTTAAGCTGAAAAGGAGTAGGTTTTCATTGGATATTAGGAATAAATTCTTCCCTGTGAGGGTGGTGAGGCCCTGGCACATGTTGCCCAGAGAATCTGTGGCTGCCCCATCCCTGGGAGTGTCCAAGGCATGGTTGGATGGAGCTGTGAGAAACCTGGGGTAGTGGAAGATGTCACTGCTCATGGCAGGGGATGGAATGAGATGGCCTTCAAGCTCCCTTCCTGTAAGATTTTCAATGTTTCTCTTTTCTGATTTATGACCGGGTGATAGCTCAGGGACGCCACTTGTAAGGTTTTCTGTTTCTGCTGTTTAAGTGGCCTGGAAAGGCCCAGGGATGGCCTTGAAGAGCCCGGCGCTTCAAAGGACAAGGAGAGACTTCTGATCTTGTCTCGGTCTTGGTGTTTATTAATTGTTTATCTAAAAAATTTTCTTTCAGCCCGACAGAGGTCTGCACAGCAAGTCAGCCATGGGCACACTGCCGCAAGCCCCTGGGCGGTCACTTATCTTTATACCCGAAGTTACGTGTACAATATTTATCATTTCTCCCCAATACCTTCTACCCTTATTAACCGGTGCACTTTTAGTAATAACCAATCCCAAAGTGCCACCACCACCACAGAAGATGGAGGCCAAGAAGAAGAAGAACAGGACACGCCTCAATTCCTCCATCTTACTTCTTTAGACCCCCCTGTACCAAAATCCTAAACCCTGTGTTTTACACTCTAATTAACTTATCCCTTCACCATTCACCCAGTGAATTCCTCCCAGTCCTCATACAGGTCTCGTCTCCTGTGTAGGATCAAAATCCTGCCACCAGACACTTCTGGCAGCATTCCAGGATTCCCGAGCCCCCCAAGGGTGGTCTCGGCCTCTCTGCACCTCCATCCTGAGGTGCTGAGATCCCACACCTTCCAACCCAAACCATTCCATGATTCCGTGGTTCTGTATTTTCAACTATGGAATGCCCCCTGAGGTGGGACTCTTGCGAGAAACCTGTGGGTACAACACATCACACAGGCTGTGAGCCTTCTGCTACTCCTCCAAGACAGATGGTATTTGAAAATAAAAGACTTTATTACAGGTTTAGGGAGTCTTTAGTAAGGGAAAAGACATGAACTTGACTAACTATCCTGTGTTTAAATGGTTATCCCTTATTTCTGAAAGATTTAAACATGACAAGCTCTTCCTTTGTTGAAATAGTCATGGAATCACAGAATGGATTGGGTTGGAAGAAAACTTAAAGATCTTCTAGTTCCATGGGCAGGGACACCTTCTATTTCATCCATTTATTCTAGGTAAGTAAAAGATCAGCTAAATCATCAACCACATTTTAGCAGGACAGAACTGAAGCAGAGTGTCTGTATATGGCACTTTTCAGTGCAAAACCTGCCTTGAGAAACCTTTTAACAAAAGTGAGCCCAAGCCTGGAAAAATTAGTCTTAAGAAAAGCCCATTCATGTTGCCCTCTGCAGTCCTGAATTGCACACTTGAAATAAAGATAATGGACATTTCCTGTCAAAATGTGCTATTAACCCATAAAAACTCCTCCTTTTCACTTTTTACTCACATAGAGAAATTGCATGCAAGGAACCAGATCTGTGGAAGGCCCATTAGCAGCTCAGCAGGCAGCAGGTGCTCACCAGAGGTGCAGATCAGTCCCTTTGCAAGGCTGCAGTGAGGTTATCTGTGGGTTAAAGCCTCCAGAGGTGATGGCAAGTGAGATGTTCATGATGGCTGATGTCTCTGGGAACATCCTTCCCTAGCCCAGAAGCTGCTGGGTCTTCACTCCAGTGTGGATGCAACATAAGATGTGTCTTACTCCAGCCTGGATCAGCAGGAACATCTCTGAACCACATCAAGAAGTGATCTTGGTTCAAATACCTGAGAAAGTCTGGACAGAAGGTCTGGCATGAGCAGTTTGAGAAGGGCAGCAAAGCTGGGGAAGGCTCTGGAGCACAAGTCTGAGCTGAAGAAGTTGGGAATGGGGCTCAGCCTGGAGAAAAAGGATCTCAGGGGGACTTTATTCCTTTCTACAACTCCCTGACAGGAGGCTGTAGCCAGGTTGGTCTCTTCTCACAGGGAACAAGTGACAGGATGAGAGGAAATGGCCTCAGGTTGTACCAGAAGTGGTTTAGATAAAATATTATGATTTTTTGTTTGTTTGTTTTCTCATGGAAAGGGTTGTAAAGTATTGGAGCAGGCTGTCCAAAGAAGTGGTGGAGTCATCATCCCTGGATGTGTTAAAAAATGTGTGGATGTGGCCCTTGAGGACACAATTCAGTGGTGAACATGGTGGTGGTGCTGGGTTGATGTCTGCACTTGATGATTTAAAAAATAATTTCCAACCTTTAATAGTTCCTTGATCCTGTGACTGAGAAAATTCTCATGACTTGACCATCATAAATAGGGCAACACGAAAGCAAACCAAGTTATAAACAATTTTCGTACAGGGCTGAAACACTTGAAATGTTTTCCCTAATGAAGATGTGAAGAAAATGACACATTCTCACTTTGACAGGAGCAACTCGTGTGATACAATTGTATCTACCATCATTCCTATGGGTCATTAGATTGAAAGAACAAATTAAAACGAGTTCTTCTGAAAAATTCACCCATTGTTAAATAATATATCTTGGCAGAATAAAAGCATTGCCTGTTTCAAGTGATATGCTAGCTCCATTTACAATCAAAAGAATCATTAAAGGCTTGGTTGAAAAGGGCGTATTTTCCTCTGTGGCCACTGGTGCTTTAAACCATGGAAATGTTAAAACGCTCCTGGCAGATGCTCATTCCTGTACAGGAGAAACAGAAGTGATCTATTGTCTGCTTAATTATTTTTAATAACAGAGTAAAAATTCATTAGAAATGCTTGAAATTGCAAGAAGTGTATTAGAGTTAATTGGCTTCACAACGTGTCATCATTTGTGGATGACAAAGCTCACACTGACTTCCATGGGACAAGTGCTGCTGTTGGTCCTTGGTCATAGGGAAATTTGAAATAAACAAAGTTCTTAGTCAGAGGTAAAATCCCTTCTTAGACAAGCTGATATTTTTTGTGCCCCTCGCTGCAAGAAAGTCTTTGAGGGGCTGGAGCATGTCCAGAAAAGGGAATGGGGCTGGGGAAGGGTCTGGAGAACCAGGAATTGCTGAGGGAGCTGGGAAAAGGGCTCAGCCTGGAGAAAAGGAGGATCAGGAGGGACGTTCTGGCTCTGCACAAGTCCCTGATGGGAGGATGGAGCCAGGTGGGGATCAGGCTCTGCTCCCAGGGAACAAAGGACAGGATGAGAGAAAACAGCCTCGAGTTACTCCAGGGGAGGTTTCGACTGGATATTAAGAAGAATGTTTCATTGGAAAGGTTGTAAAAACAATGGAATGGGTTGTGTTCCCTGGAAGTGTTCAAAATGTGCAATTGAGGTCACGATTTAGTGCTAAACATGGTGCAGCTGAATTGACAGCTGGAATTGATGATTTTAAAGGTCTTTTACTGATTCTGTGATTCTGTGATGTAAATGAGGAAAAAGAAAAAGAAAGAAACAAAAAACATGAGGTTTTTTTTGTGCACCAAGTCTTCAAATAGAGAGTAGAATCAGCAACCTGCCAAGCTCAATAAAAGGAGGGAATTATTATCCAAAGTTAAATTAATTTATTTTTAACCAATTTTTGGATTAAAAGCTTGGAAATGTCAGTGGAGCCAGAGTGATGTGGAAACCAGGACAGATCATAAAGTGGTTGGCATCTCCAGGACATATGGAGAGGGTGTTCATAATTCATGGAAAATAATGAAGGTTGAGTTCTAGAAAATTCCTAAACAGTGAAACTTTTGAGGATAGGGACAGAAAATATGTATTTGTCAAGTGAATATTCAACAACAATACCAACCACACTTGTGAAATTTATCCCTAAGTTATTTTTTTGGGAAAACTTTTATTTTCAAGGCTCTCACCTTCATTTTAGTCTTGGATTGCCAGAGAATTTCACAGAAAATGTTGCTTGGAGGACACTCATGGAAGGCATTTAGTGCAGCCTCCTGCCTGAAACAGGACTGTTGCCAGCGTTAGATCAAGTCACCAATGACTTCCCCAGTCGGGTCTTGACACTTCCATGACCTCTCTAGAGAACAGGTTCAATGCTTTTTTAGTGCAGGTGATGCCTCAGGTTTTAGCTTTTATATTTTTCAGAGTCTCTACTGTTTTAATGTGTAGTTCTGAACTTCATATTAGGGCATGGTGAGCTCTCTTCACAGAGTAGGGAGACAAAACAATTCCTGCTCTAGCTGGGGACCAAGGACAACCAATCCAAATTTCAGGCCCAAGAGCACAAACAATGTGGACTGAAGAGAGAAAAACAAGAAGGATGAGACTTCATAACCTAAAGCTGTAATCGGACAATTAAGTCCAATATGCAAATGGACCAAAACTTATAAAAATGTGAGACCCCATGACTGGTTGTGCATTTTGTGACCATTTTGAGTTCATCTTGGGTGTAGCTCTGGCTGGGCTCTTGTGCTGCCCAAGGTGGATCCATTGAGGAGATCCTTCTAATAAATCCCTACTTTATTCTTTATCTCTGTCCAGTCTCTGTTCCAGGTCAGCCTTCACAAGGCATCACAGGGTTTGTTTTGTGGTTTAGTGAGGGCCATGTAGTGATAGGACAAGAGGGAATTGCTTTAAGCTGAAGCAGGGTAGGTTTGGGTGGGATATTAGGAAGAAATTCTTCCCTGTGAGGATGGTGATACCCTGGCACAAGCTGTACAGGAATTCTGTGGCTGCCCCATCCCTGGGAGTGCTCAAGGCCAGGTTGGATGGGGCAGCCTGGGATAGTGAAAGGTGTCCCTGCCCATGGCAGGGGTTGGAACTGGATGATCTTTAAGGTTCCTTTTCCAACACAAACCATTTGATGATTTTCTTAGTTCAGTGACATGCTTAAATTTGCTGGGGGTGCACTGTGCCACCCTGAGGAAAGGGAAGGATGAAATCAGCCCTGGCTGCTCTTGTTGTGAGCTGCCTGACAGACACTCAGCCCTTGATCCCTGTCCTTTGAACAAGGTGATCCAGCCAATTTTCAACCTACTTGACAGCCTGTTCTTCCACCACTGCCTCTGAAGGAGAAAGCAGTGGGAGGTGATATCTAAAGTCACATTAAGCACAAGACATGACATTTACCAATCTTCTTTCACCCACCAGCCATCCAATTCTGTCATAGAAGGCAATTAGGGCCCTCAATCACACTTTGCCCTTCCTGTTGAACTCCTTGATTTTTCCAGAGAGAAGAGTGACTTGGAGTGACTGATACTTTCTAATATTTTCCTCATTATAATATCTATTGTTGTTACTGTGTTTTACTTACTTTTGGTGATTTATTAGATCAGTCTTTTTCAGTTATCAGGGGTGTCCCATATCACTTAATTTTTAATCACAATGACCAGGCCTTGAATATTAAGCAGGATTTCTTAATGACATTTCTGAATTCTTCAAAAGGAGTTTAAAATTTACAGATCATATTTCATCATGTGGTTCATGAAAACAGGAAAACGTTTACACACATCCCCAAAATGTGGTTCTTTTATGATTTGTGATACATTTCAATGTATTTGCCTGCCATAAACCCCTTCTTTTGCATGTTAGGGTAAAGTTTCTTAATTTAATTTTCTAAGTTCTTTAAAGAAGATAAAAGTGAGGAGAGATTTGATCATAGTCACTCTAAATGTGTCTTTTGAAATGTGCTAAAAGTCTATCTGAGTTTTATGGTTCAATATTAAAGCTTAGAATTGCACTGAAGTGTAGACCGAATATGGGAACTAATAGAAAACTTAGGAATTATTCTGAAAAATTGGTCATATATTTGTATCTTACCTGCAATGACTCTGATAACCAAACAGGAAATAAATATATAAATAAAGTTTTATTCAGCAACATAAACTACTTCTGAAATACCCAATGTTTATTTTTCATGGAACACTGTGTTCTTAACCTAATTTATTGATGTTCTTTAAAGAAAAAAAGTTTGCTGTTTCAGGATGTCATAAGCATTATGAAATAAGTGGGATCAGCAAAAGGATAGAATGAAGTGAAAGATCAAGTGGAGTGTGTTTACATGCCTCAAGAAACATCCACTCAGAAATAATAACTTTTTTTCTTCAAAGAACCTTTTTTTCCCATTTTTTTAAATGTTGTGGAATTTGATTTATTCACAGCAGCTATGAAAAGCATCTTTTCTTTGTGCAAGCAAACAAGTTCCTGAAGCTGATAAATACATATTCTATTAAAGTTAAATCCATCATTTCTGTAAAAAAAAATTGTAATAGATTCTGAAATTAATGTTTTATGAAATATCTTAGAGACCTTTTGTTATTTAGAAAAGTGAACCTTGTAATCAGTCAGTGGTCTATTTCAGGGCAATGTAAGGTTCACTTTAGAGGAAAATACCTGATACTTTAACAGAAGCAATTTTTTTTTCCTAAAATACCTCTTGTAACAAAGTACTGTCCTTTATTCTGAGTGCTTTGCCTAGAGCACTGATTAGAACATGTAATTACAGGCAAGTTTTGCTGAAATCATTATTCTAAACAGGCTCCACAGAGGTTGGGACCAATAGTTCACACACAAATATACAAATGACGAAGGGAGGTGGTACCTGAGGAGCAGCTCTGTAAAATCCTCCAGTTGGGTGCTGTGGGGTTTGTATTTTGCCATACACATCTATCAGGAGATAGGACAGGAGGAAATGGCCTCAGACTGCTCCAGAGGAGGGTTAGATTGGATTTTAAGAAGCATTTCTTCCCTGAAAGTGTTGTCAGATGTTAGAACATGCTGTCCAAACCATCCCTAGAGAGATTTAAAATTTAAAACTCCATGGATGTGGAACCATGGGTTGGTGATGGCCTTGGCAGTGCTGGGTTAATGGTTGGGCTTGGTGATCTTAAAGGACTTTTCCAACCAAAATTATTGGAAAATCATTTCCATTATTCCATTTTAGCACCTTGGCTGCTTCATCAGGAGCACTGGGGCCATTCCTTACCCAGGGTTAACTGGGATGATGCTCTGATACTGAACTGGGAAGGGGCTCTTCGTTCACTGGAGCTTGTGCACCTCAGATTCATAAACTGGTGAGAAGAAGAAGGAGATGAAAACTCTGTTTTTTAATGGGAAAATTCTCCTGGGACAAAAAAGCCCGTGGAGGTGAGATGAGATGATGCAGCACTGCAGACACTTCAGCTCTCTCTCCAAATACCTGATTTCGGGATATAAAAATAAAACAAGGGGACATGAAGGAATAAACGAGTTTGGAGTAGAAAGGAGTTGGTCAGAAATCCTGGAGAAGGAAAACCTGTGGGAAGGGGTTGTTGTGTAACAGGACAGACTCATGACAAGAAACAAGCTGCCAACACATGAAAAGAAAATATTTTTGTTATAGATTGACTTCTGAAGAGTCTTCTGTGTCCTAGGAAATATTAATGAATTGTGCTCCTCATTTCTTCTGCCTGTATCTCATCTTTTGTCCTGAACAAACTCCCTGCTGTCTCCCCTGCCTCTAACTTTGACTTATACTGGGTTGTCCAAGGGATTTTCAATCATTTTAAAAGTGCTGATTTTTTTTTGGAACAGCTCACTTTTTAGGTGACTGATGTGAAGTATCCTAAATTGTTGCTGGTTTAGGAGCATGAGACCTCAAAAGTGATTTACATACTTAGCAATACAATTCCAATTCTTTTCTATACCTAATTTTTTTCATGACTGACTTATCTTAGGAAGCACAAATAAATTATTTTTCTTTTTTAACAAACAAGCTCAGCTATTTTACTGGATGCCAAGTTGTCTGTATAAGGTCACGGAAAATAACAGCTCTTGAACGTCTTTTGGGGTTTTTGATTAATATTTTCCAGACATTTTTCTGGAAACCAGGTGGGTAAGGTAAACAAGTAGTGGCATGCTCAGAAAAACAGAAGAGCCAGGCTGATCCTCAGGAGTGTCTCATCTGGATGCATGAGGACAGATTGTACAGACAATTGTACAATCAAACAGCCCAGTCTAGCAAGGAACAGGGACTGACAATGACAATATTGGAGTATTTAAGCGATGCTCATACTTAGAATCATAGAATGGGTTGGAAAAGGGACCTTAAAAATCATCCAGTTCTAACCCCTGCCATGGGCAGAGATACCTTCCACTGTTCCAGGTTGCTCCAAGCCCTGTCCAATCTGACCTTGGACACTTCCAAGGATGGGGCAGCCACAACTTCTCTGGGCAGCCTGTGCCAGGGCCTCACCACCCACACAGGGAAGAATTTCTTCCCAATATCCCACCTACATCTACATTTCCCCTTGTCCTGTCACTCCAGGTTCTTGTAAAAAGTTCCTCTCCATCTTTCCTGTCAGCTCCCTTTGGGTACATGAAGGCTGCCGCTAGGCCATCTCAAAACCCTCTCTTTTCCAGGCTGAACATTCCCAATTCTCTCCCAGCCTTTGCTCACAGCAGAGCTGCTCCATCCCTCTGATCATCCTGGTGCCTCCTTTGGACTCTTTCCAGCAGCTCCACGTCCTTCCTGTGCTGGTATCCCAGAGCTGGAGGCAGCATTGCAGGTGGGGTCTCACCAGAACAGAGGGACAGAATCCTTTCCCTTGACCTCCTGCCCACACTGCTTTGGATGCAGCCTAGGATAACAGAGCTGAAGTTAAGGGAGTTTAATAAAAATTATAATTTTCAAGCCATCTGCAGCATCATATTGTCCCTCATTTCCTCCTCCAAGCTGTGTTATTGTCCTCTGGAGTCAATATCATCTGCTTCCTCCTTCCCTACCTTCCCCCACCTTCCCAAATACCGCGACATAGTTTATGCCAGTATTTTCTGAGGTTTGTTTGTTTGGGTTTTTTAACAATGAAGTAATAACCTCTGAAATCCCATTTTTTCCTACAGTTGCCGTAACTGCCTTCATTAATGATACTTCTCTTTGTTAGGAGGAGCTGATTTATTTAATTGTATTTGCCAGGAATGTATCTGGAAGGAAAATAAACTGTGAGAAATAGACCTTATCATGCCATGCACGCCTGAATTTCAAACTGATTTTACTGGAAGCTACATTATGGGGACAAAGCTGAGGCACTGTCGTTCTCCTGCACCTCAAAGGCACAGCAAACCTTGACAATCCTCCAGGAGAAGCTCTGGAGCTTTAGCAGAGTGTCCATTGAAATTCAAGGAAATGCCTTTCCTCTCCTTTCTGGCTTCAAACTTTGGAGTCCACAGGAATGTTAGGCAAGCCTTTTGCTTTGAAATGATCTTCCCCTCACAGAGCTGGGAGTCACCTTGGGTAGCCAGACTCGGGCATTCAGCTTTAACACATAGCCACAGGACATTTGTGTGCTCAGGGAGAAGAGCTGAGCAGACCAAAGGTATTAAAGATGGTCCCATTGCCTGCCCATTTCTACTCGTCAAAAACTGCAAATCCCGCTGGAAAACATCTCTCTCTGTGCTTTAAATTTTAAAAAATACAATAAAAAAGAGTGGCTGGTTAGGAATGTAAGGCTGTTTGGAGGAATCCCAGCAAGGGCTGATGCAAAATAAGGCAGAAGCACTGACAGCAGCCTGTCCAGGGGGAATTTCATCTGGGCTAAATAGGATGATCTCCAGAATGAGAGTGGAGTTCAAACTTTCCAGATTGTCTTTGAGCAATGGAGAATGTTGGGTCTTGTGCCTGAGGGATTTCCATTTCTAAAATAGCATTGGGATAACTGGGAATTGGGAAAGGCAATCTGCCAACAAATCTGAAGGTGTCATTTGCCAGCTGTGTCCTGGGCTGCAACTAAAACAGAGTGGCCAGCAGGTCAAAGGATGGGATTCTGTCCTTCTACCCTGGTGAAACCCCACCTGGAGCTGTGCTCAGCTTTTGAGCTTCCAAAAAAAGACTTGGACCAGTCCAGAGATGTCATTAGAATAACAGAGGGATGGAGAACCTCTCTGTTCTGGAGACAGGCTGAGAGAGTTGGGATTGATCAGCCTGGAGAAGAGAAGGTTCTGGGTGTTGAGTTTTATCTTCTTTTTTTGCCAGGATCAGGATTAAATGTGTGAGACAGCATTTCTTGTTCAAACTCAGATGTTTATTAGCTCTTATCTCTATTACAGTCTCACAGACTGTGAGTTCTACAGCACTTCACTCTAATAAACTAAAAATGGAGACTTATCTCTCTTTCTACAAGGCCTTTTAAGGATGAACTCTCCAATTAAGAAATGACACCTAAATTATTTTTACTTTTAACCCAATTTCCAACCTCCCATGGCCCGAAATGTGAACTTTTTTATCCAATTACACAAAACCACCCAAACCCATGGAGAAAAAGGTGAAGAAGAAGGACCAGCCTCTGCCCTGAAACCTCCATCTTGCTTTATATATATTACTATATTCTAAAATCTTAAACTCTAAGTTTTCCACCATGTGATATTACACACTCCTATTCAAACTCCACACCCATAATCTCAGTTCTATTGTTCAATTTTGGAAGCCTTCTCCACACCCTCAGGTCAAATGCAGTGTTCTCTTGGTGGTCAATGCCTGACAGCACAGAAAGTCTAAAATTCTCAGTTGCTACCAGGGTTCCAGCATCTGGGGAGACCTTAGAGCCCCTACATTGTTTGAAAAGAGGTGAAAAAGGATTTATTTTGCAAGAGTTTGATGTGACAGGACAAGGGGGAGTGGCTTTAAGCTGAAAGAGGGAAGATTTAGATGGAATATTAAGAAGAAATTACTGTGAGGGTGTTGAGGCCCTGGCATAGGGTGCCCAGGGAAGCTGTGGCTGCCCCATCCCTGGAAGTGTCCAAGGCCAGGTTGGATGCAGCTTGGAGCAATCTGGGATAGTGGAAGGCATCCCTGATCATGGCAGGGAATGGAACTGAATGGTCCCTTTAAGGTCCCTTCCAATCCAAACCATTCCAAGACTGGAGTCTCCAAAAACACAATCCAAGCTCTTTGGTTTCCCACTCGTCTTCCCCCAGTCCCCTCTTTGCACAAACATCCACCTTGGCTGAGCTTTTTCTACTAGAAAGGAATTTCTGCACTTTTATGGGCAGAGGGTTTGTGCTTAGGAGGGAGGAATGGGTTGTGTTTTCAGCATTGCATTGCTTTTAATTCTCACGGGATTTTCTACATAGGAAAACTGGATGGGAGTCTCATCCAGAGTGTTGGACAATACATTCCACACTTAGGAAGTGATCTAGAGCCATATTAAATTTTGACCAGTGACTGAGAAATATTTGTTCCTGGTTTATTGGGTCTTCAAAAGGAAGTTTAAGTCCAAAGTTTAAAATCCCCAAAAGGAGAAAGAAAGCTGGATTTGAAATTTTGATTTGAACCCTTTAAGGATAACTTTCTATAATTCAATTCTGATTCCTAAAACATGTTCTGCCAAATTCCTATTATTGAATCAACATTAATTAACGTTGCTTTTACCATGTTCTTTGCATTACCATGACTTTCAGCCATGACTTTTATCACTGATATATTTCAAAATTATCATTCTAAACCTTTAAATATCAAAATTAGTCAGTAAGAGGCTGAAGCAGCGCCACGCAAAAAGTGATTCACCTGTTTCACCATGACTCAAATACAAATAGTTGGAATTTTTTCATGGAAAAATAACTTCCAATAGCAGTGTTATATGGGAGAAGGATTCTTGACTAACCCAAGGTGTGCTGTGCCAGTGATGCAGCAATGACTGAATTCAGTTATTATTGCAACTTATAGATTCAATATTTCCTCTATATTCTTTCTAACTGACCACCATGTGGGCTCTATGTTTGAACTTGGGCCATGTCTACATCACCCAGCACAAGAGTTAAAGAAGTTCTGCTGAAATAAATGTCCCCATGGCCAGACCCCCAAGGACTCTCCCTCCCAGCAAGATGCTGAGCAGAAGATTGGCAGTTCCATTATCTTCTAATTTACTTATTTATTTTACTTAAAATTGATCTGGAACCCTGATCGAGATTTGTAAAGCTTGTCAGTGCGGGACCAAAAGTGAGATGGGCAATGTGTAATGGGGATGAAGAATAAGCAAAAAGCCAATCAGTAGGTACAAAAAACTAAAACCAAATTAAATTAAAATAAAAATTGGCTAGTCCCACTTATGGTGTCTGCAGTGTCCTCCACGCCAACACCTCTAAGTTTGAACCTCCAGAGATATTAATATTGTGCTAATAATAGCCAGCTCTGTATCTCTGTGTATTCCACATATGCATAAGATGTTCGTTGCTAATTTGTCTTCAGGAAGGTCTGAAATCCTCTCTGAAGATTTCAAGTGTCTTACAAGTTTTATTTTTACATCGAAGTTGCTGAAGGTGAGCCCAGTTTCACCACCCACTCATGCACTGAAAAAAAAAAGCTTCTAATTTGCTTGGAGAAGGTCCTCCAATCCCCACCCACAGCAGCATGGTATTTTAAATTTTCTCAGAAGAGTTGATCATGGCGAGACCCTTAAATTACCACCTACGTCCACACACCCACGGGTAGATGCACTTGGGTTCCTGTAACGTGGAGCCCTGGAAAATTGACTTTTTGAGAGATCTGGATGTAGGTTTCTCCGTGTTTGTTGACAGAGAAAAGGTGAGAAATACAAATCTGCTTTCAAGCTCTGCACAGGGGAGTTTTCACCACCAGAAAACAGTGTCTTAACACAAGCTGGAGCTCATCTTCAGATTTGCACAGCTGTAACTGTTTTTTTTTTTTCTTTGGATTTAGGCTGGAAATTAAGTTAATTTTCTGTGCTGCTGCTGCCTTGTATCTCGGTGATGTTTCAGTCTGGGTAGAGAATAGAACTTGTCTGTTTGAAAAGGAAAAGAGATCACTCAGATTCATATTGAGGCTGTTGACAGAGCATTCCATCAGGGGAAAAGTGAGCAAGCAGAGGTCCCTGAAAGACCAGCACCATTCCTTTTTGCCAGGCAGAGATGCAGAGGCACAGGAGGGATGAATGCCATGACTGATTGATGCTCACTGCCTCTTGCCAGGAAAGAGTTAGGAGGAGATGCTAAATCTCCCCATTAGCAGTTTCCTGTCTCAAGTACTTCTGCAGATTTTATCCCCTCCTGTCTCTCTGGGACACTCCAGTCACTTTCTCTCCCCTGAGCTCTGATCTGCTCCCAGAATTCGATCCTGTGATGTCTCCACACTCTTTCCCAGCCCGGGATCTTGTTTTGGACCCAGGTCACCTTTTAAGATTCCACATTTCAATAAAAGAAGTCTATAAAGCTTTTATAAAGCATCAGAAGGAGATTATGAAGATGGTGAAGGGTCTGCAGGGGAAGGCATAAGAGAAGTGGCGGAGGATATTTGGTTTTTTGAGCCTGGAGAAGAGGAGACTGAGGAGATCTCGTTGCAGTCTTCAACATCTTCACAGGGGGAAGTAGAGGGACAGGTACAGATCTCTGCTCTCTGCTGAGCAGTGTCAGGCTCTGAGCTGTGTCAGGAAATGTTTAGGTTGGATATTAGGAAAAGGTTCTTCCCCCAGAGGGCTGGCTCTTCTCCCCAGGGAAGTGGTCAGAGCACCAAGTCTGAGCTCAATAAGTGTTTATACAACACTCTCAGGCTCATTGTGGGATTCTTGGGGTTGCCCTGTGCAGCATTTGGACTTTGATGGTCCTCATGGGTCCCTTCCAACTCAGGGGATTCTCTGATCCCAGGAATCACATAACTCTCTGTTCCTAAACAACACAGTTGTTTCCCTGGGCATCCTTGCTGCATTTCTGCAGAGCTGCAGGGATTCTGGCTAAAAAGACCCAATTTCCAAAAGCAAACGAGGTCATTAATATCCCAACTGAGATTCTCAATATACCAAAAGCCAGGACAGTGATGGATGTTCAACATCCTTTAAACACTGATAGATTTTGTGTTGGCATTTCAAAATTCATGGCTGGATCTTATGCTCAGAAATGGAAATAGCATGATGATTATTCTTTAAAAAATCAAACATAGGATCACAGATTGTCCTGCTTTGGAAGGGACCCACAAGAATTATCAAAATCCAGCTCCCGGTCCTACTCTTCAAGAGTTACTATGTGCCTGAGAGCATTGTCCAAATGCTTTTTGGGATGTGTATACAATTGAAGAGACTTTGGATCTACCAGGACTCATTGCTTTGCTGTACATGTATTATACACTTTTTTCCCCCATCTGTTTGCAATTAGAATCAAAAAACTGATTGCAAAAGTATAGAAATGACTATTAAAAAGGCAATGAAAACATGTTCTAAGTTCTAGGTCTGAGATTCGTCCTCATGGTGTGGTTCTCCACAGTCAGAGTTGTAGAAATGTCAGACACCGAGTCCTTTCCCCATGGGGGGGTGTGCAAAAATGCCCAGAGTCACAGAGAACAGCCACAGATGGAGTTCAGCTTCTCCACTCCAAGGAGGTCCAAAAATGCAATCAGAGATGGATGGAGAAAGGAACTTCCATTTTTGGCAGCAGCTACAGAGAGGAATCAGTGATTCAGGAGCTGTCTTTAAGACAGAGATATGCAGCAGCATGAGCCTTAAAACTGGAACATGGCTGGGGGACCTTTCATATGCCAGTTCTGACAGCTTGGGAAGGGGACCTGAACTTCTTGGACTGTCATCTCAACCCAATGGATCCAGAACAGCCTTGAGGTTCATGGCTCCATGGCTTGGTGGAGGTTTGTATGTCCATCTCATTGTATCCCTTGCCTAGGCCTTGGTGGCACTTAAGAGCTTGGCCAAGCTGTGCTGGTGAGGGGCATCATGTCACAGCCCTAGTGACAAGGTGTCTGTGAGAACAGACATCCCCAGGAGTGGCAGCTAATTGGGCTTCTTGCTCTGGGGCTAAATAATGAACCTCCAGGAAGGAGCAAATCTTGTGCTGCAGGACTTGGTGAGCTCAGGGAAAAAAACAGTGAACTTTGAAGCCAAAAAGGCTGATACCTTATGAATGCTGAGCAAAGAAGTATCCATCTGATCTTGAATTCCTCACAGGAGAGGGAGAATTCAGAGGGAAAAGTGGGATGATGAAATTGTCTAGGAGTTAGTGGTTCTGAGTTGTCAGGCTGGGGCTGAGCGACTGCTGGGTAAATGTGACCTTTCCTTTGCTCCCTCTTCCTCCACATCACTCCTACCTCCTCAGAGGTGACAGAATAATATCTAACAGCCAGTTTCTCACCTCTGCAGGCTATGACTGACACTGTAAGGAAATGAGGGAATACATGTTGAGGGTTTTTTTCCTCTTGATTCGAGCCAGGAACAGCAGATCCCCGCCAGCCACATGATTCGGAGTCATGGAAATTTTGCTGTGCTTGTTCCTGCTGTGCTCCCCAGTCATAAGAAATGGCCTCTGGACTAGAAAATGCACAGGATGGTGGGATTTCTCCCATCTCTGGGAGAAAGCGGTAATAGAAGTACCACTTCTCAGTGAAATCAGCCAAATTGATCCAATTTTGACTTTAAGTGGCACAGGCACCTTCTTTGACTTTGTGGACAGATGCACCTTCTCTTATCTCTGGGTTTCACCTTCCATTAATGAAATAAAAAAGGATGCACATAAGCACCCAGCACATGTTTACCTTTCAACTGCTCAATCTGAGCCCACATAATGAGCTAGGAAGGTCCAGCTGGGGCATGAGACCTTTTTTGGGGGATGACCAGGATGCTTGGTGACTCAGAATATTACTACGACCCCTCTGAGCCTGAGCTAATGCCAAAGAGCAGCCAGGAGGGAAATGAAAAGGTGATAACTGCATCCACAATAAGCTTCTCTAAATTAGCACTGACCCCTCAGGAAAGAGATCTTGAAGTCACTGCAGATAATGCTTTTATGTGTCATCTCAGTGGTCAGCACAAGCAAAATATGTGAATAAAATCCTAGAATTTACTAGGAAACGGATGGAAAACAGAGCTTCTGTTTAAAAGTGTGTGTGTACATAAATCCCTGGTGAACCTAAATCTGGGGCACTGTGTGGACTTCCATTCATGCCATATTAAAAAGCATGTGGTAGAGTTAGAAAAGGTAAAAAGAAGGATGATCAGAGAAGTAGAGTAGTTTTAATAGGAGGAATGGCTAAATAGTAATTCTCACTGCAGCTGAGAGTCATTCTGTGCACCAGCAGCCATCTACAAAGTGATGAGGAGCACAAAAAGGCTGAGTAAGGAAAAGCTATTCATTATTTCTCATGCCATGACAACCCAGGGACACTAATGAAGTGACCAGATAGCAGGTTTAATGCAAACAAAAAGAACTTCCTTTACACACATCCTGGAACTTGTCATGAGAGTTAAAAATACAATGTTTTTCAGAAAGGGTTTAGAAAAATTAGGAGTGAAAAGTCTCAGGGATAGCAACTAAAGACCAAACTGTGCAGGTGTTGGCTGAGATACCCTTAATTTTCTTCATAGTGGCATTCATGAGCTTGTGGTTTGGATTTGTGATGCAAACAGTGTTGATAACATAGAGATTTTTAGATATTGCTGAGCAATTCTTACACAGCATTTTCTGTTCCTCACCACACCAGGGACTGGGCTGGGGGTCCACAGGTGTTTGGGAGGGGGCCCAGCCAGGACAGCTGACCCCAAATGGGCCAAGGGAGGTTCCAGACCCTGTGACATCATGCTCAGCATATAAAGCGGTGAAAATAGGGAAAAGGGGGCATTCAGAGTGATGGAGTTTGCCTTCCCAAGTCACTGCTGTGTGTTCCAGAGACCAGATTTCCTGGGGATGGCTGAACACCTGCCTGCCCATGGAAAGCAGGGAATTAATTCCTTGTTTTCCTTTCCTCATGTGCATGGTTTTTGCTTTACCTATTAAACTGTCTTTTTTTTCGCAACCCTCTCTTTTTCTCACTTTTACCCTTCTGCTGCCTTCTCCCACCAGGGCAGAGTGAGTGGCTGGGTGGCACCCAAGGAAGGGTTCAAGACAGCACCAGGTTTGATGGGATGTGCTGGATTGAATTTATGGCTGTTATTACTGCCCAGCTGTTAATTGGCAGCCCTTGTGTTTGCCTGAGTATCTGTTTGAGCCCGGTGCTCGTCAGTGGCTGCTCTTTTCTCTCTTTTCTTGCACTGCTCTTATCTCCTTATCCCACCCCTGTGCCGTGCCTGGGAATGCTCTGATAACAGCAGCAGGGATGTGCCTGCCCTGGCAGATGGCCAGGGAGTCACTGCTGCTCCTGTGCTGCTTCACTGGACACTCTGGATTTCCAGAGTGAATTCAGGCCAAAGAAAACATGAGAGAGTTGTGAGAGTCTGTCCAAAATATCCCTCATCTGCCTCACGATCATCATTTGGGGACCACTGAAGTGAAGACCCCCCTATCTAGAATCTCTGGCCCTGAAGGAGAAAGTCACATGCCAACAAGGCCTCGAGATCTATGCACAGTGCTAAGTCGTTGTTTTCACAGGTGTTGTTTGCTGTATGCCACACTGAGCCCAATGAGAAGATGAAGGGGACACTGTGCCCTTTTGGCAACAACAGCCTTTGGAGCTGTCCCACCTCTTGGCCTGGCTGGACTTCTCCTGAGTTCTGGGTGGTCTTCCAGAGAAGACCCTCACCTGTTTTACAACCACCATGACAGAGACACTGAGATGTAAGGAGCCTCTCCATCAAGGACTGAGACATGACATCCCCGTGTGAAAAGGCCCCTCTCCTCCTTCAAGGACTGGGACTGAAACCCCCAGCCCGGGGGAGGTGTGTGGGGAAGGCAAGCTGACCAAAGTGAGATGTTTTCCTGCAGGTTGTGACCACTGGACCAAGAAAACAATGGCTCTTGTTTACTGCTGAGAACATGGACTACCTGTTGCGTCTATTCCTTATTGTTTCTGTTTCCCCCCCCTCACAATTTTCAATAGAATTATCACAATAAAAACCTCTGAGTTAGCTAGAGATTTTGAGATCTCCCCAATGTAACAAGCAGATCCTCGACTGGACTGGACCAAAGGACTTCGTCTCTACGTTTGGTAGCTATATCCCCCTCTTTCTCTCTCTCTCTCTCTTTTCTCTCTCTCCCTCTATCTTTTTCTCTCCCTTAATCCCTCTATCACATTTTGCTGTGGTCATTCAATAAATGTGCATTTGTTTTATGTATCATTGCAAACCCCCTTGTACCGTGTCAGTTTTTTGCACCCTGAGATCAAGTCCATGAACCATCACGAAACCCATTCGTAAGGATGGATCGTGACACCTGTGGATGAGTCCATGAGAGAAAAGGACACTCTGAAACATCTGTGCCTGTGATTGTGCCACACCAGAGCAGGTTGAAGGATCCAAGACAGAGTTTTTTTCTGTGCTACATTTCTGAAAGGATTGTGGCAAAAAAACCCTCAAGGCTGGAGAAGGAACATCCCAAAGCATCAGTGGTTGTGCCACTGGAGCACCTCAAAACTTGTGACCATGGAGAAGCACATGATGGAGCAGAAACATCCCTGGATGGACCTCAGCTTGTGCTGGAACAGGTATCTGTCCAAAAAGACTGTTGCTGTGGATAAATCTATACCATGGAGAGATTATAGCTCATGGATATGGTTCCAGCTGGAGTGGGTACATTCCAAAATGCTGCAGCCTGTGGATAAATCCAAGCAGGGTTAAGAGCAAAGACAGGAGCTCATTTCAATACTAAACCCTTTAATTTGACTTAAGAGGAGCAGGGGTGGGGATTGTAATGGAAATACCTTAAAATTGTTGTGACCTGTGTTTTGAGGTGCATGTTTTTAGGAATTATTCCCCCAGGAACCACCCAAATCAGTGGACAAGCTTTATGAGCAGCAAGTGCAGCAGTGAACTGGGTTTGGGGCACAAAAACTCCACACCACACATCACCTTTCCTTTCCTGAGTGACCACCATCACAGCTGGAGCCCAAAGTCATGGACTAAGTGCACTCAGTGGACATTTGTGGAAATTTGGATATTTTATGGGCATGTTATGAACATTTTACAGGATTGTTCCATAGATTAGAGGAATTATACCTATGTGTTATATGAAGTGATGGGAAGGGGACTAAAGGGTAACACGTGTTGGATAATGTGGGACATGAGCAGGCTGTAAATGCTATGGAATAATGGGTGGAGAAGGTGTTACTTTAGGTCATTAATTTAATTTTCTTCATAGTAGCTGATGTGAGGCTATGGTTTGGATTTGTGCAGAGTCCTGCTCTCCTGGACATGGCTGAACTCTTGTCTGGCCATGGAAAGTGAGGAATGAATTCCTTCTCTTGCTCTCTTTGCATGTGTATGGCTTTTGCTTTAACTTTTAAACTGCCTTTATCCCAACTCACAAGTTTTCTCACTTTTGCCTTTCCAATTCTCTACCCCTTCCCACCAGAGAGGAGTAAATGAGCAGCTCTGTGGGGCTTCTTTGCTGGCTGGGGTTAAACAATGTCACTAATTGAGAATAATCTGGAAAAACCACTGAGAAAAGATCAAATTCCCTTTGTATCCTCTTTCATACTTTCCCCCCAAGTCCCATTATCAGTAGATCCATGGCTGGTCAAAGAAAATTCAGATCTTGACCATGATGGTAAAATTTATAGCAAGGAAACAAATGTTCCTACACTCACCCTATAGCCTGGTTTCATTCTATCATGGCCTTAGTCAGGAAGTTTAACTTCAGTAATTTCCTAATTAATTTCAGGGCTGGGAACAACTGATCAGACATCAACTCTCAGAAAAAAATAAAAATAAATACACCCACATCTGGAGGCTGTAATGAATCACAACCTGCCCCTAAATCAACATCTTGGGCTGCCATGAGAAAGATGAACACAGTTCTAGGCTGTGTAACCTGGCAGAGATGCTCTGCTCACCCCTAGGGACCCCTCACTTGGAGGAGATTATGTAAAGTGGGGCACTCCATTTCCAGAATGGAGATTTGTCCTACTTCAGGAATACCTAGTGGGAGCCAAAAGAGTGGCCAACAGGAAAAAATTACCTGTGGGGGAATATTGAAATAATTATCTCCTTCAGAGGGCTGAGTGGAATATGGTAGTGCTGTTCAAATCTATAAAGGGATTTTTTAAAGAAATCCAGGGGAAAAGCTTAAGCTGTTTTGGGCTGTGTTGAGTTGTTTGAGCAGATGATGGAAGTGGAAGGGCTCAGCCTGGAAAAAAGGGGGCTCAGGAGGGACCTTCTGGCTCTGCAAAATTCCCTGACAGGAGGGGGTATCAGTCTCTGCTTCCAGGGAACAGAAGCAAACGGCCTCAAATTGTGCCAGGAGAGGCTCAGGTTGGACATCAGGAAGAATTTCTTCATGGAAAAGGTGGTTGAGCATTAGAAGGGGCTGCCCAGGGAGGTGGTGGAGTCCCCATCCCTGGAGGTGTCCAAGGGACAAATAGAGATGGCACTCAGAGCTCTGGGCTGGGTGAAGAGCTGAGGATGGGTCAAAAGTTGGGCTCAGTCTCAGAGATCTTTTCCAATCTAAATAATTGTGTGATTCTGCAATATCAGGAGAGATTTTCCAATGGTCAGGACTGCAGAATACTGAGATTAATTGCCTGCAACAGCTCCATCATGGGAAGCCTCAAAAAAAAAAAAAAAAAGTTTAAACAAAGATCCATCAACAGTGACCGAGAAATACTGTGTCTTGCTTTGGGACAGGAAAATAAACTATGCAACCTCTTGAGTTCTCTCCCAGACCTATGAATTTATAATGCTGTCACAAACTTCTCCCATAGGCTTGATAATTTCTGTGAAAACACTTTGGGTGTCTTGAATTAATTACAGAGCCCTTTACTAGATTGTGGATTGGGACTGGCAATGTCATTCCAGCCAGGTCCATGAAACACAGCTATTTTAGCTTTCTATTCCTATAGAGACATCTTCATTTCTCTTCCCTGCTGTAGAGTTCAAGAAGAATTCAGGCTTTGTTGAGTTTTTTAGGGTAGAAATTGGAGGAGCAACACAAATAATTCAATCCTTGTTGCTTTAATCACAGCTGGCAGGAACACAGGGTGCAGTTTCCCTCTCCTGGCTTCTGTCCTTCCAGAACAGGGTGGGCAAAGATTTCATGGTCACCCATGAGGAGCTGTTTTTGGGGGCATTAGAGAGGACAAGGTTTTGCCACAGAGGTGCTGGCAGAGGCTGCTCAGAGCAGCACAGCATGGGAGGCAGCACAAATGGATGTGTGGATGAACTCAGCCACTAAAGAGCAGGACTGGGCTCTTCCAAACTCTCCAGAGAGGGGATCCAGCCTGTCCTTCAAGCTTGTGTCCCCATCAAAGCTGAAAGGCAAAATCTAATTTTATACCATGGAAAACGCTTGGCACAAAAGTTTGTGGTGCAGGATTGGAGTGAGCTGCCTGTGACAGTGGTCACAGGGGTTTTCCGGTGAAGGGAGAGATGAGAATGTTGACTCCATGTTCAGAAGGCTAGATTTATTATTTTATTTTATATATATATATATATATATATTACATTATAACTATACTAAAAAGAATTAGAAGGAACGGTTTCCTCAGAAGCTAGCTAAGCTAAGAATAGAAAAGAATGATAACAAAGGCAGCTCACTCGGACTCTGTCCGAGATAGCTTGGTCCTTGATCAGCCATTAATTGTAAACATTCAAGATGGCCCAATCACAGACAAAACCTGATGCATTCCACAGCAGCAGATAACCATTGTTTACATCTTGTTTCTGAGGCCTCAGCTTCGCAGAAGGGAAAATCCTAACGAAAAGGATTTTCACAAAAGGATATCTACGACAGCTGCCCTCTGTCATGCACTGATCACTGCAGCCACCACCAAGTGACACCTGAGACAGATTTTGGCTCACACTGGTGCTCATTCAGCTCACAGCTGCTGGAGGATGGAGGAATGAGCAGAACCTTCACATCTCTCTGTCTTACCACAGGGATGAACATCTCCCACATATCTGGCCTGGCTGTATAAGATGTAAATGTCAGCCCTGTTCATCACTGAAATCAGCAAGGAATGGCTTGGAGATGGCTGTGATCATCCAGATCTGTGTGCTTTATGTAGCTGATATTGCTGGGGCAATGCCTTGTACAGAAAAATTAAGTGAAAAGAATGTAATCTTGTTTATTTATCAGATTATTTCTCAGTGCAGCTGGTAAATATTTGCTACAGCTTGTAAGGAGCAGTCAGTGAAAATTTCTACAGTGTCTGGAAATTCTCCCTTTCTCAAGCAAAACATCTGGTTGGATAAAGTATTTTTTTCCCCTGCTGCTCACAGAGTTTTTGGTGTGGTTGTCTGGGACATTCTCTGTGCATTTTTTGCCAGATGAGCAGATTGTTTACTCTACCCACTGCCTTCAGCTTGTGTTGTCAGGCAGGGCTGCTGCAGGCCCCTCTCCATGAGTCTGCTGGTTCCTCTGTCTTGCATTGGCTTTCTGGCATGACTGAAAGGCAACAGGAAATGTATGGGGAAAGAGTTCCCTGAGAAGATCTGCCAGGAGGAGGCTCAGGATTCGCTTTGTTCTGAACATCCCCAAAAGATTGGAGCATCTCTCTGATGAGTGCAGGCTGAGAGAGTGGGGCCTGTTCAGCCCTGAGAAAAGACAAATGAGAGAAGAACTTATCAATGCCTAAAATATCTACAGGGAGGGGTCAGAGAATAGAGCAGGGTCTGCTCTGTGGGGCCCAGAAATGGGAAAAAGGGAACAGGCAGGAGCTGGTGCCCAGGAACTTCTACCTGGTCATGAGGCAGAACTTCTTCCCTGTGCAGTGACCAAGCCCTGAAGAGAGCCCAGAGAAGGTGTGGAGACATTCCAGAACTGTCTGGAAACACAATCCTGTGCCGTGTGCCTTGGGATGGCCCAGCTTGAGCAGAGGTTGAACCAGACAACCCCACTGTGGTCCCTTCCAGCCTGACCCATTCTGTGATTCTGTGTCTTCTGTGAAAACCCATTTATGAGCTGCTTGTCTTTGCACTGGAATTAATGCCTGCAGCAGTTCCTCTATGTCCTTCTCTATCCCTTTCCTCCAGACTGTGTGAAAACACTCCAAAAATTGAACGAGGACCACCCAGATGCTCTGTGTGGAATGTTTCATGCTGTGACATCAGATGCCATCCAAGGCCTCTCGGTGCTGCAGCACCAGACACGGAAACTTGTGTTTCCACTGCACAGGAATGGGGAAGGAGATCATTTCAGCACAGCTGTTGTTGGCTCTTGGTCCCTGACAGCCTGGGATGGCTTCTCATCCAAAATGTACCCCATACTGTATTTTAATTAAACTGAACAAACAAACCAATCACGAAGCCATCCAGCAGAGCTAACTTTGCTTTGTGGCTGAGCTGGACTCTGCACCATTATGAGGAGAGAAACTGGATTTTTGGCACAGCTCCTGCTGTCTAAATACTTCCAGCCAAGAACTAGGATAGACTTTCTTACAATAAAAAGTTGCTGGGGAAAAAAAAAAAAAAAAACAGAACAACACAACAATCCACAAAGAAAATGGCTTCAGGACTGGTCTCCTCTCGCCCGTATTTATTCAAGCTGTCTTCCTCTCTCTGCAAATTTGGCAAACAGAGCCTGGCATCCCAGCTCAGGGGACACCTGTTAAATAAATAGGCTCAGTCTCTAACTGCTGCATTCAAGGCAGAGTTTCCTGGTTCCCTTAGGCAGCTAATTTTTTGTCGATTATCATACAGTACAGAGGGATGGTTTGTGCCTCCGCATCCCATCCCGGCTCTGCCGCTCGTGACGAGCATGGCCGCGTGACTCAGGCCCACTGCCTGTGTGGAATAAAGAATGGTTTGATTCTAAGATTCCATGACTTTTTAATGCAGAGAGAAGCAGCCAGGTGGGTTTCTTTTGGAGGTGAACTGAGGCCCTGTTGATTTGTTCAGTTTTCCTTTACCAACACTTTTTTTTGAAGAAACCTGAGAGCTGGAGCGAGGCTTCACTGAGAGCAGGAGTTGTTTTTGCCTGAGGTGGAGATAAATAAGCTCCCTAGGAGGCAATAAATGGGCTGGAGGCCTTCAGAAAAGGGCTGAGCAACAGAAGGCATTGAGGGTGATAATTTTAGTGCTGAGGGCTTCAGGATACTCAGAGGAATTTGAAGTTGTGGCCTTCCCCTCACTGGCAGCATTCAGGGCCAGGTTGCATGGGGCTTTGAACAGACTGGTCTAGTGGAAGGTGTCCCTGCCCATGTCAGGGGGATGGAAAGAGATTTTATTTAAGCTCCCTTCCAACCAAACCATTTATTTATTCTGTGATTCTATGAATTGAATTGTCCCAGGAAATGCCTGCACACAGAAAGAGACTTTCATACAACACACAGGCAACACGGACAAGAGGAGCATGGAGACACACCAGCATGATGAATTACATAATCTTGGGTCTTCATCTCCTGAAACGGGCCTCAAAACTTACATACAGTGCTGCCCTAGGATGTTTTCAGAGGAGAATTTTTCCTGCACGAACTACAAATACAGGCAGAAAGATCTCAGGCTCTATTGCCTCCACCACACAATTGGGTTGTGTGGAGGAGCCACCTCCAGCAACCCTCTCTGAACAGAGGTGTTAGGGTTCATGGGCTTATTAGTGGTGTTTTTAATTCATAAAATCATAGGAACATAGAACAGTTTGGGCTGGAAGGGACCTTCAACATCACCTTGTTATGACCCCTGTGCCAAGTTTAGGGACACCTTACACTAGACTAGGTTGCTCCAATCCCAATCCAATTTACCTTGAGCAATTTGTAGGATTGGGGGCCCAGAGCATCACTGGACAACCTGTTCCAGTCTCTCACCACCTTCACAGTGAAAAATATCCTCCTAATATCTAACCTAAATCTACCCTCTTTATGCTTCAAGCCTTAAATTGTAAGGTCTTGAGGATTTAGGAGCACAATGACTTGATGATCTCAGAGTTCTTTTCAGCCTCAATGACTTTAAGCTTCTATTCTCTTTCTTGCTAAATTTGGGAAGCAGATGGCACTGCTCAGTTTGACTTCTTTCTTCTCCATATCTTGTAGTCCCCAAATTTCAAATCCAGCAACTTCCCTGCCCAAATGGGGTATCCCAGTATTGCCATCCTTGTTGTAGGCAAGGCCTAAGTTGCATGTGGAGGTGACACCCTTTGTTAAACCAAGAAATACACTGAAAATGGAAGAAAGTTGTGTTCACACACATATACTTTTTGTCAGCCAGATCTGCTCTGCCCTCCTGGGAAGGCTGGGATCTAGAAAGGGGTGGATTCACTACAAAACTTTTTGGAATAAGGGTGGGATTTCTGCCAAGGATTTAACTGAGAGGAGCAGCCCATCTATTTCTGTGGACTCCTGTATGAAGTCAGAGTCTTGAGGGATTCTCCATACTGGCTAGAGAGATTCACAGTTTATTTCTGATCACAGAATAAACTGAGTCTATCTATAGATTTGGCTCAAAACTGGAACTCCCTGGGAATTCCACTGAAAAATCCCCTCTGTTTTCTTTTTAGAGATAATTATTCTGAGATAGAATGAAACTCTAATCTCCTGTGGAATGGGAACTCTCACACTCAGTTTAGAGGAAGTTGTGAAGGGCTTCCCTCTAAATCTTTTTCAAGCATGTCTGAAGCTCTCTGAGGAGCCTGAAACCCAAACTTCCAGCTCTGGAAAAGATGGGAACCCAAATGGTCCTGAAAATCCTGAATAAAAGCCAAATATGATATTGCAGAAAACCAGAGGAAATTGCTTATTTTTTCTCAGAGTAAAATAGTTGATATTCTATAAACTTAACTTTCTCAGATAAAAAAAAATTTCTTGTGAAAATATCATTTGCATATATATATATATATATATATATATATATGTATATATGTATTCTAAAGCAGTGCATTAAATGGAAATGTTGCTGCTATTCCGTGTATAGAATCAGAGATTGGTTTGGATTGCAAGGAACTTTCAAGATCATCCAGTTCCAACCCCCTTCCATGGACAGGGACACCTTCCACTAGATCAGGTTGTTCCAAGCCCCATCCAATCTGGCCTTGGACACTTCCATGGATGGGGAGTCCACAATCCCTCTGGGTAAAGATATATGTGAAGATTATTCAATCCCGCTCAAGAGGGCATCCAGCTTTTTGAAAGAAACTATTAAAAATTCTTAGCCCTGACATTCATGGTTGCATCAAGCAGACAGAGAAAGCAGAAGAAAACTCACTTTTAATGCCCATGTATGTGTTGAATGAGACACTCATTTATTACTTCCATGGTTCTAACAAACCATCCCTAAAACAGATGCACAACCTGGCAAGAGGTCTTGCATAACCCATTCAGCTGCCTAAAAACAACAATTTTTTCATCACATCCAAAAGAGGAGTGCAGGTTAGCTTGCAACTCCCAAACATGGATGATCCAATCCCTCTTTTCTTCCAAACTCTTTGATTCCTCCAGTTTTTGAGGTCGTGCCTGTGAAGACCTTCAGCCTGAGCCCACTCCTGTTTCTCAGCCTCTTCTGCAGTGGGGAGCAGCAGGAGCAGACACTCTAAAGCAGATGCTTTAAAGCTGGGTGCTTTAATAATTGTCTCCATTCAGGGTTTCCCTGCCCAGCCATCCAAGACTGCATTTCCCATTTTAGCAGGGCTCTGCTTGCCTGGCTGAACGTGTTTTGCAAGGCACAATCCCCTTCCCTGTCTATTGTTGTCATTGTTTGCTAAAACCTGACCTTGCAATGAGACAAATCTAAACACATTGTACTGGGATAAACCCAGCTTGTCTGGTTACTCTCCAGCTTCAGCCTCAGCTGAGAGGTGCAGGAGCAATCCCCTATTTTTCTTGTGTTCATGACTGATCAAAAAAGATCAATTCTCAGCTCTAGCTGAAAGAGAGAGTCTTAAAATGCCATTACTCCCTGGGCCTTTGCTTCGCTTGATGTCTATCAGTGGATCAGTTATGGCATATCTGAGTAGCAGCTGAAATCCCTGTTTTAAAAATATTTGCTGTGCAGCCTTAACAGAAACTCAGGTACCAAGAATTCTTTTCTCCATTGTCTCAAAGCTGCCCAATTCTCATTCACTGTGATTTTGCCTCTTTAATAATTAATTTTCATAGAATCATAGAATGGTTTGGGTTAAAAGGAGCTTAAAAATCATCTCGTTCCAGCCCCCCTGCCATGGCAGGGACACCTTCCACTAGATTTTAATGGGAGTTGATTTTTTAATTCACAACAATTTTAATGTTCATGTCAACAAGTTACACACACTTTTGATTCAACACCTAAAAACAATATGTCCTAATCTGCTTATTTTATTGGTGTCATTTGTCTTAATTCTAGCAGGGGCAATATTGCTTACAAGGATTTTGAAATACAATAAACTAATTTTATTTACTGTACACCTGGTAAGTCTGAAATATAACCACACTCTTTTTTTCATCTTATTACAAGAATGACACATCTGGATTACTAGAACTTATTAAGTCATCTCTTCATTTTAATATCTGCCACTCATGCTGCATACGCAGGGTAATTTAAATAGCAGTAATTACCTAGAAAACATCTTTGTGTTGGAATAATTTGCAAGGTGCAGCACTGTTTGGCTGCCTCTCCTGAAAGAATAATTGTGGAGATTTTTGGGTATTAAGTAACTACATAGGAGCAGAAACTTCAGATTGCTAGGCATACCCATTATTCGGTACGGTTGTGTCTTGCTTTTATTCATCTCAAGTTTACACATATTGAGAAAATTGACTTATTTTGTTCGCTCGAGTGAGATCAGAAGTCTAGCTATGCTCATGAACACCAGACATTATCTTCTCATGACAAAAAGTAAAGAAAGAGGTAAGAAGTGAAACATAACCAAGCAATATTGACCAGGCCCTGGTTCACATCCAGATTTGGGGTCCATTCCCAGCTGTGCTCAGACACATCACCAGACTGCATAGCTGAGGAAAGTTTTGGAAGCCACTCATTTTAAAATATCTTTATTTAAAACTCTGTCTCAACTTCTTCTGGACCTATTCAGGTGAGAAAAGTTATTCCAGAGCTCACCAGCTCAGGCTTTGGTGTCACTCCAGGTTTTCTTTCATCGCTGTTGAGTAGGAATGTCCTCCAAAGCCTGCTTGGGGATGTTTTGGGAATCTGTCCATCCAGCCTTTCTTCCACATCACTGAAGGAGTGGATGAAGCACTCCTAGGAGCTGCTTTACTTCTTTTTGATCCCTTTTGAAGCTGGATAGTGAAAGACCCTCCACACATGTGAGCTGTTGTTAGCACTGGGGTCTTTCCACTGCAGTGTTTGCATCACTCCATGTCACTCAGCTGCTGCTGCTGCTTCCACATGGATGACTCAAAAAACTGTAAAATAACTGGATATCTACCCTGAGATTCTCTCCTTTCTACACTTTCACAGTACAGACTAAATTTAGCTGCTGCTTCTGAGCCAAATCATGCAGATTTTAGATGCATTGGCTGCTCTGGATCATTTAAATGTGCCCCAAAATTAGAGGGGGCAGAGGAAACACTTCCAAATAGATAGGAGAGGTATCAGGGGTACTGGAGTGGGGGCTCTGTTCTGAGCATGGAAAAGATGATGCCAAAGGGATGGAAAGATTGATTTTGGGACTGGGGGAACATTGGGGAGTGGGATATTAAATCTAAGCTTTGCTTGTTACTGGTCTAATTGCCATGAGCATAATTTTTTAGCCTTGAAAAGAGGCAATTGAGAGGAGACATCATCCCTGTCTGTCCCTGTCTGCAAGGAGGGATCAGAGAGAGACCAGGCTCTGCTCAGTGAGACCCAGCAATGGGACAAGAAGGAATGGGCAGGAACTGATGCTCAGGAAATTCTACAAGAACATTGTGACAGTGTTCACAGAGGTTTTCGGTTGAGGGAACAGACGGAGATCTGACTCCATATTTCAGAAGGATTGATTTATTATTTTATTATATATATTACATTAAAATTATACTAAAAGAATAGAAGAAAAGGTTCTCCTCAGAAGGCTAGCTAAGCTAAGAATAGAAAAAGAAAGGATGATAACAAAGGCTCTGTCTCGGACTCTCTGTCCTACCCAGCTGGGCTGTGATTGGCCGTTAATTACAAACATCCAACATGGGCCAATCACAGATGCACCTGTTGCATTCCACAGCAGCAGATAATCAATGTTTACATTTTGTTCCTGAGGCCTCTCAGCTTCTCAGGAGGAAAAAATCCTAAGGAAAGGATTTTTAATGAAAACATGTCTGCGATATGACATGAGGAAGAATTTCTTCCCTGTGCCTCCAAGGTGAGCTGAAGGATGTGAGGGTGGTTTGGTTCCACAGAGTCAGACCAAGAGGTCACAGAGTCACAGAATGGTTTGTACTGGAAAGAACCTTAAAGACCATCTCGTTCCAGTCCCCTTCCATGGGCAGGGACACCTTCCACTATCCTGGATTGCTCCCCATCCTGTCCAACTTGGCCTTGAACACTTCTCGGGATGGAGCAGCCACAGCTTCTCTGGGCAAGCTGTGCCAGGGGCTTCACCATCCTCACAGGGAAGAATTTTCATGCTCCCTCTTCAAAATATTTAGATTTCATTGAGGAAACTCCACAATTGCCCATTTCTGGACTTGTTTACATTTTTCCATTTGCCAAAACTGTCAACAACCTTGTGGGGCTCAAGTCTGGCACCTGAAATCTTTCATATTTCATAATGATCTGGCCTGGGGCAACAGAGGTAGCCAAGACAAACTTCCTTGAGCCACCATTTCCTCTGATCATCCCAAGGAGCAGCTCATGTCAGGAGCATTTCCATGGTTTCAGCGCCTGGAACAGACTGTGTGTGGTTCCATCCCATGCGTTACTCATGACAGACACTGATGTTGGGGTGATTCAGGTGGGCTCTGGGAGCTGGGAGTGACTATCTGGAATGAATTTTTGTCCTGTTCCAATGTGCATTTTGAAGCAGAGGGTCACTGGGAGGAGATAAAGCATGAAGGAAACAAAAACGTCGTTCACAAGAGCAGGATGGAAATGATGGGAAAGTTCTGAAGATTTCTGCAATTCCAGTCTTCACCCCACAGCTGTGGGAAGAGGAGGTTGGGGTCAAATACTTGAAACGTGAAGGTTTTCCATACTCAGGTAGGAAACTCTGGCTGAAACAAATGGCCAAGGTACAATGATGCATCCAGAACGTGCTCCTCATCCTTCATGTATGTAATGGAATAAATGAAGGACATGGAATTGCAGGACGTACATAGATTTCTAAGATCTGCTGGAAATTGAAAGACTATTTTCCCAGTAAAGCGCTCAAAAATATTCCCTGAACATGCTTTATTTCCCCCAGGTAAGCAATTCTACAGATCTCCTTCTAGCCTTCTAGATTTTGTTTGGTTTGTGTTTTGGGGGGTTTTCATGTGTGTTTCAGGGGGAATTGTTGTATTTTTCCGTGAAACATAAAGAACATTTCAGTGACAAGTTTTTATAGGACCTTATCTGTGTGTTCCAGGCCATGGACTTCTTCCTTCTTTAGAAATCAGCTTAGAAAAGAACTTTGAAAAAATATTTTTGAGGGAAAATTTTTCTAGCTACAGTTCCATTTTTTTTTTCCCAGAAATAACCCAAACAACGAGACAAAAATGCTTACCTCAAATCCTACCACCTGCTTAAGAGCTTTTCAACCAAAGGACCACCACTTTTTGAAGAGTTCAATTTTTACTTGTTGTAATAACATCAAGTGGCTTCTTCTTGTCATGGAGAACGAATTCACTTGCCTAGACTTGGATATTATGGCATAAAAAGACCCCAAAAACATTTTTCTCCAAGATATCAAGGGCTCATTGGCAACTTGAATTGCAGCTGGCTCCAAGGCAGGGAGAAAATTCTGTTGTGCCCTGGGTTCCCCTCCTGGATAGGTCCAGTTTTGTATAAACATAGACCAAAGGAGGGTAATAGATGTCCAAGGAAAAAATAATCTTTTGTAATGGTTTGGGGTTTAAAAATAAGCTGCCAAAAGCAAAAATATCAGAATTTGCAGCCATTCTCCAAGTTAACCCATTACTGTGATGGCTTGTTGGCACCTCTGAGACTCACTTCAAGCTCAGATGAAAATGTCTGAAAAAATGGAATTGTCTGGGTTGAAAGGGACCTTAAGCATCATCTCATTTCAACGTCCTGCCATGGATAGGAACACCTTCCACTAGACCAGAGTGTTTCAAGACCCATCCAACCTGGCCTTGGACTGCCAGGGATGGGGCAGCCACAGCTTCTCTGTGCGTCCTATGCCAGGGCCTCACCACCCTCACAGGGAAGGATTTCATCCTAATATCTAATTTAAAATAATATAATATTAAATATTATTATATAAAATATAATACTGTAACATAAAATATATGTTAAAATACATATTACATAAAATAGATAAAATATATACAATAAATATATAAATAAAATATACACAATAAAATAACACTAATTAATTATATAACAATAAAATTATCCTAACATGTAATCTAAAATACCTTTATAAGAGATGTCTAATATTCATTTTGAGGATTCTCCCTCACATCTGTTGGCATTAAAATTGGATGTGGCCTTGCTGATGTTGCTGGGAATGGAAGATGCCAGCTTGAGAAACAGCTGCAGGTTGTACCAAATATTGAGATCAAACTATTTGGTGTTCAGCAATCCAGTATTTCTTTTATGTGGTCTGAAAACGCTCCTGTCTTTCACCTTTTACTTAAAAAGGGTAGAAACCTTTTTCTGATTGAGACTGGAGCTTTGTGGCCTGATTTTGGTCCCACACACAAAGCACTAGTGGCTTCATGTGTTTCCTCTCAGGCTGGATGTGACTGAACACTTCAGTAAAGTATAAGCAAGAGGGAAAGAGAGTTTGTTTCTTTCTGCATCTCCTGATCTGAGTGGCACCATGTGATCTTAAATAACCATCTGTTGATTATTTTTCTCCTGAAGATTGATGGATGTGATTCATGGCCCTTTCAAAACAGAGCTGCACCCTGGAAAAAAAATAAAAAGTGAGAGCTCTTGAGAAAGAAAAAGAATCACAAAATCATAGAATGGAAAGGAATCCTGAAGATCATCCTGTTTCAACTCCCTGGTGTGTCTTCAAAAACAGAGAAGGGAAAATATAGCAGATAGACCAGATCTTCTGTATATTTCACAGAGGAACTTTGGGCAGTCTCACCAAAACCACTGGAGTCTTACTCAGGTTTTCTGGGGGATTTTCCTATTTTTCCTTGAACTATTGATCTGAAAAAGAGTTGCACACAGTTATTGCAGCTGAAGTTGGCAGTGAAATTTCAGGACTTCTTCAAGATCCTTCCAGACAGTTAGATTTAGATTAGATCACAGGAAGAAATTCTTTATTGTGAGGGTGGTGAGGCCCTGGCACAGATTGCCCAGAGAAGCTGTGGATGCCCCATCCTTAGAAATGTCCAAGGCCAGGTTGGATGGCGTTTGGAGCAACCTGGAATAATGGGAGGTGTCCCTGTCCATGGTAGGGGGCTGGAACTGGATGATCTTTAAGATCTCTTCCAACACAAACTGTTCTGTGGTTCTAAAGGAAAAGAAAATCAGATTTCCCAAAGCAATCCCAGCAGATTCCTCTGCCTGAGATCTCAGTAAGGTGTGAAAAAAATCCCCTCTTGCTGGAACCTGGTCAGAACCCATAATTTCAGTCACATTGAGTGCTCTGAGCTGGACCTCCCAAGCAGCAGCTTCCCCTCTGAGACCTCTCAGAGACTTCCCCTGGAATTTTATGCAAAGGATTTCAACTACTCTTTAACAGCATTTCTTGTATTTCTAGAATAGATATAATACTTTCTGAAATCATTGAAATATTACAAAGGTGAAATTGCAAAAGAAAATTGAAAAAGGAAAAACCAACAGGTAAAGCTGAAAGATTTTATTTTCTTTAAAAAAAGCAAGCAACCAACAAACCACAGAACAAACAAACAAACAAACAAAATAAACCAGGAAAAACTCACACAAGTTAATTTCTGCTGAAAGTAACTTTTTTGCAGCTCAAGCACATGCCTCTGTTTACTCCCAGAATGGGTGGAGGATAAGCAACAGCCGGATAATCTGGAAATTAAAGAAAGAGAAGTCAACACGTGGAAATGATGTATTGTAGTCATTAGTAACAGCACTGCAATAACCCAGCTTTCAGCACATTTCCAAATGCCCATCTCCTTGTGCACTTTCCTATGATAAGAACAATTTCCTTACCTGTTCTCCCAAATCCCCTTAAACAGTATTTTAATAGCGCTTTAAACAGTGCTGGGGCAATGTTGTTCTGCTTCCCCTGGGGTGAATCTTGGGTTATTACCAAAGTGGGAACAATATGAGGTTTTTATAGAAGCAAATCTCACTGGCTCTTTTTTTCCCCATGGAAGAAGCTCTGACCATTATTTGTGCCTCTGTTTGCTAAAGCTGGTCTGGAGTGGTGGAGCTGGTCTGGAATCCCTGCACCAAAGATGAGAGGGCTCCTGTTAACACAGAATCACAGAATGGGTGAGGCTGGAAGGGACCACAGTGGGGTCATCTGGTCCAACATCCCTGCTCAAACAGGGTCATGCCAGAGTAAATGGCACAGGATTTAATCCAGGAACTTCTTGAATATCCCCAGTGAAGGAGACTCCACAATCTCTCTGGGCAGCCTGAGGGAAGTCTTGGTTGTACCTCGTTTTTGGCATCCATACCTACCCTGTGACGGTGTTCACAGGGGTTCTTGGACCAGGGAAGAGACGAGGATCTGACTCCATGTTTCAGAAGGCTTGATTTATTATTTTATGATATATATTACATTAAAACTATACTAAAAGAATAGAAGAAAAGGTTTCATCAGAAGGCTAGCTAAGAATAGAAAAGAAAGAATGATAACAAAGGTTTGTGGCTGGGCTCTCTGAGGAAGCTGGACTGTGATTGGCCATTAATTATAAACATCTAAGATGGGCCAATCACAGATGCACCTGTTGCATTCCACAGCAGCAGATAACCATTGTTTACATTTTGTTCCTGTGGCCTCTTAGCTTCTCAGGAGGAAAAATCTTAAAGAAAGGATTTTTCATAAAAGTTGTCTGTGACACCTACCCCGCCTTCCAGCTTTTCAGATGGATCTGCCTCCAAGTGAAGACTTTATTTGAACTTCTGGCTATGCCATCCAGAAAATGTCATGCCCAGCCCTTCTTTCAAGGATTCCTGAAGTCCAAACTGGAAAAGTCTTAATATAACCTGTCTCAAGCGGCTAAATTTGTAAGGAATAAATTTACACATAACTTTATCTGGCTACATGAGAGGATTTTCTACTTGTCTTGGTTAAAGAGTTGGGAGCATTCAGGTTTTTTTTTCTGTAACACTCTCTGATATGAAAGTATCTCTGAGATACTTAAGGAGAGACACTCTGGGATCTGGTACATCACACACATTGAAAGGAGCTGCAAACTTATGATGTCAAATTATTGCTGTCAGCTGGGTAGGCTGTAAACTGCTCGATTAGACTGCAAGGCTCAAACACCCACCTTTAAAAAAAGCTGCACTAGCAAAGAAAATAAGAACGAATGGTTGAACCAGAATCATACCCCAGCTCTCTCCCCAAGGGAGAAGTGAGGGGGCAGTGTATTCTGTTCAGAAAATCTCACATATAGGGAAAGAGCCTCAATTTGCTCCAGGGAAGGTTTTATTTGAGTAATGGAAATGTCTTCACTGAAAGGATGGTCAAGCATTGGAACAGGCTGCCCTGAGAAGTGGAGGAATCCCCATCCCTAGAAGTTTTCAGGATATGTGTAGATGTGGTGCTTAGGGACATGGTTTAGTGATGGACCATGGTTTAGTGATTGATTAATGATCTTAGAGACCTTTTCCAACCTTAATAATTCTATGATTCTCCAAAACTCCTTCACCCTGCTGAAGAAGTCCCTGCCTTGCCTTGCTGCTGCCTTTGTGTTTCATTCCACCTTCTCCTGTGGATCAGTCCAGACTTGGAGCTTCCTGACACCACCCATGAAGAATTTTTGATTGCTGGGTAATAAAACCTTGGGTGGAATTCAGTGGCATTCAATCCAAGCATTGCACACAAGGAAAACAGCAGTTCCAACTCCGTGCATGGTGATGGGCTCTGAGCTGATTATTGCTGCCCAGGAATGGCATTTGGGTCTTGTAATGAAAGTTGAATGAAATTATGAGCTCATTGTTCTGTAGCAATCAAAAGAGGAAATTGAATGTTAAGGATTATTAAGGAGGGAATAGAAAACCAAACAGAAATCATCATAATGCCACTGAAGAAATGCATTTTGGACCTGCAGCTTGGATATTGTGTCTGGTGCTTGTCGTCCCCTCTCAACAGGCTTTAGTGGCCCTGGAAAAGGCTCTGAGAAGATGCCAGAAGGATGATAAGGAACAGCTGCAGCAGCACAGAAAAGGATTAAATAGATGTGCACACTTCAGCCGTGGAAAAGAGATTTTAGGGAGGTTCTTTTCAGGCTAAAGTCACAGTGGGTGTGGAGCAGGGATGGGGAAATGGAGCAGGTTCTTCACAGGCAGTGTGGTTGAGCTGTGGCATTCCTTGCCATGGGATGGGGCTGCTTCCAGGGAAAAAATAATGGAGAAAAATCTGTTGAAGTTTATTAACACATTGTTGAGCTGTGGCATTGCTTGCCATGGGATGGGGAAGGGAAAAAATAATAGAAAAAGAACTGTTTAAGTTTATTAACACACTGTGTAGTATCAGAGCCTGGCTGCCTTTCTTTTGCACTCTGTTACCACTCTCAGTCAAAACATGGGCTGAAATTGTGTTTTGATTAGACACAGTATTTTTATTTTAGTGTGCTCATATTTGAGGTTTTCCTGCTGAATTTTTACAGATTCACACAGCCACAGCTGACTTTATTAGGTAGGAAAGGAGAGGAAAGTCTCATTAAAATCACAAAAGTTATTTATTTGGTAAGCAGCAGGAAACAGAAATCCCACAGAAAAGTCCCAACACGAGGACAGAACTGCAGAGATGGCTTCTAAAACTGCAGATATTGCTGTGAGAGGACATAATCCAATCTATGGGTGATAAATAGGGGAGAGAAGAGTCAATGAGAAAGTCAGAGTAAGCTTCTCCCATGAAAAGCTCCAAGGATTTGGTAATGCCTGTAATATGAACTGGTGCCAGGCCTCTGCAGCACAGCCAGCTGCAGGCAGAATAACCTATTTAAATAAAAAATCCTCTCTTTCCCCACTTTGCACTCTGTTAATAATAACAATAATCATTCAGGTTGACTTGGACAGGCTTAGAACCAGTGAAGCAAAGATTTAATAGGGTTCAAACAAGTCTAGATTTTTTTTTCAGAAGTGCTTTTTCTGCATTGTGCTCGAGGCTGTACTGCAGATTCACACTTTTAATAACATCTTACATGTATGGAAAGGTGGGGGAAGAGGAATTTCCCGGATCACTGTGTCAGCTTCTCACCTGAACCACCACACATTAAAAACCAGGCAAAGGATCTCGCTTTCCCTTGCTCCCTCTTTTAGATTTTCTCTTCTGTTTCCATTTGGATGCATCTCCCTGAAATGTGAGTTGGCAGAGCTCGAGGACTGGGTGTTTTCTTGAGTCTTTGTGAAAGGGCATCAGCACCTCTTCCCCTCACCTGAAATAAAGGTCAGTGAGTCACAGCTTGTCCAAGGAGGCTGTCAGGGACACAGATATGCACCAGGTTAGTGCATCTCTGTTTTAATGTGCATGCACACAGATAACCTGAAAGGAAGACAGTTCTGAGTGGTTTCTTGCTAAATTATCCCCTCTTTGATTAGATGATGCTTTCCAGCTTGATTTGCAGTTGCAGATCTGGAGTTTGCAAACAATAAGCATCAAGTGTCAGGCAGCAAATTAATCTTCTGCTGAAATATATTGCTAAGTGGAAAATGCATATTTTTCCCTTTATTTTACACTGGTTTTATGTCTCTTGCAATTTGCAGATGGCAGCTCTCGTAGCTTTCCTTGCTCGTGGCTCTAAAAACAAAGAGTTAAAATTATAATCTCCTTTAATTTCATAAGTGAATCAACCAGCAGATAAAGTAAAATTAAAAAAAAAAAAGTAAGGAAAACAAGATATGCTTCTGGCAACATAGTTGTGCTGTGTTGGATTTGAGTTAGATGGGAAAGTCTGCTGGCTTCTTTTGAGCAATGACTTTGCACACCCCCCTCGTGGGGGAAATAATTTCCTTTTTTTTTTTGTGTGTGCTTTTATGGAGCTTTTCATCCATCAGTTTATGAAGGAATAAGTACAAAGTATTGTTAATGAGGATGGCTGGGACCCATTTGTAGACTAGACATTTAACAGAAAAATTAGAGAGCAAGTTCTGTGCTGGGAAGAATTTACAGCGTCAGAAAGCAGCAAAGATGAGGGATGAGAGGTGACAGAATCCAGCAGCAGGAAACAAACAGTGATGGCATAAATCCTCCATCCACCCAGCAACGATCACACTCACTCTGTTCCTTTATTGACATGCCCTCAAGGACTGCAGAGCTTTCCAGCAGGGGCTTCAGAATGAAGGAGCTGGGAGTGTGAGGCTTGGGGAGGAGATCTGCAGTGAGACACAGAGGGGACAAAACCATTTCCACATGGCAGCCACCACCAAGTGCAGCCCAGGATGATGTCCCCACAGCACATGCTCCAACTGCCCTTCCAGAAGGAAAACTCCTTTATTTTGGTCCATTTGCCTGAGTTATGTCAGGCTTGTTGAGCTCAGTTTATGCTCACTGGGTCCACAGATGAGGGGATTGTACAGATCAAGCTCTCTGCCAGCAGGAGAAGGAGGTGGAATTTTTTGGGTATTTTTCCCATGTTAATGTCTACCAATGTAACCATGCCTTTGCCAGAGCTGAGGGAAGCAAATTGGATGTGTAAGGGCCGATAAGTTCTGTGTGGGTGTGGAAAGAAACTGGGTGAAGTGAGCTGGACTTGCTTAGGGCAGGATTTGGGTGAGTAAAGTGTCTGTTCTGGAAGTGCCAATGTCTGAGGCCATCAGGGCTCCCTTTAAGGTCAAGGAAGAGTGAGTCAGCAGAGCCAGGGGATTTTAGGGCATTGATCATCTCATCTCCATCTTTATTTGATCAAACAAAACCTGCCCCATGTGTCAGGTGGGATGAATCCCACCTCAGGCCAAGCCTTTGCAGCAGATTGTACCAAAAATTCCTGCTCAGGTACAGACACTGCAGTAGTTTTTTTCTGGGAAAACTAAATTGATTTTAGGGGATAAAACCCTCACATGAGCTCCCTGCTGCCATAGACACACTCCTGGCTGTAGCCACAAGAGATAATTTAATGATATTTTGGAAAAATCTTCCTGATCTGCAATAGAAACTGTGTTGGCATGTGTGGCTTGTGGCTAGGAAAAGATTAAATTTTGATTGCACAGGTGGTTTTAACCAAAATTTTCAAGTTGGAAAGGAAGACCTATCAGTTATGTATGGAAAACCTTTAAATTATAGATTCACCTCTGGTTTTTTTTGTATTTTTTTGATTGTGTAGACAAATAATTAAATGAAAATATTCCCTTGCATGACAGGAGGGAAGTGGTGGGGACTGGTTGGGTGACCACAGCAAGGTCATAGGAGTATTTTCTCCATTGGGACAATCCTAAATCTCCAAGCTCCTGTAGCCAGCAGGGCTGGAGGGCTTTGGGGCCATTTCCAGAAGGCTTGTAGAATTTTGGGGAATGTATTATGAAAGCCGTCAGACCCCTCCTAATGGAGCTTTCTTGTTTGTGCTTATCCCTTTCATTATTTTTTCCCCATAATCAACTGTATTTAGAACGTGAACTGTTTTAATCTCACATCTTGCAATTACTGGCACAATTAACACCTGGGATGACCAATTCCAGTGGCTCTACACCCAAAATTTTATCCTCAACCTTATCACCTGCTGCAGAGTCAATTTCAATAACATCTGCCAGCCCAAGAGGGCCCAGAAAAGCTCTGAGCCAGCAGCCACTTGCAAACCTCAGCACTGGTTACCCAAAATAGAAAGAAGTCTAATCACTGTGATTGTGGATCTGATGGTTCCCACCACCTCCTCTGAAGCTTCCCAGATTTACTGCTCTGATGTCAAGGTGTGTGATTGGGCTGATCTAAATATAGATGAATAGTTCATTCTCCATTATCTACCAGACAGTTACTGAGTTATTTCCTTATATTTTTTTAGGTCTGAAACTCCTTGAGTTTACATGAGTCCTGCTACTTGTGCATAACCAAGTGTCACAAACTCCAAACTCAATGCAGGTTAACTTTCCCAAGGTCACTGAGATAATTTTAGGCCAGGAGTGAAATTCAGAATGTCCTATAAACTCAATGGACAATTATCCACTGGCCCAATCATTTTCTATGTTCTAACCTTTTAATACAAGCTTTCAATTTGCAGAAAAAAAATATCAAACAAAACCAAACATGGCCAAACTTTATCAGTAAAAGAAAAGTGCTGACTCACAATTTTTTTTCAGTGAAAATTCAGTTTAATCATTTTGTTTTGCAGGAATGGGGTGTAATTAGAGAACCAGTGAGCATGTAACTCTGAATTTATTATGCAAGCAGCTATGAAAATGACTGTCTTCAGCACAAAATGATTGAATGTCATTAAGGAGAGTGAATCCAAGGGTGAGCCCCCAGTGGGATGCCCTCGCATGGGGAAGCATAATTGGATAAAGTAGCATGGGGCCATGAAAACCCAATTTGCCTCTCTCTGATGCTTGCATGGACTTCCTCCCCAAAATCTCCATCAGCTGTGGAACTGGGAAGTCAAATGAGGCAGATCAATCACTGGGATGAGCTCTGCCATATGTAGGAAAGCTGTTCTGGGTGCAAAACAAAGCACAAAAATGCAGCTACAGCCACATATTGACGCTAATATGTCCTTCTGCAGCCACCAGCTCCTTTTTGGCTGTTTGGGCCTTGTTGAATGAGGTGAGTGCTGGTGAAGACAATGGAATCTGTGCACTTGGGAATCTCCAATTCCTTTACTGAGTCACTTTCCAGCATCTCCAACATCACTGCAGGAACCTGAGATAGCAGAGGGTCCTGAGCAGGACTGGTCCAAAAGCAGAGAGCCCAAGAGCTCAGCTGCAGGGACTGGTTTGAAGTGTGTTCACCGCCCAGCCCACTGGGATTTTGTGTGATTGAGCCACAGTGAACACAGGAACAATACAGTCTGATAGCTACCACAGCCAGCTGACAGGTGGGACTGTGCTGAAAGAGCCACAGATCTGAGTCTTGTGCTTCTCAAAATAAGCATTTCCTTTAATTATGTGAGTTGGAGGACGTGGCCACTGCTGTCCAGAGATGAGCATCTTATTTGTAGCCTTGCAAGTTTTGGAATTTGCAGACTTCTGAAGGAATAAGCCTGAATAGTTATTAGGATAAATAAATAATAACTTTTCTTGAAAGAAATCATCCCATATTTTAATAAATCCCCTGTTTTGAGGAAGTCATTGGTTGGGTTATTGCTATTACAAAAAAGGTGGCTCTCCACAGCCTGGCAGCTGCATTGCAGTTGTTTGAGATTTTGCATTACTGATTTCCATGTTTATCCAGGGATTTACCCTTAACTGTACACGGCCTTGAGAATGACGGGACAAGAGGTGATGGCTTTAATCCAAAAGAGTTCAGGTTTACATTTACAGACTGGGTATTAGGAGGAAATTCTTGACTTCTGAAATTTAATTCCTGAATTCTGTGAGGGTGGTGAGGCCCTGGCACAGCTTGCCCAAAGAAGCTGTGGCTGCCCCATCCCTGGAAATGTCCCAGGCCAGGCTGGAGAGGGCTTGGAGGAGCCTGGAACAGTGGAAAGTGTCCCTGCCCATGGCAGGGGGTTGGAATGAGATGATCTCGATTGTCTCTCCTTCTACAAATGCATTTCTGGGGGCTTATCTCTGGTGTTATGCAAATATTTCAATATTGACATGACTGCACTCTCACATGCAAGTGTGCATTGATGCTTGTGAGCCAAAGTGTGAGAGCTCTTCGTCTGCAGAGTTGAATTTACTGCTGAAAATAATAAGGTGCTTCTCACCAGCACATAAATTCACTGCCTGCTTGTTGCCTCCCCTGCAGAGTGAGGACACAGACACTTGTTAGTTTGAGCTACTGCTCCAAACTGTCAAATTTCTCCCTGGCCAAGCAGAAGGCAAACAAAGCAGCTCCTGAAACTGCTGCTTTTTTTCCTGAACCTGGGCAGGATGTTTCGGCTGATTTAGGGCATTGATTATGCAGGGCTGGGGGCACCTTGTACCTTCATTTTATATCACTGCTGTCTTATCTCCCCTGTGCTACCTGCTCCTGCTTCCTTCTCCTGAAAGTCTTTGCCTGCCCAGGAAATATCAGGTGGGAAAAGCTTTGTTGAAAGGGGCTGAGGGAAGGGCAAAGATAGTCTCTCTCCCTGTACAACAAGTTTGGGTGTTATTTCACACTCCTCTTTAAGCCATATACTTAAAAGTGCAAGGTCAGTGTTTCCCCAGCCCTGTAATAATCTGCAATCAGATCAGTTTTCTAAAGACTTTTTATTTGAGATATGAGAAAGTTGCCTGAGACCCTGCCTGTAAAGAACAGAGTTATTACCTTTGTGGAGGGAGCAGCTGGAGCATAATTGATGTTCAGCAATATGATAAAACTGGTACAGTATTAAGCTCTTTGGGGAAGGGTTTGTCCTTTAGCAGGATGTTGATATAGTGTCTGGATGCTGCTGCTGTCTGAATGCAATGAATTAATATAATAGCAATGAGAGGCAATAGAGATTTTTTCATGCAGAGTACACTGAAAGAACATTTCTGGGTTCCAGTTTGCCCCTGAAATTACTAATTGTAGTTATTCTGGCCTGGATTATTGTCCAGTGGTAGGTTCACTGCCCCATGGCAAGAAGGTTGGAACTGAATGATGCTTGTGCTCCCCTCCAACACAAACCATTGTCTAATTCTATGATTTCATTATTTTATGAAATGTGTAAGTTCAGTATCAAGGTTTAGCTTTATAAAGGCATCAAATGACCCTGGTATCAATATTTTTTTCATTAAATACAGAATTACAAAAAAAAAAAAAAACACAAAAAAAAACCAACAACAAAAAACCAAAAAACACTGAACAAAAAACTACATTAAAAGAAAGGTATCAAAGGAGCTGTCCAGGAAGGCATCATTTCCATAGAAGGAAAATTAGTTGCAGTGGTACAATAGAGAAAATAAACAGTGTCCTCTGGAGGGGAAAGCCATATCTCAATAATCAGCAAGAATCCACTGCAAAGGGTTGTGAGATGAAGTCCTGATGGATTTATTTGGATTACCAAAAGAAGGCTAATGCCTTGAGGTAGTGAAATGCATGAGATTATTAAGAATCTGTGTGGACTTGGGAGAAGAGTTGTGGTCCTGTCATGGGATCAAAGATACCTAAGAAACCACATCTGCCATGGACCCAGCCTGGAAAGCTGGGGGAGTCCAACCTGGAGAGGACAAAGCTCCAGAGAGACCTCAGAGCCCCTTCCAGAGCCTAAAGGGGATGCAGGAGAGCTGGAGAGGGACTTTGGACAAGGGATAGAGTGACAAGAGAAGGGGGAATGGCTTTAAAGTGAAGAAGCATGGTTTTGGATCAGATACTGGGAATAAATTCTTCCCTGTGAAGGTGGTGAGGCACTGGCACAGGTTGCCCAGAGAAGCTGTGGCTGCTCCATCCCTGGAAGTGTCCAAGGCCAGGTTGGATGGAGCTTGGAACAACCTGGGACAGTGGAAGGGGTCCCTGCCCATGGAAAGGGGTTGGAATGAGTTGATCTTTCAGATCCCTCCCAACCCAAACCCTTCTGTGATTCTGGCTGTGAGTGTGCCCAGATGTGTTAACGAGGGGTGGGCTTCAAGAAGGTGGATGCAAAAATAGGTGCCAGCAATGTGACAAAATCTGCAGTTGCTCAAGCTGGGCTCGATGAAAAAACCTGCAAAGAACATCAGAGGTTTGAATGCTTTGCTGAATAAACGCCTGTTCAGTAAAAAAAAAGAGGCTCTTCTTCACATATTTTTGGTAAACAAACAAGCAAATGAGCTTTCACACTTAAAACTACTGAATACTTCTGCACTCTGATTTATGAAAGACGATCGTAGCCGGCAAATATCAACAGATAAAAGTTTGGAAGATCTCATATGGGATTGTCTGGAGCAATAATTCTCGTTAAAGTTGCAGTTAATTTGAAAATTTAGCAGCAACAAATGACATTTTAAAAACTATTTTCTGTCACAGGCACTTTCACAGGATGGAGGTAATTTAGAAAACAAATTTTATTGGATATTTTTAGTGGGAAACTCTTTATGGGGAAAAAAAAAAGTTAGATCATTTTTAGCAGATAATTATGATATCAGGATATTCAACTGTTGGTATTCAAGGAAACCCATAGACTGGGAGAGATATATCTCCTAGGGAACCCACTAAAAATACCTTTAGGATTATTAATGTTATAGATAAAGAAAATTAAAAGAGCAGTGACAAAATGAGAGCAGGCAGTGAAAAAAGAGACCCATTCTCTGGTGTCTTCTGCAAAAGATTTAGGAAATGACCAGTTTCTGTAGTAGATGAGACTTTGTGGGTCTGTCAGGCCCTCAAATGTTCTCCTCCCTGTGATTACCAGCTTTAATCTCTGCATTGCCCGGGCTCCCACCCCCAGCCAGAGCACAAATTGTGCAAAGCAGCCAAAACGGGTGTGATGACATCTTTCTCTGCTTTTTTAAGCTCACAGAAACCCCCATTCCCATCCCCTTCCCTCTCACTTCATTCTCCCACCCCCACAAAAGAAGCTCTGGCAGCTACAGGGTCATCTCAGGTTCATCATTTCACACTGTTGGAAGGCCAAGCATCACATGGCCGCCACATCTTGAAGGCAATTTTCTGGCTCCTAATTCTTATTGAATTCCAGAAGGTTTTGGGTTGGAAGGAACATTCAAGATCGTCCCATTCCACCTCCTTGCCATGGGCAGGGACAATTTCCACTAGGCCAGGTTGCTCCAAGTTGCATCCAGCCTGGCCTTGAGCATTTCCATGGAGTCCACAATGTCTCTGACCAAGCTGACTTCACCACCCTTATAATAAATAATTTCTCCCTAATATCTATTTTAAATCTCCATTCTTCCAGTTCAAAGCTATCACTCCTTGTGGTATTACATGTTCTTGTGGAAAGTCCCTCTCCATCCTTTAGGTACTGGAAGGTGCTCTCTCTTCTCCCTGCTCTCCCCTATTCTGCCTTTGCCAATGCTCCACATTTTTTTGAGTGACATTCTAAGAACCATGGCTGGTTTAGAGACCTTTCCAGGGGTTCAAAAAGTGGATGGGAGTCTGTGGGCAAAGCTGAGTGGGTGAGTTGTGCAAGATTTGTTCCTGCATGGGTATCTTGGCAAGTTCCTGCAGGTTCCCCTTGGATGCGCACATTCCCTGTGACAGCGTGACAAGCATCATCCCTTTGTCAGTCCCAGCTGTTCCATGTCCATCTTCAACAGCTTCCTTATCTTCCTGAGGAAAATGTCATGTGAAACACTATCCAGAGCCTTTCTGCTGCCAGCTCATAACCTCTGCTGCTTCTCCTCTGCTCCCAAGACCCATCACCATGTCCTGGGAAAAAAGTCTGACATAATTGGTTCTGATAAACTGAATATTTGGAGCTCGTGCAGGAGCCAGGATAATAACACAGGTCTGGGAAATAAGATGGGGTGAGGGGAAAGAGTGAGGGAATTTGAGTAATAAACAGGCTGAAACAGCAGAAATTCCTGTCCAGGTTCACCTGGAAGGTTACTACACCTGCTCTTTTATAGCAACCACCACCATATCTCCTAGGGCAGCCTTTTGTACCACTATTTTATTCTAGATGGCTTCTGGGGACTTCTTCTTCTGCTGCTTGTTAGAAAATCTCACCTGAAGAAAGGCTGAACAGAAATGAAGATAAAGCAGGATGCTTTCCTGTGGAAAGGAGACCTTTAAATGATTTCTCTGATCTATCAGCCTTAACAGTTCTCCTTCCTCCCTCCTCAGCTGTTTCAGTGCTCCCCAGCAGCTTTGCCATAGGGGCCATTACTTTCACACAAGAGATGCCCCCAAATTTCCCTCCTGGGCATGCCCCACTTTTATTTAGAGACAGGATTCCTGAGTCAGATAATGCCTCCCTTTGCCAACTCTCCCAACACAGACACCCCCCAGCCATCAATCCTGCAGCTTCCCCCGCCTCCACCCGCCGATCCTCCTGCCAAGAGCAAGAAGAGCTTCCCTGTTCCCGAAATCCTGCCACTCCAATTTAGCAGGTTTCTCACAAAGTCTAGACATCTCCTGAATCGCATGCAAAAAGCTTCAGCTCTGCTTCAGCTCCATTAATCCTGCAGCTCCAGGCCCACCAAGGCTGGTGCTTCTCCAGCGGCTCTGGGTGAATTACACTTGAAATGACAACCGTCCAACTTCTTGGCAGTGGCTCCGTGCCCTTCATTCCTGTGTTTTTCTGGAAGGAAGGAAAGAAATGATAAATCTCTCTGAAGCCTCTGCCTGTCCCATTACAGCAGGAATTAACTGGGCTGGGAGAGCTCAGTGCAAATTGGATGGTTTGTACCACAGTTAGTTGATAGCATCCCTCAGCAAGCCGCTAAAAACCCTGCTCTGAGACTCTCAGGGTGTCTCTGTTGGCTGTGTCATAGATGGAGAAGATGAAAGAAGGCTAATGGAGCAGTTAGAAAGTCTTTTGGTGCCTCATTTACTTTCTACAGAGCCTTCCTTGGCATTAAGTTCACTCTTGTTTCCAGAGTCCTAAATAGAGCTATTTACAATATTTTCTTTTAAAGTTTTCTTTTAGATAAAAACGACTTTTTTCCTTAAACAAACACAAAACATGACTGTTTGTAATTTTCACATTTTCCTGGTTTTAGTGATATCTGGTGAAACCTTTTGAAAAATCCATCAGCATTCAATATGCATTTTACCATCCTTTCCTCCTTTCTGAATTCCTTTTTTGCCTGTGTCGAAAGATTAAAAAAAAATTAAAATAAAGAGAAGCATGAGAGAAACAAGAGACATCAATAAATTTCTATTCATATTCACCACTCTAAAAGCAAGAACTGAATTGAGTCTTTTTTCCACAGTATTGCATTGGGAGTTCATGGTCAGTGTCTTATCCAGACATGGAGGGAACAATCTCCAGGGCTGGGCTGATCTTCTTTATGGAACATTTCACTGAATCATTTTGTTACTATTTATCTGTTGCTTATCCGTTTTTACTAATGCCATTGTTGATGGTGTACACGTTGTGTAGATCAGGTGAAGAAATCCCCTCTCTGTATCCCTCTAAAACTCCTCTTTTCCCCACTGAGGATTAATTGTTATTGATTATCAATTTCATCTATTTGCCATGTGTTTTACCAATATCTCCATCTGCTAATTTTGTCATCACTGCTACATCAAATGCTTTAGGAAGGTTTGTTCCTCTGCAGAAGAATGCACAAGGCAGCTTTGCAACCCCAGATCAGTTTAATTTCATGACATCCACACTCCCACTCTTTCTGCATTTTCTCCCACATTTAAAGGTTTCTCAAAAGCTGACCCCGAATGTAAGGCATCCATTTGCCCCTACATTTCAGAATTTCAGGGTGCAGATCACTCTGCCTAAAACATCCAATGCATTTCTGTCAGCAGATATGCATTTCAATGCTCCTGGTTTCTGAACAACTGCAAAGGCTTTGACACCCAAAGGTGATATTAATTTTCCACTGCTATTGTTATTCCAAAGGGATAAAAAAGAAACACTCACTGTACACTTTTTCTTAGACATCATAAGCCATCTCCCTCTATCACTGGGTCACATTCCACTGCTATTTTTCCTTTTCTATCCCAAAGTGCGTGGCCTTTTAATTGATGCCTTCTTTTTTTTCTTGGATGGCTTCTCAGCACTTCAGATATCATTATTCAGCTCAGTTGTTATCACTTTCCTTTTTCATCACAAGTTATTACACTGCTTTTGAGTCTCTAATCAGCATTTTTCAGGTTGCTCACAATGAGGGGTTTATTGTGTTTTACTGAACATCTTGTGCAATAGCAGTGGCTTTTACAATGCTGTGTCATTGGGAGGAAAAAAAAATAGGCTGTTACCTGACTTGTCCTGCAGTTCAGTCTCTCAGTCTCTCCTGGATCGCTACCTCTGTCTTCTCCAAAGAGAGGTTCTAGGGATGTTCTGCAAAGATTTTCAAGGTGGGCTCTTTCCTGCGGATCTTTTTCCACATGAGCAAAACACATCACCTGTAACTCTTGTGCAGAACATCAGGGATTTGGTTTTCTCACTTTTTTTGCACGTCATCAACACAAGAAAGATTTGGATCTCCTGGAATGAGTCCAGGGGAGGCCACTAATTTGATCACAGGGCTGAAGTTGATCACCTTTGCTATGGAGACAAGCTGGAAGAGGGGGCTGGAGAAAAGAAGGTTTCAGGGAGACCTTGGAGCTCCTTCCAATGTCTAAAGGGACACCAAAAAGGGCTGGAGAGGGATTTAACACAAGGGCTTGGAGTGACAGGACAAGGGGGAATGGTCTTAAGCTGAAGGAGGGTGGATTTATATTAGAAATCAGGAATAAATTCTTTCCTGTGAGGGTGGTAGGCCCCTGGCACAGGTTGCCCAGAGCAGATTTGACTGCCTCATCCCTGGAAGTGTTCAAAACCAGCTTGGACAGGGCTTGGAACAACCTGGGATAGTGGAAGGTGTCCCCGCCCATGGCAGGGGATTGGAATTAAATTATCTTTAAGGTTCGTTCCAACCCAAACCACTCTGTGATCCTACAGTTCTATGACCTTCTCCACTAACAGGCTCCTGACAGGACTTTAATTCCTGAGAAATTAAACCCATTTTGTTGTTTCTTCCCTTGTGAGGGATGCCTTGATTTCTGTACCAGTTTCCAACCCACAGCAGCCATCAGGATTCTCCAGCCTCTGTCTTTCATATTGCTAATAAGGCTTTTAAGCAGATTGATCTGACATTGATTCACATTGTGATCCAAGTGACAGCTCCTTGTGACTCACATGTACCTTGTATCCCAAAGCAGGACATGCTCCTATTAAAGCATTGGATTTGGATTTTGGAGGCATGGCACTTGTCCATCTCTCTCTCATTTATCTTCTTGATGTGTTTGCACAGGGGATCTATTTCCTTTGAACTGTTTCTCCTTTGGTACAGCATGCAAAAGGTCACTGCCCTCCCACAGGGAAGAGTTTTTAGGATGTATTAATTAAATTTGCTATGAATGCTGTGTTATCTGTGGCCACATGAAGATATCCACACTGAGGAGTATCTGGTTGGCTGAGCTGGTTGCCAGTCTGGAGTTAATTTTGTATATCACAAAACCAGAGATTTTGTTATCCTGTGATTTCTCAGGAAATTGTAAATATGAATTTTTGTCATTTCAAGTACTTGTGTGAGGCATCTCTTTCAATCACTAGAGGTAAAGGGACCAGAGCTGAGGGATCTTCATCAATCTTCTTCTGTGATTGTTTCCTCAGTCACTAAGAGAGGGCAAATATTGCAAATGCTATGCTGTGCACAGTGAATTACTTTAAGTTCCCGGTATCTTGATTTTTCTATCTGGTTAAAAAAAAAAAAAAAGGACAAAAGAACCCCTTGGATTTTAGCACTTAATTAAAGACACTATTAGTCCTTTTTACCAAAACTGAAGTTTATTGAGACCTCTCTGTGGGTGCACACCAGCTTGGATAAAGGCTATCCTTTGTTTTCTATGCTCCCACCAATTTTAAACTCAGCAGTCCTCTCACAGACAATATCAATTAATATCATGAGCAGTGCTTTGTGTGAGACTGTTTCAAATGTCAACTCATTAACTGGCATATTAAATCTGCAAATTTCCCTTCACCCAATAATTTTATAATTCTGTCAAAGAAAGCAATTTTTCATACTGTAATTCCTTTTACCCTTTTACATCCATCCCCTGCTGCTCACCACTTAAAAGGTGGCACATTTTATGGTGTCATTGGTTTCCTCACCCCACACTTCTGTGCATGAGGCTTTCAACAGAAAGGCTGGAACTGGTCCTGGCCACAAAATAATCAGGGTGGCAGGTTTATGAGTGAAATTGTCCTCTTCTCCCTTTCCCAGTCCCACATTCCAAGGAATTTTCTGCTCTGAGCTCGCTGTCCTGCTCTTTTGGCTGTTTGGATGGGGAAGGAAGAAGACCTCTGAAGGATGAGGAGTTGTGACCATTAGAAAATGCACTAAGATCATTCCAATTCTACTTGTGTTCAAGGCCAGGCTGGGTCAGGTTCTGGTCTAGTGGAAGTTGTCCCTGATCATGGAAGGGGATTGGAAGAAGATGATTTTGAAGGTCCCTTCCAACCCAAATGATTCCATGAGTCTAGAATTCCATTATTCCACTTTGAACATCAAAGTAAACCTGCAGAGTATCTGAAGGGGAGATTCCCACATGGGATTCTCCCACAGAGTGCAAAACCACATGTTCCTGCTGCCAAAATGTGGTATCAGAATCTCTAAAGAGAATGGGAAGAAAACTCCCACTAGATTCATCCTAATTACAGTAAAGCCTTCCAGGATAGGTGGCCTTGCCTGCCCATGCCCTTGGGAAAAATGAGTTTTCAGATAGTTTAGTCAATGTGTGATCATCCCATCAGGAACCTGCAGCTCCTGTTGGGAATTGATGGGACTTGATGATCTTTTCCAACCTTGAAGATTCCATGATTCCACAATGATTTTGTGGAATATCTGATGGTATTTGTGAGCCCAGTTTTGGTTTGGATTTGAATTGAGAGAGAGCAATTCTAGAAATGGAAACTGGGACTCTCGCCTCTGCTTCTCCACAGAGAAGGAATTGTCTCTTTATTGGAACAATATCAGATTTCCAGATTCTAAATGTAGATGACTTGGTGGTGAATCTCAAAACCATGGAATGGTTTCGGTTGGAACAAATTTTAGAGATCACCTCATTCCACCCTCCCTACCATAGGCAGGGAACCTTCCCCTCTAGACCTTGTTATTCAGAATTTGAGCTAATTACTCATAAACACGATTTAGAGAGGTTTGTCAGACCTGTTCCAGTGGATCAGCCTGTCCATCAATCCCACTCCCCTGTCCGTGACCGCTGGATCTCATGAACAGTTAGGCTAAGAGCATGAAATTGGAGTCATAAAGAGGTAATTTCTTACATTTCCTGGCTTGGAGTACATCTGATTAAATAAACATATCTGTCAAAACGAATGGAGAATAAATTGAGTCAGTAAATGGACAGCTAGTCAACACAGACAGTGGAATTTAGGACATGATTCATTGGATCATGAAACAGATTTATAAAAAAAAGTCAGGTGACTCACTGCTTAAAAGTGCCTATATCTCTTCATTAATTATAGAGACAACTTGCTTTGACATGTTCAGTCTCAACTCTATAGACATCCACAGCCACATGGCCTGAGCCAAACTCAAGCTCTGTGCTAAAATCCTGCCATGGAGAGTTTATGTGATAAAATCCTGTCCTGGTGAGCATATCCCTGAAGGGATTTTTTTTTTCCCTCCCCATGAAATCTTTAAAAAGTCTGTGCTTGCTCCCCTCTCCCCCTCATTTCTGAAACTGAGAAGCTCGGGTTATCTTTCCATAGACTTTCAAAATGAACAGTGGAAAAGTGTAATTTAATTAACAACTTGCCACCATCAGCAAGAGTTAGTTTGAGCAGAGACCAATTCATTTTGGAATTGGATATTCCTGTTACAAACAAGGCAGCAGCGAGCGTGATCTATGGCACTTGTAAATTTTACCAGTAATAATTTTTTGTATTCTTTGAAAATCAGTTCCAAATTCTATTAGTTTACTCCGCTATTCCCCCTCCTTCACCATTCACATTTAGATCTGAGTAGTTGGAATAGTTTTAATCCATTACCTGAATAATTCCAATTATCATTTCATACTACTTTATGGCCTTTAATTTTACCGGGTTTTTTTTTTAACCCCCTCAGTTACAAGACATGGCACATTAAATGCAAAAAAAGTGGATGTTCAGGAAGATTTCAAGTATGGACTAACTCAACTTTTCCAGGTGTATTTTCCAGCTACCTCCATCAATTTTTCCCTGCTGTCCTTCTGTCTGGTCCTGACAATTCCTCTCTGCTGCAGGCGTGAGGGAAGTTTGCAGGTGGAGGAAGGATTTCGGACAAGCACTGCTCCACCTGCTCTGCTTTCCCACAACAGGGGACCAGCCATGTGTGAAGAATGGTAATTACCCACTGTAAATCAACAAGAGTCAGTCTGATGTACTGAATTTTTATCACCCCTCTCTCTGCCTTTCCTCCCCCCCACTTTTTCTTTTGGCAGGATTAATGTTCATGTGTATGGATATGGAGACAAGCAGAAGGAGGAAAGGTCTTCTTAGTAAAATGGCAAGAAATTGTGGTTGTTTGCTATAGTAAGGTGCTTCCAGGACCTCAGAAGAGGTCAGGGTTGTACTTCTGTAAATCCTAAAGTAACCCAGAACATTTATAGTCTGAGCAAGCAGGACAAAGGACAAGTTTTACACCTGTTTAGCAACTGGAAACTGAGGCAGGTGATTTTTGATAAATTTAAGCTGATACTACAGAGGGAATTGGTGCCACAGTCAATGAGTGGATTCACATCATTTTACTCTTGAACAAGGTCTTCAATGACAAGAACACTGATATAAACTGTCTCCCCAAACTATTTTAAATAGAATCATAGAATCACAGGATAGTTTATGCTGGAAGGGAAGGCAGAGATCCTTTTTCTCCTCCTACCATGGGCAGGGACACCTTCCACTAGACCTCGTCAATGTCCCATCCAGTCTGGCCTTGAACACCCCCAGAGATGGGACACAACTGATGACACCCACATTAGGGATCATCTGAACAAAGCTGTTCTGATAAAGTTTGAAAAATCCAGCTTATGTTTGTGGGGGTTTAGTGCCTTGTCCTTGTCCAATCCAGCCATTATTCCAGGGTTTGTCCCTCATCTGTGGTATCAGTGATTTTCATAAGGTGAGCTACTGAACAGAAAGATGATGTGTAGCTGACCCCACTTTTATTTATTTACTTATTTCACCATTTGTGATAATGGATTGGAGAGCTTTATTTTATTCATTTTATTTTATTTATTTATTTTTTAAATTTTTTTTATTTTTTAATTTTATTTATTTTATCAAAAGAAAAAATTACTTCATTTGTCACCACTCATCTTCAACCTCCCTGAGCATTTGCTTTCAAGGTATGGATCTCCGCTCTGCCAATTCCACCTGCTAATCTGTATCCCAGTGCCTGCCCAAGCACTGGAATTGCTTATTCAGAATTCTCCAATGGCTTTTCCCAAGCACTCCATTATTTCCGCACCTGAGTGGGCGCAGCTGGTGAGAGAGAGACGGTGAATCTTGTTTCTTGATCAGAAGGCTTGATTTATTAATATATGATATAATACATTATTACTATACTAAATAGAATATAGAGAGAGGTTTGCAGAGCAGCTAGGCTAGCTAAGAATAGATAGAAAAGAATCCACAACAAAGTTGTGTCCAGGGACTCAGTCCCCTAGCTTGCACTGATGATTGGCCCTTAATTATAAACATAGAAAATGAGCCAATCAAGGTGTTCCTGTTGCATTCCCCAGCAGCTGATAATAATTGTTTACCTTCTCTTCGGGGGCCTCTGGCCTCCCGAAGACGCAGAAATCTGAAAGAAAGGATTTCTGTGGAGAAATGTCTGTGACACTCCATTTTTCCTTTACTCACCATGGACTCTGCTTTTTCTCTTTTAATTTCCATGCTTAGTGTCTTCTACCCTTCCTATTGCACTTGTGAGGGATTCTCCTTATCCTCCAGCTGGTTGGGGATTCCTACCAGCTCATGGTGTCATCTGCCCCTTTAATTGCCATTTCTTTGTAGCTGCTTCAGGAGTTTCCCTTTCATCAGATATCTCCTGAGGTGGGATTGATCTTGCCTTGGCTTTATACAGCTACAAGAGACACTTCTGCATCTGAGCCACTGATGAAAATTCTTTTTGTAGTTAATGGGAATTAACAGGTAATTTTGGAGCATGGTTCTTCAGGATCTCCCAAAGGATGTGGTGAGAAGCACTGAGATATATTTGTGTCTCTCCAGTGGCTGTTGGGATTCTCAGTGTTGAACTGAGAGGAAGGAAGTCTGTAGTACAGAAATCTGGAGTTAAATGAGAAGAATGTTGGCCTTTCTGTCCAAAACAGTAACACAGGCAGTCTCCCTCTGGCATCTCCTGGTGGCTGACCTCAGACTGGTCTAATATCCTCCAAAAGTTTAAAATATTCCTCAGCCACAACCCTCCTCACTGCCTGCATTTTAGTGACAGTTCTCAACATCCTGTGAATCCTCCATATCCAAAATATGAGCATCACAACCAGCTGGGACCTTGCAGGTCCTCACATCCCCGCACCTCAGTTCTCCCATGGAACTTCTCTTTTCCATATAAACTGGACAACCCTACAAGTCCCACATGTGTCAGAGGATGTCACATTTGATTCTCTCCTTTTATTCTTCACCTTTGGGATATCCCTGCCTAAAATAGCAAGAAGATGCTAAAACATGGGGAAGAAGAGGTGGTGAGGAGGACAAAACAGCCCAAGAAGGGTCAGGGGGTGTCAGATGAGGTGCAACATTTGTGTTAGACCATGTCTGGATCTGAGCAGGACATCTCTGTAGTGCCTTCTCATTATTGTTGTTTCATTCTAGTGCTCTTACGTAGCTCTGGCAGTTTAATCACACAGAACACCCATAAATTCTCCTGAGCACTCATTCAGCCTTCTGTTGCTCATGAAGCAAAATGATTGACAGCACCTTTTATCTGCCTCAATCTGTAAATACACATCACTCCACTGCAGTTCTGCTTCCCTTTCCTTCCTGAACACTCCACCAAAGCAAAAACAACAAAAAAAATGTAAAGCTAAAAAAAAAATAAAAATATTATAAAAGCTCCCTTTTGATCAACACCATGTATTTTTCTGAAGAGAAAAAAAATTTATATAAAAATAGAAGTGTGCAATGCAATGCAGACCCCGAAGAAAACATTGCCATTCATCTGCTTGAGCAGAGTTTAAGTCTCAGCTGGTTTCTTGTGTGGCTTTCAGCTGATGAAGACAGAGCAGTGTGGAAAACATCTACCTTCAGTTGGCATGTAGGGTGGGCAGAAACCCACCTGATTCCATCAAATAAAATTCCCTTGCCATAGAATCATAAAATCATGGGATGGTTTGGGTTGGGAGGCATCTTGAAGATCATTTATTTCAAATCCCCAGCCACGGGCAGGATGCCACTCCCTAGATCAGATTGCTCAGGGCTCCATCCAACCTGACTCTCCCAGGGATGTGAGGGAGCATCCAAAAATTCTCAGGGAAACCTGTGCCAGGGCCTCACCACCCGCACAGGGAAGAATTTCTTTCTAGTATCTAATCTAAACCTGTCCTCTTTAATTGTTGCCCCCTATCCTGTCACTCCATCACTTGCCCCAAGTCCCTCTCCAGCTCTCCTGGAGCCCCTTTAGGCACTGGAAGGGGCTCTGAGGTCTCCCTGGAGCCTCTTCTTCTCCAGTTAAATACCCCCAGCTCCCCCAGCCTGGCTCCACAGCAGAGGAGCTCCAAACCTCTGATCGTCTTCATGGTCTCCTCTGGACCTGCTCCAGCAAGTCCACACCTTTCTTGTGCTGAGGACTCAGATCTTGTTGAAGATTGCAATGCAAGATGTTTTCCATTACCATCTGTATGGCAGATTACCTTTGTCAAGTGGGCAGTTTCCCTTATCTCCCTCTTTGAGTGACCACAATCACACCTCCCTGGGAGGGGACATCTGCTGATAAGAGACTATTGAATGTCACTTCATGGCTGATAAGAACTAGAACATCCCATTGTGAGATGCTCCGCCCAGAGGGAGGAGCCAAGCATTGCTACCCAGATATAATCCAGAGGTTTTGAGGCACCAGCACGGCTTTCTCCACTGGATTCCCCACAGGAACAGCAGCGGCCTCTTCCACTGGATCTTTGGAGGAAGAATACATCCTTCTCTACAGGACTCCCTGCTCCAACAGAACCACTCCTGACACTGCAGGAGGACTGCAGTCACATTTCCAATTGGACTGGTACCAACACCCTGACCCACAGGGTGTCAGGTTGGCTTCTGACTCTGTCAGTGTTGTTCTAGTGTACTGCATTGTTTATTTTATTTTGCTTTGTTTTCTTTATTAAAAACTGTTGTTTCCTGCTCCCGTATTTTTGCCTGAGAGCCTCTTAATTTAAAATTTATAGCAATTTGGAGGGGTGGGGAGGGTTTACATTCTCCATTTCAGGGAAGGCTCCTGCCTTCCTCAGCAGACTCCTGTCTTTCTAAACCAAGACAGACCTGGACTCAGTGTAAGGATCTGGAATGGGAGAATCCTTCTTCCACAAAGTATTTGTCCCCAAAAGACACCCAAATGTTCAAATAAACATATATATATATTGTATATATATATATATATATATATATATATATATATATATATATATATATACATATTTAAGTACAAAAGCTAAAGGGAGGGAATTCCAGGCCTCATGAGACACAGACCTGTGGCTGCTGTCTTGGTTCATGACACCTACCTGTCTCTCAGGTCTCTCTCCATGCCCTGTTCCATTTTCTTGGATTGTAAAGTCAATCTGTTTCCCCTTCACTCCCTCCTTCAGCTCTGCTGGCCATGCGAAATTGTTTTCAGAGCTTGCTGCAGGGTGAAAGTGCTTTGGAGCTTTGGAAAACAGGCAGGCAGCAAAGCACAGAGAATTTAGCAGAACAAAGGAGGGGAACAAACAAACCCATTTTCATATTTGCTGCTAAATGTCTTGCAGCCTCCAGCCCTGTTATTCTTCCTCTTAGAATTAGAAAAACCCTGTTAGCAGAAAGTGTATTTGCTCTTTGACAGTTACCAGCATATTATTTAGATGGATACAGCAATTCTCTTCTCCCCTTAATAATAACCACTTTGCATTTATATAGTAGTTATGGATGTATTTAGATATATAATACTGCAGTACACAGCTAAACTGGGGTTTGCAGGAAGCTCCTAAAGAAAAGGAATGCTATATTTAATAGCTCTGGTACTCAGTGATCAAGCAGATCTCAGATCTCAGACCTACAGATAAGAGTTCTGGAAAGAAACACCTGCCAAGAGATACTGAAGGAGCACAGAGTCAATCAGATCTACTGCCCAAGGCAGTGATCCACAGTATTAAAAAAAATTCAAACACAAAACACTCAGTTGAAGGATTTAAAAGGGTTTCTATAGGAGTATTTTGTTGAATCACAGAATGGTTGGGGTTGGAAGAGACCTTTAAGACCATCAGATTTCAAATTCTTTGCCATGGGCAGGGACACCTTCCACTAGACCATGCTTCTCCAAGCCCTGTCCTACCTGGCTTTGAACACTTCCAGGAATGGGCAGCCATTGGGTGCAGTAGAAAATGTGATTTCATGATTTTGTAGCTGCAGTAGGAGTTGTGAAAGGTGAAAATGCCTGCTTGACAGGTGGATGAAGTAAAAATCAGTATGGAAGGCCCACTCACTGCTTTAATCCAGCTCATGCCTCACTCAACAGTCTCTAAATCTCCCCCACTGACAGCCCGAGCCACTGCTTGGAAATTATTTTCCCCTTTGAAAAACTAATCCCAAAGAGATTTGATTTGGTTGTGACCAAAATATTACTGCGCTGAATTGTTCAAGAAAAAAAAATGTAGACTATATATTTTAAACATGCATAGAAATTGCCCAACCTCACACATACAATGGAAATCAAATTCTTCCCTGTGAGGGTGGTGAGGCCCTGGCACAGAGAAGCTGTGGCTGGAAGTGTTCAAGGCTAGCTTGGATGGGTCTTGAAATAACCTGGTCTGGTGGGAGGTGTCCCTGCCACATTAACCAGGATCCTCCTCACATCAGGAATATTTGTGTGCTCTGGAAACATTTTCAGTGTATTCACCAGAAAATCTTATTTGCTCTGCATTCAGGAGGAGTTCACCTGTCTGGGACCAGATTCTGCAATAAGCTGAGCATCTCTGATTTCCAATAAACTGTGAATAATATCCATGGCCAACTTTGTCTTCTTCTCCTAGAGTTTTTGGGAATTTTACTTGTTCCAAAACCATCAAAATTTGGCAGGATGCTGCTCTGGGAGTTGTCTCTTCTCCCATTGGCTTTTCCCTGACTGCAGCAACGTCCCTTTCCATTTGCTCCTGGTTCCATCCTGAGCATTGTCCAAGGGAAGAGCCTTCAGCTCTCATCTAATCCTTCTTCACACCCAGGAGTTTCATCTCACCTGGCAGATGCTGGGAACCCAGCCAGGTCAGGAGGTGCCAGGGATGGATCCAGGCTCTCCCAGAAGTGCAGTTGTGCAGCTGAAGGAGCCACAGCATTCATGTGTTACCATTAACACTCCATCCTGCCTGGTTGAGACTCTTTCCCCTTGATTACCTCCCTAAATCAATACTAATGTTCTCAGAGTTAATTTTTTTTTTTATTTCTACTTTCAGTCCTTTCCCACCCCCCATCCCCACCACTCTCCATCTCTGGGAATCATTGCCAGCTCCCCTCCCTTGCATCAAAGCCCTGTGTTCATCACAGGACTGTAATTTATACAATTTCTTCTGCTCGCTTTGCTTAATTGTCTCATTTGTAATATTCCGTCCTTTTTCCTTTTCAGTTCATTCAGAATACCCAGGCTGGCTAAAATAAATATGTATTTTTAATTTTAAGCAGCCTGATATAATTTGGTGAGTGCAGGATGAGTATTAATCAGGGCTGCTTCTGAATCCAAGGCACATCAAGTCTCAGCCATGAAAGCAGCATGTGTGGCTCATTTTCACACCCCTCCTGTCACTTTTCTGTAACATGCAAAGCTCTGAAATTCTCTGCCTGAGGTGCAGGTGTCCAGAGGACTTCCCAAACTCCCCAGGGGTGATCAATAACCAGGTAGAAGTGGAGGCAGACTGGAGGACAGAGGGCTCGGGCAGGGTTTTTTTCTCAAAGTCAAGAAACACCCAGTTTTCACAGGAGGTTGTAGTAGTTCCATTTAGAGTAAATCTTTTTTCCCCAAGTATCTCTCATGGACCATTTGCTATCCCCACCAGTCCTTGTGTCTTGTCTTCATCACAGGCTTTATCCCACCACTTAATATAGGTCCCCAAACTGTTTTCCTGGCAGTACCATTCCCTGTGAATCCCCACTAAAATCTGCCTGTGTTACAATCAGAATCATTTAGGCTGGAAAAGACCTCTAAGGTCACCAAGCCATTTCAAGGCAATTTCAGTTTACAACAGGCTCAAAGTTTTATTCCAGCTTGGAATCAAGATATTTTTTAGGAGTTTCTCCCTATCTTTCATGTGAGACTTCAGAGTATTCAATGAACATCCAAGGGGGGCTCAAACTCTTCTGCCTGTTCTCTTGGTGACTGACACCTCACTCCATTGTGTAAAGGCCCTCCAGGTCTTCAAATCACATCAATCCTGTGCCAGAAACATCCAAATGTTGGTGTCTGGAGGGTCTTTAGTGGTCAGGCCCCATCTCAAAAACTCCCTTTACAACTGACAGTCATGAAGGAACTCCCCTTTGCAGAAGTCTTGCTGGAAAATTCAGAATGAGAATATGAGGGAATCTCAGGAGACAAAAGATCCCTCCCCAAAATGTCCATTTCTCTGTCCAACAATCCTGAAGGTTATTTCAGCCTTCCCTCATTTCTGCTGATTCAATAAGGGAGGAAAATGCTAAAGCTGATGGGCAGGATCAGGGCTCAGGTACCCAGATTATGATAATTTGGTGTCTGTTACTTCATTAGCAGGACATATTCCACTTTCCCTCCTCCCTGCCTCCATTCTTCCTTTGATGCCTTAACATTTAGCTTTCATATTTTTCAGATTCTGTGCTGCCAGGTGTAATTCTGAGCTTCACATTAAGTGTTGGTAAGCTCTCTTCACAGAATAGGGAGGCAAAACAATTCCTGCTGTAGCTGAGGACCAAGGACAGCCATTACAAGTTTCAGACCAAAAGTGTAAACAATGTGGACCAAAGAGAGGAAACAGGAAGATGGGACTTCATCATCTGGAGCTGTAATTGGACAATTAACCCCAACATGCAAATGGACCAAAATTTATAAAAGTGTGAGACCTCATGACCAGTTGTGCATTTTATGACCATTTTGGGTTCATCTTGGGTGTAGCCCTGGCTGGGCTCTTGTGCTGCCCAAGGTGCATCCATTGAGGCCTTTTAATAAATCCCTACTTTATTCTTTAACTCTGTCCAGTCTCTGTTCTAGCTCAGCCTTCTCAAGACATCACCTTTGCCTTCCCAGTAGTAAACCCCAAAACCATTTTCCCAGCTAACAAATACACCCCTGAGATGTTTCCAATCAGTTTCCCAAGGTGTCCCAAAGCTGTCATTCCTGGTGGCAGTCCACCCTGAGAACCCAAATCTGAGACAGGGTCTGGGCAGTGTCAGATTCACAACAGGAGCTGGAATGATGCATCCAGTTCCTGATCCCTTTAGGAATTTCAGGTGGGCTTTACAGAACTCAGGTAGGGGCTGCTCCAAAAGCTTTTCCTGGACACCTGTGTGCCCATTGCCCAGGGACTCACACACAGCTGCTGAACTATGGTATTTTGTCTGTTTTTACCCAGCTTTGCCCTAAACTTGTATAATTTCATATCAGTCCATGATCCAGTGAGACAAGCTGTGACCGTGTTCACAGGGGTCTTAGGATGAGGGAAGAGACAAGGATCTGACTCCATGTTTCAGAAGGCTTGATTTATTATTTTAGAATATATATTATATTAAAACTATACTAAAAGAATAGAAGAAAGGGTTTCATCAGAAGGCTAGCTAAGAGCAGCAAAAGAAGGAATGATAAAAAAGGCTTGTGGCTTGGAGAGTCTGAGGCAGCTGACTGTGGTTGGCCATTAATTAGAAACATCTAAGATGGACCAATCACAGATGCACCTGTTGCATTCCACAGCAGCAGATAACCATTGTTTACATTTTGTTCCTGAGGCCTCTCAGCTTCTCAGGAGGAAAAATCCTAAGGAAAGGATTTTTCATAAAAGATCTCTGTGACAACAAGCAGAAATTTATTTTAGAAGTCACAGAATTTCTGTTTGCCAGAAAGCGGCAAAAGACTCCAGTACCTCTGGATATATCCCTCTATTCTCCCCACCCTCTGCTCCCTAGGACTCCTCCCAAGCTGCTTTAGCACCATTACTAGCAGGTAATAGGAGTAGCCACCATTAAACAAGGCTGATGTAAAAGCAAACTCAAGGAACCACTTCAGCTCACAATAATAGTGCCCATAACTTTTAGGGCTGCATAAATGATGCCACATATTTTTGGAACAACACTTCTTACTGTGTTATCTCTGTGCATTTTATTTATGCATTTTACTTTCTCTTTTTATTTTATGTTGTTTTACTGTGCTGAACATACCTGTAGCACAAAGGAGTGGAAGTATCTGAATTCTTTGTTACTCCCTCCTGTGAAAATGACCCCTGAAGTGTGTAGTGGATTTGGGAGCAGTGTCAGTTTCCCTGCTGCAATGAATTCACATAAAAAGGCTGCTTTAAAGGCAAATATTTGTCCTTATGCTGTCTCAAGGATGGACTGAGGATGGAACAAGGATAGGGAAGAGGACATGATTCTTGGTAGACTCCCCTCTCTCATTCAAAACCTTTTGAGAAAGGGACACATCCAGCTCTCTTCCAGGATTCAGGAGCGTTTGGGATGTGATAAATCACCTTCAGATAAACTCTGGGGGTCTGAAGTGTTCCTGGTAGGGGCTATTGGGGATTACAGCTATGCAATCCCAGAACATCAGTCTCTAGAGGGATTATTCCCAGTGATGATCTCAGGAGTGTTTCTATTGTGCTCTGGGAGAGAGTCCTACCAGAAATACTTCTTGGAGTTTTTTATCCCTGTGCACAGGTGTCCATCCACAGGGAGGCAGCAGGGAAGAGCTGCACTCAGGGTTTGCAATGCTCCCTCTTTATCCCAAGAATCTCTTGCTCCTGAGAAATGGTGGTTCTGACTTTGTTCATCTTTTAGTCACTTCACTTTCAAAGGCAACATCTTTATCTCTTTTATTCACCTCCACTAGCATCTCCATCAGATGAGGTTGTAATCCAGGCTGCATTTGGGAGAAGGACACTTTTCTTCTCTCTCCATTTGGGAACAAAAATATTCACAGGATCACAGCTACTGGAGGAGAACACATTAAGGGATGGCTTGGAAAGGTTGAAACCAGCACATGGTTGGAGTTAAACATCAGAAATGAGGCCAATAGTGACAGTTCCTTCTCAGGCTGAGGGATCTTCTTCCCTAGAGTGTTTTGCCACTGTGGGTGGGCTGGCAGGCCCCAGGGGAGAGGATTGTTTGATGATCTCCTCAACCACTCCCTCAGGAAGCATTAGCAGCTTCATGTCCTATTTCCATCCCTGAGGATGAGATGGACAAATCTGTCTGAGGCCAATGCTGAGGGGCAAGGGCAAAGCACTGGGAACAGTTTCTGGATCTCTTATGTCAGGATGAAGAAAATCTGGGGAATTCCCAGCAGGATAAAAAGAGGAGTCAGAAGGAACAGAAATGGGAAATGGGTTAAATAATGTCCAAAGCTTCACACTTTTAGCCCCATTCCTTCTCTTTTTCTCCTCTAGAACATACACACAATGTTTGGAGACACATCAATTACACTTGGAATGGGCTTGACCATCACTGATTGTATGTCTGGGGGGTGAGACAAAGCACAACAAGGCAGGGCAGAGTTCTGGCTGGCCAGAGCTGGTGTGGCCACCATTATATCCATCCAGAGAGAGTGTGCCATGAGGACAACAACCTCACCCAGCCCTAGTGCACACCTGACAAACTCCTGGCCATGCTGAAATGTCTCCAAGACCAGCTCAAGCAGCAGGAGGTCCATTATTATTGAGAATATTTGATGGATCCAGGCTTGATAACAGCCAGGTTTGAAGGATATTCCACAGCTTCTGACCGTGTCCGTGCCCAACCATGGACGGGGGATCACTGCAGCTCTCTTAGAGATGGTTCCAAAGGGATTTGTGGAACCCCAGATTTGCAGGCCAAGGCCCTGGGGAACACACACAGAGATCACCACTAGACATGGGCCTATAACATCCCACAAAACCTTTTCCATCAGTTCAGGAAATTTCTGAGCTGTGATGGTCAATGTGACAGCTGGGGACAAGGGTTGGCTGATCTAGGCTGGCATGGGTGACATGAGACAGCATTCACATAAAGCAAAAAAGGAGGGAAAAAAACCAAAACAAAAAAAAAAAAGAGACCTTTTTTTCCCTTCCTCTGAGTATTTTCTGCAGGAAAGTGTGACCTCAGTGCTCTACTTTACAGACTGCAATAATGGACACATTTTATTGAGTCTGTGGGCAACCTGCCATCAGTCTGGTCTGGAGGTCTGGAGTCAAAGGGCAGAGATGGCAAGTATCCCTTATTTTGTTTATTTCCAGGGACACATCTTTGCACTACAGGGACACTATTTATTTCCTCGTGCTCACGGGGAGCTGAACTAGAACCTGGATTTTTTAAATAGCTTTCTCTAAATAAACTTTGTAAAGCCCTAGCCCAGAAAAGGCTATTATGTCCATGTATTTTGACGAGACTCTTACTAATTCCACAGAGCCCTAAGGAGGGAAACCTATTTAAAAACATTCGTTAGGAGGGCTGTGACTAATCTGAGCTGACCTAATTAACCCAAAATGTCCTGTGTGGAAATGGCTGTGGATACTGAATAAAAGGGCCAGGCTGAATGCCCATAAATTTTCTGTCTGCGCTTTCATTCCCAAGGAAGCAGTCAGTTCTTTAAGTGTTATTTCTGGATTGGTATTCAGAGCCTACACCTTGCCAGTGGCTTGTTACTGCAAGGAAACTAAATGCTTTCACCTCACTGTGGAAAATAAAAAAAAATGTGGTGCACTTGACAGCAGCAAATTCTTTTTACACTTGGTAATATAAACAGGTTTCATCTAAGTGTGATGTCTTCACAGGAAACACCTGCCCTCAGCTAACTGGGAGAGATCCACTCAATTCAGGCCGTGGAGCATTGTACAGCTGTGTACAATGCCTTTTGTCATTAGGAATAGTCATCCCAAAATAAACTGAACCCTGGAGTATCTTCTTTTTTTTTTTTTTTTTTTCCCACTGACTGTACAGGGAACCTCCAGGCAAGGAGCTGGTGTAGATGTTTCTGTGATAGGCTTAGCAGGGGTGGTGAGATGAATCCTGCCCTGAATCCCAGGGCTCTGTGCCTGCTGGGCTCCCAGACTGATGCTCACACCAGAAAAGGGCACAGGTTTACTGGGTAGGGAGGAATCTTGTCCATGAGGAAAGTTTTGCACCTTGGCAGCAGAAAATCAGGGAGGTGAGAAGCAAGACAGTGTTTAACAAACTGCACAGTACCTTTATGTACACAGGGAACTGCTGGAGTCAACTGAGATGTGTAAAAATAGCATGGGGAAGTGACTTTCCCAATGTTACCTGTGAGGGATGCAGAGAAAAAATGCCCAGGAGAGATGTGAAAAACCTTGGCCTTGGCCCACTGGTTTGGCAGAGGGATCAGAAAGGGGAGGTTGTAGAGTTATTTGCCAGGGTGAATCTTCAAAACCCAGGCACGATTTGGATGGGTGGATCAGAGACAAATCTATTCTGGAGCTGATGAGCATTCAGGGCATGTAGGGCAGTCTAGGAAATGCATTGAGGAAGGAGCCAAAAGAAAACGCTGTGGTGGCTTGCTGGTGTTTTGAGTTTTAATCTGGATCATTCAGGAGAGGAAGGAAGGCAGAGAATCATGAAAACATAGAATGGTTTGGGTTGGAGGGGACCCTAAAAATAATCTGGTTCTAACCCCTGAAGCACAGACACTGAAAAGACAACAGGACATTTACGGTCAGGGTCAAGGAGAAAGAATGAGATTTCCATTTGGAATGAGTATTTTTATGGGACCTTTACATAACAATGATGGATAAATATGTGTCTGTGGGTTAATCTTCCTAAAGAAAAGTAGTGAGATGGAGACCCACCATCAGGAAAAAAAAAAAAAAACCACACCAAAAAAACCCCAGAAGTTAAGATCAGATTCTAGAAACTGAGAAGAAACAAAATCTTAAAAAACAGAGAATATCTTAACTTTCCAATTGCAAAGTTTGCACTGTAAATAGTACAAAGCAAGGAGATAGATGATAAAGAACAAGAAATAGGCAATCCCAGACCTATCCATTCCTAAAAGGACATCCCAAGTTTGGAATACGCACATGAACTTGGAACAGTACTTCTTTTTTTTAGGGAGAAATTATTGATCAGGATAAATTGACACCACTGCTTTTGGATTCTCTGGCAGAAGGTGCAGGCTGGAATTACCTTTTTTTAAGAAAATGAATTATATCCCTCTTATTCTAATCACTGGCTGGAGGAAATTGCAGTGCTGGGTGGTCCCTCCCTGTGTAGGACAACGTAATGAATGATGAATTTTGAGCAGGAAACAGTGGAGGAGACACTGCTGGTACTGATGCATCACTGGTGTAGCCCTGCAGCTGCAGTTTCTGGATATTTTGGGACAGATACTCTTGAATCATAAAGTTATCTATGCCTTTACAGGGGCATCACCCACAGATAAGAGGAGTTGATTCCATAGCCAAACTGTCCTATTTATAGATGAGGCTGGGTCCCAGTCTGCAGGCACCACTTCACGTCTGAGCTGGGCATGTGTGAGTCAGGCTCCCTTGAGTTAATTTTTCCCTTCAGGGAGAAAATCACAGAGGATTCCTGAAGAGAAATCCCATTCCTCACTATGGAGTGACAGGGATGGGAAAGGGAACTGTGGGTAAACTCCACTGTCTTGAATTTACATGAGCTTAATTTTTACCCCTCCAAAGCTGACTGGGTAAAAACACCTGTCAAGGAAGGCAGAAGGATGAGATTCTGGGTTAAAAAGTGTCACACACCACTGAGCACAGCACTCCCAGGTGTCATGTATGAGGCAGGATGAGATAAGGGATAAATCTGAGCACAATATAAGGATCAGAAGGGAAGCAGCGCTTTTTCAAAAGGTACCAACCACCCCATCCTTCTCCTGTTTCAGTGTGGAAACAGCACCTGGAGGGGCTGGAGGGATGCCAGGGAGAGCAGGGTAGTCCCATGTTGTGGAACAAAGCAGGGGACAGAGACAGGCTTCCTCTTATTTATATTTTTATAATTTTTGTTTGGCAATAGTCCTTTAATCTGTGCTTGGGACAAAATAGCAATAATGCTTAATTTAATGGTACTAACACAATTATTTTTTAGTAATACCATGAAACAACAGCAATAATAATAACAGTAAGAACAGCAACAGGCTTCTTCAATGTTTGTGAGAAAATGGGAAATCCTAACCCAAAAACTCCACTTACAAGCAAAAATAAGATTTTTTTTATTTTATTTTTTTCTTCCTTTTGTTAAATGTCTAGAAAGCCTGCTCTCAGAAAGTTCAGTCCATTTTGTTATTTTGAGAAGATGCAATGGTTGTGTGATTGTCTCACAGTTGTCCAATGCTCACCTCTCCTTCTGGGTGCAACCTGTTACCTTTGCAGGGACATCATCACATAACTGGTGGCATTGCTATATTGAAAATACATTGATTATTTTCTTCAAAATTATTAATAAAGGCACAGAAATGGAGCTGTGCATAACCTGTGTTTCATCTCTCTGCTCCTTGCTGCCCAGGGACTTCAGCCTGTCAGAAAGCTTAAACATATCCCAGCATGGGGAGCTGAATAATGTAACTGCAACCCCCAACAACGCTGTCAGGAAGCCTGGAAATGCCTCTTTCTGGGTTCCTTGTTTGCAAAAACATCTCATCATCCCGTTTTTTCCAGGTGACATGAGGTAAATCTGCTGAAAAATATAAAAGTAAGCAACTGGTGTTTATCAAAGGTAGGACAAACTGGCAAGGTTTTTATACAATCAGATAGCCTTTCCCCTTCCCCTTCCCCTTCCCTTTCCCCTTCCCTTCCCTTCCCTTCCCTTCCCTTCCCTTCCCTTCCCTTCCCCTTCCCTTTCCCCTTCCCTTCCCTTCCCTTCCCTTCCCTTCCCTTCCCTTCCCTTCCCTTCCCTTCCCTTCCCTTCCCTTCCCTTCCCTTCCCTTCCCTTCCCTTCCCTTCCCTTCCCTTCCCTTCCCTTCCCTTCCCTTCCCTTCCCTTCCCTTCCCTTCCCTTCCCTTCCCTTCCCTTCCCTTCCCTTCCCTTCCCTTCCCTTCCCTTCCCTTCCCTTCCCTTCCCTTCCCTTCCCTTCCCTTCCCTTCCCTTCTTTTTTCATTTTCTCCTTTCTCCTTCTTTCCTTTTTTCCTTCTTTCTTCCTTTTTTCCTTCTTTTTTCCTTTTTTCCTTCTTTCTTCCTTTTTTCCCTCTTTTTTCCCTTTTTCCCTTCTCCCTTTTTCCTTGCTTCTCTTCCCTCCCTTTTTCTCCCTTCCCCACTCTTCTCAAAGGCTAGTGTGGGTGAAGCTTGGCTGCTCACTAAGGTCAGTTACCCACTGGTGAGGCCAAAAAGAACAAAACCTTACACTGGGAGCAATTTGGGGCAGGAAGTGTTTATTCAGTGTCTCCCATCCAGGATGTCACACAGCGAGGCCCTGACCTGGTTGAGACTGTCATGAGTAATATATAAATCAGTATTAATCATCGTGAGCAGCAGCCACCTTGGGATGAGAAAATGATTCATTACTCCAATCTGCTGAATTATTCACTCTTCTGGTGCAAAAATGGCATGAAATATGAGCTCTGAGGATGTGGAGGCTTTTATCATGATGGGGATTTCATTCTGGTACCAGAGGTGAGCTACAGCTGGCATTAAAAAAAAAAAAATTCTATCTGAAATTTGTGATGAAAAATGTGGGAGTATTTTTATGGAATAACACATTTTATTAAAAATATCACTTCTTTGTCTACACTTTTTTTTGCATTCTAACACAGAAACAGCTTGTTTAAATCTTCACCATCCAAAATTATATTCATCACCATACAACATAAAAAGAATTAAAAATATTTTAAAGTTGAAATTTCAATTTTATAAAGGATGAGTTGTTTGAGTGTTTTTTTCAGAAAGCGAAGTAAATATTTACTGAAAATAAGAGTTTCTCTCAAAACTAAGGCATTTTTCATTTTTCATTTTCATATGAGCTTCTGGGAATAAGTGTTTCTTTAAAGGTATTGACAAATGATATGAATAGGAAAATTTGGGAGAAATTCAGTAAGGTGAATATCAGGGAGCACATTACTTATATTTAATATCTCCTGCACTGGTCTCCAAACAAAAATTCTGCAGAAAACTGTCATCTGCTCAGAAAATTTAACTGCGCCCAATGTTATGATCTAGCCAGGGAGAACATGAAGCACAAAAACATATTTTGAGAGATTTCTTTTTGAATATAAATTTTAACCTAAATTCCCCTTTCAGTTTGCCACCAGGGATCTCCTGGAGCACCACGGCAGCACATAAATTTCTGGAATGATTCTTTTTCCTGATCCTGTTATTCTGGTTGCTGTTGGTGGTGATTGTTACCTTCGTGTGTCCTGCAGAGCAAAAAAAGAGAAGAGAGTTCCACAGAGTGAGACGCGTAATTTAATGCAAATCAAAGAGACAATCTCGTTCTGAGAGATCAAAACAAACTCAGTGAATACCTTTTCTCTGCCAGTCCCTTTTCAATAGCTGGAGCAGTGGCAGAGATGACAGCTACCAGTGCTATCAGCTCAGCTATCTCATACAGAGAGGTTACTTGAGCTCTGAAGACAGAATTATTTTGAGTAAACTATTGCATTTCCATCATCTGATTCTTGCATCATAATGGTCATAATAATAATTCAGGCCATTTGATATCTATTTCTAATTCTAATATCATTTTTCTTGAGGGCACTTTCGGCTAAACAATATTGGTTTTACTGCCTGTGTAGGAAATAAAACCACAGTACACAAAGAGCGACATAAATTAAATAAACCAAACCAATAAAGTGCTTTAAAACCTTTGCCTCATTGGAAGTATTTAGGGATGTGAATGAATTAGGATATTGGCTTTCCTTTTCCATCCCAGTCTTCCCAAAGACTGCCAGCAGGGGATACACCTTTGAGAATGTTAATGAACGCCAGCCTAATGAGATCCCATTAATATTATTAAATTACCCAGAAAACACTATTCATCACTGTAAACTCATTTAGCAGGGAAGAAACTCACCTGAATTACTGTAGGGTCCTTGGCAGTTCCCCAAACCCTGTGATGAGCAAGGCAAGTTCCTGACAGTTTGCTGACACTGATGCTGTTTTTGGAGCTCCCCAACACCCCATCCTCACACTGGACTTCTGGAGGATCATTTTGTCTGGAGGAAAAGTTGTGTGGAGAGAGGAGATCCACTTCCAGGATGATGGAGAGGAATGGGCATCCTCTCCATCATGCCCTTTCTACTCCACCAAGCAGTTTCTCCTCTCCTTTTCCCAGCAGGTCCAGCCCGACCCACCAGCCTGTTCCTCCAGCCTGCTGGGGCTGTGGGGTGTGGAGTGAGGAGGACAGACACCCAGCTCCATCCATCCATCCATCCACTGGAGCCCAGATGATGGATGAGCCCAGCCCTGGCAGAATGATTAGCATACAACTCATAAAACCCAGTGAACTCACAGAGCAGGGCGGGGAGAGGAGACCACAAGGGAGAAAGAGAAATGTTAAATTAAAATCAGGCTGTGTAAGCACGAAGACAAAGTTCACCTTCCAGCCTGGGTGAGCACCCCACTATCAATCAGCCTGCTATTCAAGCAGAAATTATGGCATGGGAGAGAGGGAAGGATGGGGGGTTTTGTATGTTCTTGTGTCCTATACAGTTGGTGTGATGGTGTTACAGGGGTCTCAGGTTGAGGGAAGAGACGAGGATCTGATTCCATGTTTCAGAAGGCTTGATTTATTATTTTATTATATATATTACATTAAAACTATACTAAAATAATAGAAGAGAAGGTTCTCAGCAGAAGGCAAGCTAAGCTAAGAATAGAAAGGAATGATAACAAAGGTCTGTGGCTCGGACACTCTGTCCGAGCCAGCTGGGCTGTGATTAGCCATTAATTACAAACAACTCTATGAGACAAATTACAGATCCACCTGTTGCATTCCACAGCAGCAGATAATCATTGTTTACATTTTTTTCCTGAGGCCTCTCAGCTTCTCAGGAGGAAAAAATCCTAAGGAAAGGATTTTTCATAAGAGATGTCTGTGACACATTTGGCCTTCTAGGGACTGAGTTCCCCACTGCCCTTCCCAAATGAATTTCCAGATAGTTTTTGCTTGAACTTATTCCCCTTCAAAGTAAAACTCATATAAAACTCCTGTGGCTGGAAAGCTTCCTGGTGGTGAAGGATCTGGAGGTGCTGGTTTGGTTGAACATGAGCCAGCATGTACCCAGGTGGGCAAGAAGGCCAAGGGCACCTGGCCTGGATCAGCACTGGTGTGTCACAGGGCAGTGACTGTCCCTCTCTGATGGGCACACCTCGAGTCCTGGGGTCAGTTTTGGACCCATCACAACAAGAAAGGCATTGAGATGTTGAAACATGGCCAGAGAAGGGAGCAGAGCTGGGAAAGCAGCTGGAGCACAAGTCTGATGAGGGACAACAGGAGGTTCAGGGAGACCTCAGCCTCTACAACTCACAGCCAGAAGGGTGTAGCTGCTGCGGGTTGATCTCTTCTCCCAGGAAACAATGGACAGGACAAGAGGAAGCAGCCTTCAGTTGTACCAGGGGTGGTTTAAGTTGGACATTAAGAAAATTTTTTTCATGGAAAATGTGGTCAAGCATAGGAACAGACTGCCCAGGGAGGTGGTAGAGCCATCATCCCCAAAGGGATTTAAAAGCTCTGTGTGTGCCTCTTGAGGACATGCTTTAGGGGTGGTTTGGAATTGCTGGTGGAAAAGTTGGACTCAATGATCTTAGTTGAGTATTCCAACCTAAACAATTCCATGATTTTTTTTGTTGGAGAGAGAAAGCTCCATGGAGAAGCTGACAAAAGCTCACAGCGTATGTATGACTGTCCATCCAAAGTCTTGAATTGTAGGATACTTCCCTGAATGCAAGAGTGAAGGGGTAAAACTTGATCTGAAGTGAATTACAGAACACAAATCTAGAAAAAAAATATTGCAAAAATGTATTGTGATGGAAAGCGGAAGTTCCATCACAAGAGCAAGGATACTCTTCAAGCATAGCAAGGGATGATGTGAATCCACATCTGTATTTAGCACAGGGACAAACCTTTTCCCACTCTTCCTCATCTGACTTGCCATCAATGACATTGTGGTGGCCAACAATCACTGCAGTAATTGCAGTGGCCACTTTTATGCCCACACACAACAGTTCTTCTCCCAATCAATCTTTGCTGCAACACTGGGACATAGCAGTGAGAAATACAGGTGCTCATTATCAGCACAGGAGTTCATTAGGCACAATTTGATATCTGGGCATAATTTGATTTAGCTTGGCAAGGGTTTAAGAGCCAGCAAGCTGAAAATGCCTGTCCAAGCTCTCCTCATCTCCAACTTGATAACTAATCATTGCAGACCGGTGGTTTTACACAGAAACACATCTGGTGGCATATAGAAATGGTGTGTATAATTCATAACAAGCCATTTGGTCCGTTTATCTACTTAAAAGTGGCTCACAAAGAGATCACAGTTTTCTGAAGAGCAGCACATTTGCCATACGCTGCCTGCCAATAACTCTTGGTGTGTAGACAGTTCATGAGCAGTTGGCTGTGAGCGTTGAATGTTTTGGCCTATGCCCATTTTGAAACAACTGTGCTGCTTTCATCTCCTCTTGGAAATGAACCCATTCAAAGTCTGGCAGTATTTAGGTGGGAGACTGCTTGGGAATCCTGGATGCTTTACTAACAAGCCAAAGAGAAGCAGGTAAACAACAGAAACTAGATCAGAAAAAGAGGACCCAAGCTGTGTTGATGAATGGGAATAGAAAAAATCTGAATCCTGTTACTCCTAATTAATGTTCCAGCCCCCAGAATCATTCTGTTCCCAGACTGATAGACTTTGCATTATATTTTGTTACAGGGCATTGTTCTGGGGGAAGATTAGCTAGTTAAGGGAATAAAATGGCTTCAAATGCTAATTTTGGCATTTTTTAATAATGTCATAATAATAATAACGCAGTGATGCTATAATTTTGGACTGTGTAATTCTCTCTGAGATCATGTTAACATAAACCAACTCCTGCACAGACATTATATGACAGCCCTTAATATTCGTTCTGTTATCAAATACCAATCTATGACTCTCTTCCTTTAGTCATCTGAATATCCACTACCTTTGGGTGGCCATATGGGACATCTCCTAACTGGTGTTCTTAAGCAGTGTTGAACACCCAGACTGAAGAGAAACTCAGGGATTGCATTCAGCCTCTGCAACAAGCATCAAACTGGGAAGATTGTACATTTTGAGAAAATATCGATTTTTTAGAAAGGTTTGCAAGCAAAATGACAGGACAGAAACACCCAGACCAAAGATGTCCAGGCCAGAACATGAGACAAAATGAGAATAAAGACCAATGGGGCAGAAAAAAAGGGTATTTTCACTCCTCCCATTTTCAATTGATAGTAAATTTTTGTCTGGCAGACTTTTGTGCTTGTTTGGAGGTGTTTTATGCAAATTATCTTGGTTCTGATGTAAGCAGGGTGTTCTCATTATCTCTGTAATTACTAAATATTGCTAATTAGGTATAATTTATAGACTCATAAAATCTTTAGAAGAAGAGATAAAAGAATAAGGGTCATTAAGTCATATTTTTGAATGCTTTCTTAAATTCTATTGGCTCTTCCTGTATCAAGATCAATAACATGTGTTTACTGAAAACATCCTGCCTGAGAAAGCAAATACATTTGCTCTGAAAACATCAGGAGATGAGATTCTGTTCTCCTCCCTGGATAGTTTGTTTCAGTGATTAATCACCGTTAATAATGTGTGTCTTTCCTCTAATTTGGATTTTTCTTCTTTTGGTATTTGCTTTGCCCTTCTCTAGTAGACTGAAAAGTTTCAACAGCCACAATTTCCTCTGGTGCAGGTAGGTCTGTGCCACAACGTGGGCACTGCTTTTCTTTTTTTATTATTTTTTCAATAAACAGCATGACCTCTTTATGTCTCATTTGATAAGGAAACTTTCTCTTCATCTTAACTTCTAGTGCAGTATTTTCCAGAACCTCCAGTGACCTTTTGAAAAAGATCAGCCGCAAATTCAGCAATACCAGCTTGACCAACTCTCTCTGTGAATAGAGAATTGCTTTTCACTCCCACTCACTTCTCTCTTGGTCAGCCAGCCAAAGGCTGCTCTTTCCACAATGTTGTGTTGGGAGGTCATGGCTGGTTGCCATTCAGCTCCAAAATTCCTGTTTGCAGCCCCCGTGAGCTGGAATTTCACATTCTGTTCTGTGAGCGCAGCCCGTGCTTCCTGTTCTTGGCTTTTGGCTGGATGAAGCTGCTGGAATGGGCCCAGGTTGTCCTAAAGGACTTCTCCATCCCCATGACCTATTGCTGTGGCCATAACCCCTACTGACTCCTGCCCTTATATCCTCTGGAAATGTCTCTGGGATCCCCAGGTATGTGGAAACTTAACCTTGCCAAGGCTGAAAATTTCAGCAAGTTTTGAGATGTCCTAAAACAGAATAGAAAATGTTTGTTCAAGGCTTCAGGAGGAGCTGAGGTCACTTGCGTTGTTCAGTTTGAAGAAGACAAGACTGAAGGGAGACCTCATTGTGGTCTTCAACATCCTCATGAGGGAAGACACTGATCTCTTCTCTGGTGAACAGTGACAGGACTCAAGGGAATGGCCTGAAGTTGTGTCAGGGGAGGTTTAGGCTGGATATCAGGAAAAAGTTTTTGTACCCAGAGAGTGGTCAGGCACTGGAACAGTTCTCCAGGGAAAAGAGAGTTCACAGCTCCAAGACAGAGCTCAAGAAATGTTTGGATGGTGTTAGGTCATGGTGGGACTGTTGGAGGTGCCTTGTGCAGGGTCAGGAGTTGGATTTTGATGGTCCTTGTTGGTCACTTCCAGCTCAGGATATTCCATAATGGCATTACTTGGAGGCAGTTAAATTTTTGGCTTTTCACAGTCTTGGCTTCATTCTTATCTCAACTTTCTGACAATTTGAGATTTTCCTACCTTATTCTTTCTTAAAACTTCATCCTTTTCTGTTTGCCCCCTCATCTGGGATTCCTAAGAAATACCAAGTAAAGAAAAAAATGAAAAAAAAGTTCATAAAAAGTCAAGTGCAAGGTACTGCACTTGTGTTATCAGTAAGGACTGGAGGATGAATGGATTGAGAGCAGCCCTGAGGAGAAGAACATGGTGATACTGGTGGATGAAAATTTGGACAATGCAACATGGTGAGACACTGGACCAGGCTGCCTGGAAAATTTGGGGGTGCCCCATCATGGAAAGGGTTCAGAGCCAGGTTTGCTCAGACTTTGTGCAAAATGATAAAAATATCCCAGGTGACAAGTGATAGGACAAGAGGAAATGGCCTCAAGTTGCATCAAAGGAGATTCAGGTTGAATATTTAGAAAAATTTCTTCACTGGAAGAGGGGTCAAGCATTGGAACAGGCTGCCCAGGGAAGTGGTGAAATCATAGTCTCTGGAAGTGTTCAAAAAACCTGTGGATGTGGCACCTAGGGACACAGTTTAGTGCTGAAGACAACAATGTTAGGTTAACAGTTGGACTCAATGATCTTAGAGGTTTTTTCCCAACTCAAACCATTCTCTGATTCTATGAAAAAAAAATACATAAATGCATTTTTTTTTATCTGCATGAAAAAAGTCCAGTATATACAGAAGAAGTAAAGAAGCAAATAGCCATAATAAATGCCCACAAAGATAACAGGCCTATATATAGAAACTTCTACTTGAGGCTTTCACTTTATCAGGAAATTCTAATGGCTTTTTAGTCGAAGTTATCCTGTCTTGATTGCGGATGCTTGGCTTTGGGCCAGCTAATAAATTATTCCTAAAAGATTCTCAATTTTCATTCACAATTTCCTCTATACACTAATGTCAATTTCTCTCAAAATTTTTCTCAGCTTTGAAGAATGAGCCCTTTTAGCACACAAAGCACATATTTCATGTGTGAGACTGTCCTTTCCATGCCCATAATAAATGTGATCACCATGGGGAAAGTTACACCACGAAGGGAGATGAAAATGATAAGTCCACAGAATGGATTTTTTTTTCAACTTGAGATGAAATTTTCAAGTTTCTAAATCATCTGAAAGAAATTATTGGAGCTCTATTTCAGGGAAAGGTACAGCACAGTAAAAATACCTAAAATTGTGTGGGCAAGGCTGGTTTCGTGTTTTGTTCTTTGTGTATAACTCATTGATAAAATTAGGTTCAAATTTAAGTGGATCTTAAGGAATGCACAACTGAAATGACTTTGTCATTTCTTACAGTCAGGTAACATTTTTTCTGATGTTTAGGGAATTCTGAAGCATACAAGAAATCATGAGGAGATAAAACATGAAAACAGAGTGAAATCAAGCTCTGAACAGTGTGAAAAAAAATTTAAAAATGCTCAAGTCTCATTGTCTCTTGCTGTGATCTGGCATTCAAAAAAATCTCACCAAAAAGTCAAGCCTGTGACCCATATTTTCAGATATCAGCTGAGGGGTTTGATGTAGGGGTTACTCTCAGAGTGACTTGTTCTGTTTCTCTGTTTGCTGACAGAGCTCTGGACAAACCCTTCTGTTTGAATTGACAACATGTTCGGCAGTGTATGCAAATGATCTATTATCATATTATTAA